>NC_140613.1:18477072-18972072 GCF_057381915.1 Diplotaxodon limnothrissa | reverse complement strand
TTATGTGGACGGGACTTGTTTACCATTGAGCTCTGCGACTTTACTGAGAGAGGGATATTTCCAGACAACAACATTGTTGTGGGCATATCCATGAGCAGAGACCAGCTCCTTGTAGTTGGGTGCAAACACCAGGGATGAGATCTAAAAAGTTGGATTGGATGAGACATGTAGTCAAACACATTTTAGTGGGAATGACCATTAAAACCGAACTGTGTGGAACAGGGATGTCAAACAGGTGCAGGGCCAGAACCGGCCAAGCAAAGTCTCCATTTAGGCCCACTGGACAGTTCTTGAAAGTGAAAGAAATGATTTTGAACTTGAACCAGCTTTTCCTATTGATAAAGACCTTCCACATCGCCATTCATTCCACACTATAGTAGCTCAATACTATATGCACTTAAATATTAATACAGAAATGTTCATTTTAATCCTCTACAACTATTTAAATCTGTTATGCATTAACAAAAAGTGGAAATTTTGGGCGAGACCTTTATTTTACAATATAGAAAAACTGAGAAATGCTGTTGAAATTTTATTCTATATTAAGAGATTTCAGAGATTAAATGTTTAAACTTCTTTACACTGCCAGAAAACGGAGTTTTACTGATCGGGGCCATTTCAGAACAATGTGAGCTGTATGTGGCCCACAATGTAAAATTAGTTTGACATCCCTGGAAGGATGCAGTTACCTGGGACTGAGTGTCAAGCGAACTGATACAGGAGCCACTGTTTACATTCCAGATACGGATGTGGCGGTCGCTAGTACCACCTCCAGATGCAAGGATATTGGGCTGCCATGGACACCAGGCCAGAGCCTAGAACAATGGAAAGGCATACACAAGTGGCAACGAGAATATTTAAACTTCAGTCTTCATTAAATTTTCACAAGGAGCAGGAAGGGAGAGGAAACTGAAAAGGAGAAAATTAGCATATTGAACTTCTGTTTGCTGCTCACCTTGACTGCTCCCTGATGTTCGCTCCAGCAACGGATCAGCTGGCTGTCGTTGCCAGCACTGCCCCCCTGTGCACGGGGCCATATGCACACCAAGTTATCATTGCCTCCACTAGCCAAGTATCGCCCATCAGGGGACCACTTCAGGCCGCACACTTCCTGTGCGTGAGCAGTCAGGGTGCCGATGTGATGGTCTGCCACCCTCACATCATGGTGGTGGATGTGTCCAGATCTGGAGCCACTGCAGGGGGTGGTGAAAGAGGAGAACACACACTTGAGTGCAAAAATGGAAAACACCAGGGAGATATCACCACCGTCTTTGGTAGGAGAAACATTTTTACCTGGAGACAACATGGTCATTCCAGCTCAGACTTCCAACCCTTGCTGTGTGGCTGGCCATGCTGCGCAAGCGCTTCTGATTTTCAACATCCCACAACTAAATGGAAATCAATACAATTTATAAAAAAAATATATATAAAACACATGTTCTGATATGTCCCATATTCATTTGGACTCAAGTGGCACGATGATCTCCACACGGACCTGAACCTTGCAGTCACTGGTGCCAACAGCTAGGTAGCTTCCCTCTTTAGTCCAGGACAGGGAGCAGATGTAGTCCTCTTCACGCTCCATCTTCATGAGAAGAAGGATGTCTCCTTGAGTGGCATCCCACAGGTAAACACTGTTATGAAGAGCAACAGCGAGAAAATTTCTACTGCTCCAATCAAGTAGATTCAAATCTAGAGGGGGGAGAAAAAAAAAGCCTAAATTAATATTGCATGTTAAAGTATTCTTAATTTACTAAACTAGGATGTTTATGCAACACTGAATTTCAGTTGGGTTCCTATTTATTAAATGGGAACATATATAAACAGGAAAACAACTTGGGAATGGTGTTGCTCTGAGATAGAGATCTCTCTCTCTCTCTTAAATGCTGCAGCGCATTCATGACGGAGCCTTGTCGTGATCTGGATAGTGTTTATACAGCCAGTCATGGACAACAATGGAAACAAAAATGACTTGCACTGCCATCTTAGCTTATGAGGTTGGAGGGCTGCTCCAACTTTCCTAGTAAGAAGTCTGACTTAAATATTCCAGCATGCAAGTCACGAATAAGGACTTCAAACCAAACATACAAGATTTGCTCTTTTAGAATCTATTGATCAGCGTCCATTCTCTGCCTTTCTGTAAATTTGTGGCATCATTTAAAGATTCATTGCAATTAAATAAAGTCAATTGTATAGAGATGTAAAATCCTCTTAAGTGCCCAACTTACAGAAATCATTTCTAAGATCAGGAGCATCCAAGATCCTGTCAGGAGTTGAAGATATGTATCTGGACTTTTTAATAGAGGCAGGGGTTGCTGTGTGAGTGTAGAGGACTTTTAGGTTGTTTTGGTAGCCTGTAAACAAGACAGAGCGACAATGAATAAAAAGAATTGCCTTCAATACAGCAGATATTTATAAAATGCACATATTTCTACCTTCTGGTGCATTAAGTGGTTTCCCTCCAAGATGGAGGATCTTTGCATCTTCAACGTTGTATCCATTCAGTGACACAGACCACGCTTTCTGGGTTTCCTTCAGACACAGGGAGCCACACTGATTGATATCCTACTTGTACAAATAGAAGCTTAAGTGTTTGTTACACAACTTACTGATGTAACTGATGTGTTTGTGTCCGCTGGCTCATTCTCCTTTGTCAGCAGGAAAGTTGCCACATCCATTTGCTTGCTGTTTCTGATGGGAATGAAACGATCACCCCCCATCTTGGATGGGGTTTGTTTCTTGTTTTTGCCTATGACCCATAAAAAAATAAATTTAAAAAAAAACAAACAAACAAACAAACAAACAAACAAAAAAAAAAACTTCCCAGTGGTTAACATTTGCAAAGCTTTCCCCGACATACGAGTATAAATGCAGACAAATACACTACCTGGCGTTTTGCTTGGTGTTTTTGATGAGCTCAGGGACACATTAGCAGACTTTCCCGGCGACAAGCCGCTCAGGGCGGATGTGTTTGATGAGCTCGCCTTTCTCTGCCACCTCGCCATGGGAGCGTTTGTGATCGGCATGTCCAGCTTCAAGATGCTGTGGATGTCGTTCTCAAACCCAAACTGCGCCATTTTATCAACGTTTTCATAGACCTGGACATCACAACAGATAAACAGTAAGTCCGTATCTGATTTGAAACAGTATAAAGGCTTACTGACAGCTACGATGCTCAGACTAATGCTAGGATAGCATCTGTCAAAAATGTCTTCATTTAAAAAGTAAGTCAGGTCCGATTGAAAAACTTCGCTATGCTTCTATTCTTGTTTTGAACGTTAGCTTAACGTGACCAAGCTAAACGATTGTGTAGCATGAATCCAATGAAAGAACGCGTTAGCACCATCGCTTAACCGATTAAAAATGATTTCACGTATAAACAAAACAAACTTAAAACTAGTGATTGAATTTAAAAGTATATTTCTGCAATTTCAAAATCAACACAATGACCTCACCTCGTCGAGAAAACGTGAAATGCAGAGAAGCACAAACTCTTGTCTCTCTCTCGATTTTGAATTTCGTGCGTATGACGCCACGACGTTTAAATGCCACAGAGCGCTCATGCGATTGGTTAGTTCAAGAAGCTGCAGTAAGCTCAGCGCATTGCTATGGTGACGTTTACGAATACGTTAACGTGATTGGTCAATGATACTTTCTTTAACGTATGAAAAGAAACCTCTCCACTTAAAGGTGTCGCCCTCTATCTGTAGTTTAGGTCTGCGCTGTATGAATTTAAAGAGCGACACAAAACTAAAGACCTGTAAGACGCTTTACTTTAAAACACGAGACCGCTATCAAGTATATTTTTCTGTATTTGAAGGCTAGTAAAATAAATAAATAAATATTGGGTTTTATTTTTTTTATTTAAGAATCTAATATTGGTAAATATTAATTTCAGGGAGAGTTTAAATATAAATATTTGCTGAGTGATTAAGCAAAAATCTTCTCATAGTCTGATAATATATTGTGTCTTTGCTCTTTGACTGATGTGTACACGTTGGTTTTCAGTCACCTTGACACACCTGTACACAGGTCTGGACCACAGCTTAAAGGAGGCACCTCAAACAAACATCTTTAGTATTGAACAAATAAAATATTTATTGTTTATTATGCACTATCATTTAGATTTAAAGTCATTTTCTTGTTTGCTTGGCATTTGGTCAATTGATTTACATCGGGGGTGTCCAACTCTACAGTTTTAGATATCACCCTGGGTCACCATACCTGAATCAAATGATTAGTTCATTACCAGGCCTTTGGAGAACTTCAAGACATATTGAGGAGGTAATTAAGCCATTTAAATCAGCTGTGTTGGATCAAGGACACATCTAAAACCTGCAGGGACACTGGTCCTTGAGGCCTGGAGTTGGACACCCCTGATTTACATGATCAGGATTTACTTTAAATAAAGTGATAACTCTGACATCACAGGTTAATGTGAATTCCAGATTATACTTTTATTCTGCTCTCCTCTTACCTGACATGCCAACAGAAAAAAAAAAAACTAAATAAAGCAGTAGGAAATAAAAAAAAGTAATTTACTTAAATAATCTCATGGCCAAGGAATCCCAACAGTGTTTGGTATAAAGAGACGTGCAACTACACTGAAAGCTTTTCAAGTAAAGATGCTGCAGTCACATTTTTAGTTCAAAACAACCAGGATTTGACACTTTGATCAGTCTCTCAGTAGCAAAACAACATAACATTTAAATATTCTACATAAAACAGAGTACTGTGCAATTTTAATGCAAAAAACAAAAGCTTATGTTTCACTGGAGCCAGGAATGTTACCTAAAGCTTGAATTACACATCGCAAAGGCCTGCTGATATTCATGGAGCTACGCTATCAGTTTTCATACAGAAATATGCTGGAAATATCATCTGTTTTTTTAGTATTATTACAGTTGTGAGGTATTGTAACAGAAGACGTCTACACAATTTCCCGATCATTTTCAGTCATTTCATTCATATCTCTGTGGTAATGGACAATTGAGCCAATGACACCTGTGGGGAAAGGAAAAACACAGATTATGGTATGTGACATGTTACTGAGTTCATGAATATGTGGTTTTAATCTCTAATGATACTTTTAATGATACTATAGTTACAGTCATTTTAGACAGACCACATGACTGGGCCACAAACACCTTTGAAAAGCAAAGGGAGTCTGTTTGACTTCACTTAATATTTAACTTTCTGAATCTTTCACTAGGACTCCGAGCAGAGAAATGCATGAAAATAAAGAGAACACATGACAGTTGTAGTTTTCTTACCTCCAGGGTGCCTGAAACCTGCATAGCAAGTGTGAAAAAGACAAAACACAGGAACATAGTTTACACTTCTCTTGGGTATAAGAGTCATTAAAATCATGTGACAGTTTAAAGTTAGGGCAGAGATAAAGGTCAGCACATTCTGTTAAATGACAATGTGCAACACTGGACTGCAGTCACCTCTTAAACATGCATCTTGTTGCTACATTAAGCAGTGAACAGTGAATAAAGGATGCACAACTTCATGCGCTGACATCTAAATGGAAAGAAAGAAAAATTCTCAATGCCCACCTTTTATTTTGTAGATAACGATGCTGACCATAATTAGTACACCAAACACAATGAGCGCCAGGAGTGGGACCAGAAGATGAAGGTGAAGAATTCCTGGAACTAAGAAAATATGTTAAATTTGTAACCCGACAGTCAACAAAAAAATTTCCGCTCCAAAACACGTATGTCCTGTATGTGGAGGTGAACTCTTGTAACTGCATGAAACAAAGTTGTTTTGTTTAAGTACATGCCCATTTTTCTGTTTTAGCGTCATATATAACTGTGCAAAAGTCTTGAGCTGCCCCTTATTTGTTTATATCTTGTATTTCAAGCCAGACTCTTGTCTTTTTTTACAAGTGGTCATTAACAACAGTTCAAGTCCAGACTTTCAAAGTTTTTCTTTGGACATTGGCTGCTTGACCATTTTCAGACAAATCTGTTGTATTTTTTTTATTGTTTGATAAGGCCATGTAACACTGACTTATGAATCATTTAAGCATAAACTTACCTCAAACAATAAACCGGTATTATGTTTGCTTATAGAGCACTTATAACGAACTTAGCAAAGAACCAATTTTAAATTGTGCTTTTAGGCTCTTTGTTACAAGCAGCTGTTCCCATTTTTTTTTAGCTGATTCTGAACAATACAAAAGACAACACAGTATGACAGACATAAAATAGTACCGTCTCAGTGAGTGTGTATTTGTAAAACATGCTTGAGGCTCTGTCATGGTTATGGGTTGTATTTCCACAAGTGGTGTTGGAGATCTTGTCAACAATGATGAAATTATAAATGTAGAAATTTTGAGCCACCAACCCTTAAAAAGCAGCTTAATGAGACCAGTTTCCATTTCCAGCCTAAAAATGATTCCAAAGGAGTAAAAGCACACCAAAATAGAAAAACCCACAGTGGTGCACTAGAAGAAGCCCAGAGAACTATTCCTGAATACTACTTAAAGAAATGACCGGAAAGCTTGCCTGAGAGAGTTCAGCGCGTGTTGAAGAATAAAGGTTGTCATACCAAATATTGACTTTCAAGCTTCTTACATTTGGACAAACTGGTTTTGCCTTTTTTTTCTTCTTTCCGTGCACGCTTACACATGTTTGAATAAATCGTTGCACCTACTTCAAATAAATGAGGGGTGGCTCAAAACTTTTGCACAGTACTGTACTACATTCCTTTACTACTACTTTCAAAGAGGCTTTTAAAACTAAACAACTGAAATGATTATGAGATACATTATTACGCATTTTCTGCATTTTAAAAAGATTAGCATTAAATAAATAAATGTCCTGTTTCTGGATAAGGAATTTCAGCATATCCTCAAATCAAATATGACACAGTAAGGATAAATTTAAACTAACTTTATTGTTTTCTACAGTAGCAGGCTAATCAAAGTTGACAAAGTAACATCGTCTTCTTATTCTTAACAAAGTCTGCCCAACTGTGATGGAAATGTAAGTCCTTAAATGTTCATTTTTTAGGTCTGTAATCACTGCAAAGGAGTTAAAGCTATCAGCTTAGTGTTTGTTCCAGATAATGACTCACTGTGAACAAAGGAGTCAATTTTGAAGAATAGAGGTGGTCATACCAAATATTGACTTTCAAGCTTGTTAGAAGTGCACAGATTTGTAGAAATGTACATTTCATAAGTCACTGCACTTATTTCCCATTTTCCTAGAAACATATAACAATAAATGAGGGGCGGCTTGAGACTTTTGAAGAGCAGTGTATCATTCAAGTATATGTCATTGAAAATATTTTGTTATTTTTGTATTCAGACATGAATTACTGCATATTATACTTATGGGTTGCTTAGAAAAATGTTATTACAGTTATTGCTGGAGAATCTGACAAGTTTAAAAAGGGCAGTCGGAGCAGGAGTAAAAAAGTTTCTCTAAGTTCAACACTTTATTGAACTGATTTTGTTCCGCAGCGCTTAAAGCAGGCAGGAAAACAGCCTGAAGTAAAATATACCTGACTGTTTCTCAGAAAGGTTCAAATGCTTCATCAGCTTGACGCATCCCTCCTGCAGATGGAGTCTCTCTGCTCTTGTTTGCTGCACTTCCTGGTCCCAAACCGCTTTGATGGCCACCGTCTCCTGTACGTGGGCTGTCCACATGTCATTCTGGTTGAGAGTCAGGTACAACTGGCTGTCAGCAAATACACGATCTGCCCAGCGCAGCTTAGACCCTTCCCACGTGCATTCTCGAGAACGAAGAATGGTGTGGTTACCTGTTGAGAGTTAATGGGTTGTGGCCCTGGTGACAACAATCTCACTTACACAAATGTTCAGTTGTAAAACAAGACAATTTGATTTTCTTACGTATTGAAGAGGTCTGGTTGAAACTGATAAGAGATGTTAGGAGTGTGTCATCTAATACGGCTTTGATAACTGCATTGAATTCTGGGCTTTTGCCCATTAAAGGAATTCCATTGAGAAGGACTTGCTCTTCAACCTGCTGACTTCCTGCCCTCCTCCACTGCTGGATCTGCAGTACGACGGTATCTAATGTAATATGGGCAAAAACAAAAACCAGATATAAATTTTAAAAACATAAAGAAAAAAGGAAATGCAATTGTAGCTTTATGTCAAGAGATTTATTCTAAATGACACTTCTTCAGCTGAGAGTGTCAGAGAGTGGAGACACACACGCTGCAGTTTTTACTTGCAAGGGCGGTCACAGAGCGCTCACATCAGAGTGGGGGCCCTGTGAAGTGCGCTCTGTTACCGCTCTGGTCTTTATTTATATACAAAAGTAATACAATAGTGAATACATCTGTTCATAGACAGAGGAATGTTAGTGCGTATGTATGTGCGTATGCAGGTTTATGTGTGTGTTGTGGGATTCAGAAGGGAGTGAAGATAAGAGTGGTTCAGCTCTTATTATCGCTGTGGGAAGAAACAAAGAAAGAGAACAGAACAAGTTTTTGTAGTGAACAACAGTCTAACACATCAAAAGGTCATCATGCAGTATTCTATCATATGCTAACTTATATCATTAAAAGCTTATACTGACTACTAAGTACAATTTTCTATTGACACTTTATTTATTTCTTGTTGTCTTTTATGGAGATGGCGTGAGAGATAGAACCACACACAATAATTTATCATATTATCATGTGAGCATTATTAACAGCAAGCTTTAGTTTCCTATGGACACGTTTCACATGGTGTCACAGGAGATGAAAATGTGTGAGCTGTGAGGAAAAAAGTTTTTTCATTGGTAATATGAAAATCTACTGTAGTATATTAATCTTTTTGTGTCATTGTAGAGTCATATAACCTTGTGTTGGGGGTGTGTGGAGGGGCGGGCTTTAGCACTCAAACAAAGATAGTGCTTTGTTTGACTAATATATTGCTTTAAGGTTTGGAGATGATCCAATGGGCAAACTGTAAATGGGTGCTAAAAAGGAAGATGAAAGTCAAATGCTTAGTCAGCCTAGGTACTCGTGTCCCACAAGTATATTGTTGCAAAGTGTGAAGACAATCCATAAGAAATTGTGGGTAATATGAAGTTTTTGCTGAACCTTGATCTTGACCCAATTTTCACCTAAATGATCTCGAGCTGTTTTTGGTATCTACCATCACACAAAGTCTGAAAATGATATCCCAAAAAACTTTGGAGCACTAGATTGCAAACACAACCAATTACATAATCCCTCCCTTAGAGGGGGAATAACCAAATCACACTGAACTGATGTATCTAACTTTCACTTCACAAAAGCAAAACTGAAAGCAAAAGCTAATAGCCTTTCTAGTAAATATTTTGCATTTACCATACTTCTGCTTTCTGGAGCAGGATAGACATTTTATGTTAATCGCATGGTGTGAAATAACAAGATGCGGTGATTTCTACATTCTGTCACACAGTGTTTATAGTTGATTAAATAACCAACACTAAATCAAGTCAAGTGCAGCTCTTTGAAATGCTTTGCAGCGTCACATCCCTCGGTATATTTTGATTGTTTTTCATCTCTCCTTCTCTCTATATATATATGCATATTTTAAAATTCACTGCATTTGTCAAATTGATGCAATAAAAGAATCATGTACTGTGCAAGTTGCCTGTTTTGTATCTGGATAACTTTATACAATTCAACATAAGACGCCCACAGATAACTTTTGTTTGGTTGTTTCAGTTTCTGATTACATGGCCAGACATTGTTTTATATTCCTAGGAGTCCTGCACATACAAATAAAACGACCTGTGAAAGAATTAAATCCAGTCAAATCCACCACCCGAAGATTAAAGAGAATAACAGAAAATGGGTGGATTCATGCACTGTTTGAAGCTGCTGAAAGCCGTCCCTGCTGTTCTGTCAAAAGAAATTAAGCAATCCTATACATTTTATTTATTTATTTAATGAATTACAGTGAAACCATTTTTTTTTAAAGACGTGATTCCTACCTGCATCGACAGGAAGACTCCGGCATACGTGAAATGATAGGATCAAAACAAAGCGCAATGAATACATTTCTACACGCGTACAGGACTGTACTGTAGCTGGCGCTCGGTGTCAGATTCAGTGTTGTTCATCTGTCAAAGAAGCACAAACTCCACAGCAGCAGTGTGCTTTAAGCCATTTCCTCATTAAAATGGTGCTCGAAGGATGACCAATCCATCAGGCTTTAACAGAAACTACTCCACAGACACAACGACAGCAATAGTCGGATAGACCCGATCCTCTAGGCGTTTACGTTTCGGTTCACCTGACTTCAGGCTTCCGCCTTGCTTTCTCTTTTGGCTGTCCGGTGAGGTGGAGTTGCTGTTGGTGTGTGTGTGTGTGTGTGGTGGTGGTGGTGCGGGGAGCATGTGGGGCAGCCAAAGGTCATTTAAGGTAGCTTTCAAAACAGCGAAGTTAAGAAGTCAGAGCAAAGGACTCGACTGATAATTCAAAACAGCGCTGCGTAACCATGGAAACCGTAAATAATTAAAATCAGAGCCATCACGTCATCTTTATTTATTTTTTTTCCATCTGTATGTAAATATTGTAACTCAACGCATTTATAGATTCATAATAGTCAAAAGTTGCCGGACTGTCTCCTAATTTAAATCCACCGGTAAGTACCGTCACCGCCTATCACGTGACGAATTCTGAACCCTGACACGACTCTGACTTATTCAAGGGCTCTAGCACCTGTATGTTTCTATTACTTTATTCTACCCTGCTTGTGTTTCTACGACAGGTATGCACTTTTGGGGGAGACGCACTAAATTTAAGGTATTTATAGAGGGATAACCCTGAGCCTGATATCCCTGAGAGCAGATTTCTCCCTTTGCTCAAATCCTGCAGTCAGTCCAGTTTAACACAGCTGCTGTCTGCTGTCAGAGATGTGTTGAAAGTGTAAACAATGAAACTCAGTTTATATGCTTAAATTGACTTTACATATAGCACTTTTCTACTCTGTGTGAGCACTCAGAGCATCTTCTTACTACGAGTGTTATTCAGCCACACACAAACATTCGTACGTGTGCTTCTTTCTATGTCTAAGAACTTTGCCTAACATTTGCACACACATACTTCAATGGATGCATCTGGGGCGACTTGGGATTTAATATCTTGCCCAAGGATACTTTGACATACATGCTGGAGGAGCCTGACCTTCCAATTAGCAATCTGATCTGATTGTGAATTATGGAGTCAGTCCGCTTAACTTCAGGCTGGGTTGTGATGTCTCTGAGTTATCGAGTTTTACCCTCAAGAGAGGAAATGAAAAAAAAGTCAAAACAAATCAGCAGACTGAAGCTAGCACAGGAGGAAAAAAAGATGTCTGCGCTTACTACTAAAATACATTTACTCCTCTTTGTATCATGGAATAACGAGGGACCAGACAGATCCTCATCGGGCCATTAAATTGTTCTCTGCCAATTTAGCCTCTTGGGGAGAGTGCATAAGAATTGCTGTAGTACAAACAGTTAACACAATACTTTAGCAGATTACAGTATGCATAGTCTTTAATCTTAAATTTCTTTTTTTTTTTTTATCCTTTTTGCTGGTGTACTGAGGAAAAAATGACTTATGGACCCACCTGTATATTGTATATTCTGCGGTTTATATGTTTGCTGTGCCTTCAACTTTCAGACAAATGTTCTAATTTTGTCATTACTCTTCTGAAGAGTTAATATTTACATTTGTGCCTTGAGTTGACTGGTCAATGATTCTGGGAGGTGCAGCTTAGAAACATATTTAGCTGCTAGTTAAGCATGAAAACAACCTTTATTCTCCTATCCTGGCGGCCACACCTCTGCTTACCCCCGATAACATGTCAAGTAAGAATTGTATGTTCCTTTTTAAAAAAAAATCATATCTAACACGTTACACAATCACACTCATGCCGTCATAACAGAAACACATTGATTAGACACCGTGGGCTCAAATCGGCAGTGTCTGCTTGTTATGTTTTTAGAAATTTTAACTATCTGGATGCTGATGTTGTAATCAGGTCTTTTGTGGACGACAGCAGTGCCTCAGTCTTATGCAAGGGAATTCTTAAGATGGGCGGTACGTAGCACGCATGGGAAGTGGTCGTATAAACAACCTGCTGTGGTACTGCAGGAAATGAGCACAGAGGCAGGGCTGTTTTATGTTACATCAGACAGAATTACTTTAAGCACCCTTTTCACCTTGTATATGTAAAGTGGTGCTGCTCACTTTAAATTGTCATCTCTCCCTCTTTTGAGTCATTAATGTGCTACATAAACATCAACATTTTTACAGTCTGCGCCAAATAATTGCTTAAAACGCAAATAAAATAACAGACCTTCCAATCACAAGATATTCAATTCAGTTCTATTCAGTTTTATTTATACAGCACCAAATCACAACAACAGTTGCCTCAACGTGCCTTATATTGTAAGGTAAAGACTCTACAATAACACAGCAAAAAAAAACCCAACAATAAAATCTGATGATGATCAATCAGATTACCCTTATGAGCTAGCAGCTGGTGACAGTGGGAAGGAAACACTCCTTTCTAACAGGAAGAAACTACCAGCTGAACCAGGGGGGCAGCCATCTGCTGTGACTGGTTGGGGGTCCACAGGGTAGACAGATAAAAGAGGTGAGTAAAGCAGAAATGCTCAATGCATCATGGGATATGCATCTGGACTTATTTTGCAGTATGCAACCTTGCAGTGGAGGGGATCCTGATAGTCATACACTTTGACCTCACTGGCGCACATGATGGCAAGGTGGGGTAATATCTCACAAAGGAGTCTTGGCACTTTAATGACCCTTGCCGTAATTCAGAATCGTGGCTCATATGACTTTTAACTAATTACATGATGACAGGATGTGTGAGTGACTCAGAACCACCTCCAACAGGACTATCCCATCTGGGACTCTCCTACTAGAAATGAAACATCTTCATAAATCAAAAAGAAATCCAGGTGCCTTCATTTCAAGCACTTGGCTACCAGGAGCTGATGACTAAGAACCTACAAAGACATACAGTGCCCTAAAAAGACATGTTTCTTCACGTTCTTTGTTTCTTTTTCCCCCCTCTTTTTTTCCGCATATTTGTCACACTTAAAAAGTTAAGATCATAAAACAAATTTCAATATTAGATAGATATAACCAGAGTAAATACAAAATTAAGTTTTTAAATGATCTCATTTATTAAGGGAAAAATGCTATCCAAGCCTACCCAGCCCTGTGTGAGAAACTAACTGCACCCTTATTAAATCATGAATTAACTGTAACTGAAGTAACACATTTTTTTTGAAAAGTGAGCTCAATTTCACTACATACCGAGGCCTGATTGATGCCAGACCTGCTGAATTGAGAATATACTTAGACAGACCCTGTCAGACAAAGTGAAGTAGGATAAGATTTCAAAAAGCAACACACTGTGTCAAACTCAAGGAAAACATCTTTAATACAGTTATTGGTTGCAATCTAAAGAAACAGCTGACAAACAAAGCTAATAACATCTATCAGTCTGAAAGGGGTTACAGTGCTCAAATTAACCAACATGTTAGGTGTCGTGCTGCTGCAGAACAGTAGTAACAACTACCAGACCTCACAGTCACAGCTGTGCTGCTGCTGCAACCACCAGCTGTGGAGAAGGAGGAAGCCACAGAGGAAGATGAGATTAACGTGGTAAGAAAATAGATGAAGGGACATAATTAGGAAGGTAGGATTCAAGGATTCAGATGAAATGAATGGCTGCTCTGATCATGAGTCATTGCTAATAGCTTTTAAATGTGTAGCTTTTAATTGTCCCATGCTGCAGGGCAACTAAGAACTACCCCTACAACAACTGTACCAACCTGATGCCAGGCCCAATTGTTTTGTCCCAGTCCAGCTCTAACTGCATGTATAACATCTGCTGAACAGATTTTTAAAAAAAGAAAAAAAAAAACTGCACTGTGCAGTCTAACAGTTTTATATTCAGGTGTACCGTGTGAAATCCAATAAGTTACAGAATAAGAGAGGAAATAAAAACAGCTTGCATTTGAAATTTTAAACTGAATAATGCAAGTTCAACAACGGTACTCTCTTGTCAACTAGTAGTGTTACATTTATGTCCTGAGTTATATAAACCTTACCGTATAATTTGTTGATGCTCGTTTCCAGCGGCCTTCAGCGCCCCCATGTGGCTGATGTCAGTGTACGCCTCCACTGGATTGGCTGCGCGGTTGTCAGGAATGTTTACAGGAAACATGGCTTCCCTGTCTGTTGGAGAGCTTCAAGAAATGGAAGGTGAGTAGCCAAATTTTCAATGGTGCAGCCGTGTTGTGATCGATATAGCTTGGTAGCCTGGCGGAAATTTGGATAAAAGAGTCTTTTTTCATCTGAGCACGCTCCTTGATGTTTTTCTCTTGTGACTAACCAAACCTTCATCCTTGCTTTGCTAGCTAACAGGCTAATAACAAGACGCTAGCTGACGATATTAATTTAACGTCAGTTCATGCTATCTTTATAAAGGCCATCTACTGCGGCGTTTCAGGGTATGTTGAGTACCCCATAGTCATAGACGTTTATTTGTTTCCCCGTCCATGTAACATGTTTCAGATTCAGCTCGTAAAAGCTGCTAGCTGTGATACAGTCAGCAACCTAGCTGGCTAACGTGCTTAGCAATGTGTGTGTTCAGTAGGTAACGCGCGTTCAAACTGATTTAAAAAAATGAAAATAAAGCTGGGACACATCCCGCAACATGTAATACTAATAGATAAAATCCGTTGTAGTGCTTTCACATTTTTCCACGCATTTTTCCACAATTTGAGCGCGTTGCAGAGCACAGAAATGTGCACTATCACGATCTTGTCATAGTGGAGACAGAGGGTGGCTGCTCCAGATAAACCTGGGCTTGGCATCATCCAAATGTGTGTGTGTAACCAGTCGGAAGCTGTGAATCTTTGTTGAGGTTTTGAGGCTCTCTTCTGTTTGCGTACTGTAGTGGACCGGAGGGGAGAGTCTGAGGAGTCTGGTGATGATGAAACCAGGAGGAAGAGCATCAATGGCGATGTGGACCCTAATCAGCCCACTGCTACAAGTAGGTCATCATCACCTCCTACCCAGCCAATAAATGTGTTTTAGTTTACAAATTAGGCATGCTGCTTGTGTTATTTTCTCACAAAAACTTTCTTAGATAAAATCTTTATGTGACAATATGTTTGTGATTGCAGTGGATGCTTTAATTTAATTTCATTCATTCTTGCTCATATTAAAGGTAAAGAAGAGTCTCCTGTTGACATGGACACCATAACTTTGGACCCTGAGGAAGAGGTCAGTTTAAGTTTTGAAGAACTTGCCTTTCATCTCTGATGACTTGTTTTGTTTGGAGTTTAAGAAAGTGAAGATTATAGTGTTAGAGTTCATATTAACAGTGATTTTTGGGATTTACAAACTTCTGTGTGTAAATCTGTATACAGGTGCTGTACCATAATGGCTAGTAACCATAGACTGCGTGATCTCTTATGGTGTCTATATTTCTTTCTAGGATGTCGATCTTGTTCACTGTCGTATTGGAAAGATTGAAGGACTGGAGGTGCTACAAAAGGCTAAAGTAAGAATTATTTAGGTGATGCTGTTGGCAGCAGTGTCATTGGCGTCTGAGGCGTTTTATTAGCATTTTGGTTTCATCTGCATTTTTAAAAAAAATATTAATCTCTAAAATAAGGACCTGTCACATGCACTTTAATTCTGCTCTTGATGGTATCCTCTGTTATTTTTGCCTCTCCTCTCTTCACGCAGACACTCTCCTTACGGCAGAACCTCATAAAAAAGATAGAAAACCTCGACAGTTTGAGTGCCCTGCGAGAACTAGATTTCTATGACAATCAGATCCGCAAACTGGAGAACCTGCACAACCTCACAGAGTTGGAGTAAGTGTGACAAAACTGTGATTCTTACGTAAGCCTAAACAAAAGTCTAAGATATCAAGGTATATTTATTCTGAGAGGGACTGTTGTTTTGCCAACCCACAGGCAGCTTGACATGTCATTTAACGTTTTGAGGAAGGTGGAGGGTTTGGAGCAGTTGACTCGGCTGAAGAAACTTTTTCTGCTTCACAACAAAATTAGCAGCATTGCGAATCTGGAGCACCTCACAGGTCTGGAGATGCTGGAGCTCGGCTCCAATCGCATTAGGGTGAGATACGAAGGGACTGTGCTGCACTGAGAAATTGTTTTGAACTCCTTATGTAAATAATGGGTTTTGTTTGCAAAATATAAATGAAGATTTGTTGGAAAATGTAAGTTGTGATGTGATTTTAAAGTGTTGCCTCAATGTTGTTGTGTTCACAGGTCATTGAAAACCTGGATTCACTTACATCTTTGCAAAGTTTGTTTCTTGGCACTAATAAAATAACAAGGCTTCAGAATCTGGACGCTTTACACAACCTGACTGTTTTAAGCATCCAGGTATCATCACGCATATTCATCACTTGATTACAGTTGCACACGCTCCAGGCAACCAATAATCATTGGGTTTGCATTTACTTGCAGAGCAACCGGATTACGAAAATTGAGGGGCTTCAGAACCTCATCAACCTGAAGGAGCTCTATCTGAGCCACAACGGCGTTGAGATCATTGAGGGGTTAGAAAACAACGTGAGTTATAAGCTTTAAGGCACACATTTCCAAGACACATAAAAGAAAATGGGGTTCCATACTGTTGAATTGTGCAAACATGTAACAGCAATGTTTGTTTTTCCGAACAGAAAAAACTCACCACCCTCGACATCGCAGCCAATCGAGTAAAGAAAATAGAAAACATCAGCCACCTGACGGAGCTGCAGGAGTTCTGGGTACAAATAGTTTGTTTGACATGTTATTTAATGTACAGCCTCAGTACAGACAGCCCATTTTTCACTGCTGACAGTTTGACAGAAGAAGAAAAGTTTCTTAGAACATTAACAAAATTTAACGTCGGCATGCATTAAAAGACAACCATCATCAAATAATTAATTACACCTTTGCTTGTTAATAAAAATGTTGACATTGTGGGTAGAGAACCGATAGAAGAGATCCTGCTGAGGTGGAGGTATGCGCTGGAGAAAAGAGGAATGAGACACCTGGGAGATGGGTAGAAAAGTGAAGATGCAAGGAGTAGAGGCAGTGAAGGTGGATGGGTTTAATTCCCCTGGGTCAGTTATTCAAAACAACAGTGCGCAGAGAGGTGAAGAAGAGCGTGGAGGCAGGGTGGGTGGATGTAATGAAGGCGGACATCCAGAGGGCTGGTTGGACAGAGAGCAAAAATGACAAAATAAATGACAGAAAATTCAAAGTAAGACATAATTAGTTGAAGTACTCGTGTATTTGTATCGCATAATTTTTTTGTTGAGCAGCACATTTAAAATGAAACTTTCTTAAAAGTCAATTTTTGTTGCTACGTTCAGTGTGTTGCTCTTTAAACAGTGGGTCAGTACAAAAAGTTTCAAAGTGTAGTTCTTATATTGTTATGAGTTAAACTGATGGTGCACCCTCACTGCTCTTGTTGTTTTGTAATATCTCCTCAGATGAACGATAATCAGATAGATAACTGGTCTGACCTTGATGAGTTGAAGAACGCCACTTCTCTGGAGACAGTCTACCTTGAAAGAAACCCTCTACAGAAGGATCCACAGTACCGGCGAAAGATCATGCTGGCGCTGCCCAGCGTACGCCAGATCGACGCCACCTTTATCCGCTTCTAAGCTGCAGCGTACGATTTACCTGCCAGCTTCACAGTGTTCTCCCTCACCTCCCTGCCTGTCCTGCCTACACAAACAACAACCTTTGGAATCACATTGGCCTCACTCGATTATATAGCTGCGTCACACATTCCAACATATAGCACACCCACTGCTCACTCAACATACATGTATGCATGTATGCACTCATTCAAACCTTGAATCTGTACTTTTGTGTGGAAGCTTTTATTTATTAAGGTGGACCTGTGAAAATGAAAAACTACCATACACTCATTTCCACATTTTTTTTCCTCTGCACCCTTTTCCCCCCTTGTGTTGTTTTGCATTTGGGATGTGCCGTTTTCATTCATGAAGTGGAGGAAATTATGAAATCAGTCTTATTTATCACACTATTGAAGTTTCACTGTTATTATAGCAGAGGAATTCTTAACATTGGAGGCATTGTTGTATATTTAAGGGATTTTGTGAGTTTACTTCTTTCATTTGGGCGGAGAAAGGCTGGGGGTTTTTTTTGGGGGGGGGGGGGGGTTGTTGAGACATTAAGTAAAAGAACAATTCAGCATTAAAGGGAACGTCTATAACATAATAGAAGCTGCTTATGTTAAACCTTGGGATATAGCTCACCATTGCATTCGGCCTCAAAACTGTTCCACACTTAGTACCAACTGTGACAGTTTGAGAAGCCTCTAAAACGAAGCTCACTGTGCCATAATGACATCATGCTGACTCAGAGCAGCGCAGTAAAGGTGCAGTTTCATCAGTCCTTTTTAAGGAAAGCGGATCCTTTACGGCTTGATTTACCATTTTAATAAACTGGTTCTATTACTGACAGAAGGGGGATTTTTATTTTATTTTTTTGATGTCCAGCAGCCTTGTCTGTTCCTTGTTCAGAGATTTTACAGCTTATAGATCCATTTGCTGATTAACAAGAGTGACCTCTGCAGTAAAATAAAACTCATGAGAATGTAAGAACAATTAATGTGTCCACAATGATGGTTTTGTAATCGGTGGTGCCGTCACTTTTTTAGTTTATTTTTATTTTTTTAGCCTTGAATGCATCACTGATTACTATGACAGCGTATTAGGGCCACATTGAGAAAAAACAAAAACGTTGTTGCTCATTTTGAGAATAAAGATGACATTTCGAGATTAAAGGCGAAATGTGGAGATTACCGTTGTTGTTTTGAGACCAACTGCCACGGTTGCACTACCCTCTAAAAAATGCCTTGTTTACATGAGTTAGTGAAACAAATTGTGATCAAACATACATCCTCTTTATTGGACGAGAGTGTAACCACTGGTAACCTCACATCTGTCCACTGCCAGTCATTTCGTGTTGTACAAATCAGCTCTTCTGAGTTTGTGTGTTTCTGTATAAACTTTTCAACGTCCTTAAAAGAAATCATTTCCTTCCTTGTTACTCGATTTTACTAACGCAGGGGGTATAAAAACCATGATAGTTTGTCTGGAAACAACTGTAACCTCCACATTTTGACTGTTTTTCTCAAAATGATTGATAATATTTTTTTCATAATGTGGCTGTAATACTTCATAGATTAAAGCTTGGTGATTTCTTTGGCTAAAAAAAATGCTCATAAAGTTTATTTGAACCGATAAAATCTAAATGTAGATTTTTCCTTCATTTACATTCTACTGGCTGGTTTGATCTCATGATAACTAATGTAAGATAGACTATTAATGCTGCTGGTACAGACAGTCTTTATAAACTACTAAACTACATTCAGCAGATGTGTGAAGACACTGCATTGATTCATTTGGCATTTAGGATGGCTTCCAAAAAAAAAAGAATTTCTGTGTATTTATTGACAACATTTAATACAGGATTTTCTCAGATCAAAAAATACAATGACTGCCTGGAACCAAAGTTAATAGATTACTCTTTGGGTCTCCTGTATATAGTACTCCTGTATATGCTTGAGTGCACTTGGTTTTATCCCTGGTACAATTAAAATGCGATGCATCTTTTATATGAAATATGAACTCCCCACCTCAGGGCTTTTAAGTTCACACATGATTACAGTAGAGAAGCATCAAATTTATGTGCATTAAATGAGAAGTGCTAAACGAAGTGCTCCCTTTGCACTCATAATTATAACCTGATTTTATTTGGATTCATTGGAAACCTTTGAATCGTTAAAAGTACCCTGAGTTGGCATTTAAATCTCCCACTGTAGCCTAAAACCCACGCTGAAATGTTGGTTTCTATCGTAGAACAGCTGTTTATTATGCTTATGATCACAGCCTTTTTAAATCCAGTTGCTTGTGATCGTGAGCATAAATTAACAGTAGAACAATTATCAGACTATCAGCACTGACGTTCTTGCTTAATTGAAATGAATGTAATGTTATTTTTATATTCAGCTTGACTGAAACTGGCCAGTGGGGTTGAAAGTATCACGTTGTGTATTTGTAAATAGAGTTTGGACATGCCATGATGTAGAAAGTCAGTTCCACCATCACCTTCCCTTTGTAAAGTGACATTCTTTTTCCTCTTGTTTTGTTTTCACCCGGCAGCACAACAGATTTGTGCGAGATACTTAAGATGACATGACTCTGACTGGTCACTGAGGGAGCAGCTGTTCAGATTGCTGTTTGCTCCTTGTTGTTAGGACTGAGTCTTCAGGTTTTGGGCTTGGTTGATGCCGTTTTCAAACTGAATGTATGAAGCAAATAACAATAAAATGACACTACTTAAGAAGCGGGTTTGTTTAGTTTTAATTTCAAAGATAAAGAGTCTCATAAAGCACAGTGTGAAACTTGATTCACCGTCAAATGATTATGTACCTGGGTATTAAAGGATCCTTTATTATGACAGCTGCTTAATAAATTAGATTTGCTACATTAACAGCCAAAACAATAACAACACACTATGAAACCCCGCAGCTCATCATCTGTCTGAAACAAGCTGTTTTAGCTGCATGGCCATTTAAGCCAAACTTTGAGTCTCCTGTGTATTAGAACTCGTCCTATTGGCTGCCCCCAGCAAACAGACGGTTTAAATCACAGGTGGGTGGGGCTTGCTATGCTCACATTTTAGGGGACATCAATCGTGAGTCATCATAGAGACTCAAGAACAGGAAAATATATAAAGGGTGTGATGGGGAGCACAAAGTCTGGCCTCATAGGGACTGCTTTTGCATACGAAACGTTGGCCATGGTTATTAGCAGTATTTGTCTTTTTGCATGCATTATGTATGTATCTGACAATAAGGAAAAGCATAATGAATTTCTTTTAAGTTAAAGTTAATGGACTTTGACTTTAAACAAACTTAATTCCTTGAAAATCTAGATACACTCACCTGCCATTTCATTAGTTACACCTTAAGATACACCTTGTTAGTTCCCTGTTTTCTTTCAGATCTGCCTTAGTTATTTGTGATTCAGATTCAACATGATGCTCAAAACATCCTTTAGAAATTTTGGTCCATATTGACATGACAGCATCACACAGTTGCTGCGGATTTGTCACCTGCACATCCATGATGTAAATCTCTACTTCCACCACATTTCAAAGGTGCTCTATTGGATTGAGATTTGGTGACTGTGTACGCAGTTTGAACAGAGTGAATTTATTGTCATATTCAAGAAACCAATATGAGGTGATCTAAGCTCTAGTCTTCTATTGTTCAATTTGCCCGTACGAACTCTTATCTGACAGTAGTGGCACCCGGTGTGGTCTTCTGCTGCTGTGGCTCATCTGCTTTAAGGTTTGACGTATTGTTTATTAACCCTAGAGATGGTTATGTAGGAAAATCCTAGCAGATCAGCACCTTCTTAAATATTCAGACCGGCCTGTCTAGCACCAACAACTATCCCATTTCTTCCCCATTCTGATGGCTGGTTTAATCTTCAGCAGGTAATCTTGACTTTGTCTACATGTCTAAATATGCTGAGTTGCTGCTATGGTACTGCTATTGGCTGATTTTGGTATTTGCATTGACAAGCAGTTGAACAGGTGTACATAATGAAGTGACTGGTGAGTGTAGATGAGTGTAGATATGTTTACTGAATTATGACCAGGTAAATTATGAATTATGAAATATAGCCGTCTACACACAACATTATCATATGAATAACTCTGTGTCTACAGCACAGAAAATGTAACTCAGTTTCTGAATATGAATTAAAGAAAAGTTTATATTTTTAGCAAAACAGCAGGAAAATAAAGATAAATTTTATTAACTTTTATTACTAATGTAAAAGGGCATATAATATAATATAATATAATATAATATAATATAATATAATATAATGTAAAAAAAACTGTATAAAATTCCAACACGTATTTTTTACATAATAAGCCATCAACGGTAATTGACTTTAGATCATTAAAACTACATGACCCAGAATGCAGCACTATTGTTACGCATGGGGTCCGCGTCGCGCCGGGCAGGGGAAAAATTACGACTTTGCGCATGCGCCTCATCTATGTTGTTGTTTGTGGCGGTAAGATGGCGGCGCTCGGAGATACCTCAGCTCCGGGGGTGAACGGGTTAATACAACAATTCACAGCAATAACAGGTAAAAATAACATTTTAATTAGCGTTTATTTCACTCAGTGGATTTTTGTGCTCATATAGGAACACTTCCCTCGCCGGGTAAATCTTGAAATCCGTGCGCAGATGAGAAAACGGGCGTTAAGTGTTGCTCTTGCTCCTGCGCTGCCAGTGGTTTGCAGAGGGGAAAAAGCACAGGCAGTTATCAGCTAAACTCAAGTGAAAGACTCGGAAAATGAACCTTAAAGCCGCCAGCTTTGAAACTTATTTTTAATCATCACTTTAAAATGTCTGTTTTTCTTATTAGTGCTCGTTAAAGACACAATCTCGCTAACCTAGAGCGGTTTGTATGCTCTTTTTTTGCGTGGCGTGTTGCTCGATAATGTGGAATGGAGGTCGGCTGTTCAACATTTCCCTTCTTCATCACCACCAGCCAGACTTCATGTTGTTGCTGTCACTATGCCTCTGACTGTGGCCCCAGACACTATTTATTGGTCACAACCTGAGGACTCCGAGTGTCATCGCAGACATTATCTATAGTTTATCAGCACTTTGACACAGTGGACGGTGTTTTTTAAGTTATTAAGCGGCAAAGAAGAGGGAGACTCTGTTAAGGGGCTGCTACTTTATACGGACATGCGCAGTGCAGACCAGAATTTCATCGTCGCCCCGCGGCACTCCGCTTATAAATCAGGTTCATTCAGATGTGGAGTGTCCAAATCACTGTCACGACGTTGTGGACTGCCGCCATGTGTGTCATTAAGGCTTTTTGCATTGTTCAGGTTTTTTCGCACATTTCCGTTTATTTACCAAACATCGCGTTGTATATGCGGAGCATTTCCGCCCACTAAACCTTTTCTGAACTGAAACTGAACTGTCATGCGGTTGTTTGGCGTTAACTCATTTCACTATAGTGATAAAGCGTTAGTTTAAGATGTGCTTTGTTTGTCCTAAAAGTTGCGGAAACTCAGTAAAACAAGTAAAGCATTTTTTCCCATTTAAAATCAAAATAAATATAAAAGGTAAAATAAATGTGTCCATTGTCAAAGTGACATGTGGTTGCTTCTGTGACCACATATACGGAAAAACAAGTAATCAAATACTAAGATATTCCAAGGTTACCAAGTACTACTAGACTATGTTGTCACATGATAATAAATGGCATTTAATCCCTTGAGTGAATAAAACACGTGTGTATGTACTCATAATGTTTAGTGAGCTGGTTATAACTTTACTTTGGGCCTTATGTGGAACAGTTATAGCATAAGACAGAAGTTTGAACATTTAAGAATTTTTAATGAGGTCAGTGTTGCTGTTTGCCACCCTCTGTGCTTTGCTTTCACCCAGTTATATGATTTTATTCATACTGCTGACAGTGTTGTGAAATTATTGGTGAGGTTTGCATAAAGCAGAAAAAAGACTTGATCCAGTGTAATAGAAAAAAAAAGCGGACAAAAGGTTCACTGTCACGAGTTTGATGTGATGCTGGTGACACCTTGGTGCATTGGTTAGTACCGCTTTGGAATCCATCCTTGGTACTCCAGCTTCCTCTAATAGTTCAAAGACATGCTTGTTTAATGGTGATACTAAATTAGCTCTAGGTGTGAATGTGATGGACTGGGAACATGTCCAGTGTGCCCTGCCTTTCTATGAAACTTGGGATAGGCTCTAGCCTTATGTGACCTCACAAGTAGAAGATGGATACCTAGACTGTGATATACCACTCTCAGAAAAACATGAGCATTGTAATATAGCAAGTAGGGATTAAGGAAAAATTGATAGAGCGAAGTATGATGATATTTTGTGTAGTGATGTTGTGTGAATACAGGGACGCTAAATATTGATATTGTATTAAACAAGTTTAAATACCCTGGGAATACTGCAAACAAGGGGGCTGATCTAATGCACCATCATCCCGAGATAACATTAGCCAAGCAAAATTAAACTAAATCAACTGAACTGAAAAACTATCTAACACTGGTGACACTTAGCTTGACAAAGCAACTACCTAATTCACAGCTAATGGCTAACTCAAATGAGTAAAAATAGGACAGCGGCTTCCTTGTATATAAAAATAATGGCTGTATTTCATATTTTTCTAATCTGTGACCACAACTTGTGCTAACTAAATGTTTATGGCATTGGTGATTGCACGGGTTGCCTGATAGGTGGTAACTTTTTTGCAAACAGTAACAGTCTCACCTGGACTGACTGCAGTCAGCTTCAGAGAGATTGTTGGAAGTTTATGAATAATTGCGTCTAATTTATTCTCGTAGACCGATTGCTAACATGTTGCCATCGGTCTGAATGAGTCGTCAGCACAGCTCGAGGAGGACTGAACTGGCTGATCACTGGTTGTATTCTGGTAATATTTCTCACCCCAACTGGTTGCAGCAGATGGCCGCCTGGTTCTGCTGGAGGTTTCTTCCTGTTAAAAGGGAGTTTTTCTTTCCCACTGTCGCCAAAGTGCTTGCTCATAGGGTGTCATATGATTGTTGGGTTTTTCTCTGTATGCATTGTTGTAGGGTCTATCTTACAGTATGAAGCACTTTGAGGCAACTGTTTTTGTGATATATTAATAAATTCAATTAAAGTTGAATTATGAACAGGAAGGTTGCTGAGTGTAACTGTTAAATGTTCATTTCTGTGTATATACACAGCAACAGATATGTGATTTTCAACAAATTGTCACAGGTAATTGCTGCATTAACCAAAATAGACTGCATTTAGTTAACAACTTGACCCCAATTATTCGCAGACCAAAAGCAGACTTATGGCAACATTAATGCAGTTTTTAGTGACAGTGTTGGTTTGCTTGACAGTCTTTTATAGAAAAAAAATTTTTTTTTTAAATGTTTTATCACACTAATGTAATTAGGACCTGGCCAATAAAGTTGTTTGTTTTTTTTTAGCACAGATACCAATATTTGATTTTCAGCCAATATTTTGTTTTGTTTAGGCAGTCAAAACAAAAAAATATTTGTGATGTGTGGTTATTTATGATTCCCTACTAAGATAATATCCATCCACCCATTCGCTTCCGCTTATCCTTTTCAGGGTCACGGGGGGCGCTGGAGCCTATCCCAGCTGTCATAGGGCGAGAGGCGGGGTACACCCTGGACAGGTCACCAGTCTGTCGCAGGCCTAACACACAGGGACAGACAACCATTCGCACTCACACTCACTCGCACATTCACAGCTAGTGGCAATTGGGATTATCCAATTAACCTATCCCCACAAGCTGCATGTCTTTGAACGGTTGGAGGAAGCCAGAGTACCCGGCGGGAACCCACGCAAACACGGGGAGAACATGCAAACTCCACACAGAAAGACCCCAGCCACTAAGATGGGGGCTAAGATAATATGACGATGCATTTTAAAAATAAACTTTTATTGTCATGAGAAGTGGTAGATTGCTCCTTGTACTCTGCCCATCTCTGCTTAGATTAGCAGGTTGTTGTTTGCGGTGATTCAAAATTAAGTTGCCATCAGAAAAAAAGCAGAGTGCCCTCTAGTGGGAAAACTATGCAACATCAACACTCATAACACGGTGGAAGTGCATTTTGTTCATTTTGACTTTATTCATTTTTATTTATCAGCATCTATGAGATTTCCAATACGGATATATTAGCAAATACCTTATAGCTGCTGGTTGAAAATATCAGTCAGCTGATATTTGGCTCTGAAATACAATGTGCCACTATGAAATTCTTAATGTTATTTGTTAATCTGTAAACATTTGTGAACTCATTGTGCTCATGGTTAGTGCCTACATATCTAACTCTCTTCCAGGGGCCACAGAGAGCGTAGGAAAACATATGCTGGAAGCATGCAACAACAACCTGGAGATGGCAGTGACCATGTTCCTAGATGGAGGCGGGATTGCAGAGGAGCCCAGCACCAGCTCCAGTTCTGCAGCGTCAAGCAGCAGAGCGCCCTCTACAGAGTAAGCTGTGACTTTTCTCCACAAGCCTAGGTCAGACAAAAGTAAAACAAAACCCACAGAGTTAGTTTGTCTGTTTTGGTCATGTTTTATTTCAAAAATGGAAACTTCTCAAATTTTCTGCTGATTGTTTATCCAAGCTTAGAATCTGTGTTTACCACAAGCTGACATGAGACGAAAAATAGCATTCGTTTCATTGCTTCCTTATCATACTAACTGTTGATTGTTTGTAATATGATTACAGATCTTTTACAGCTGATTGCTTGTCTACATAAATAACTCTGTATATGTTGCCTTCATGCCTTCCTCAGTGAAGTGCGGGCTCCAATTCCTCAGAAGCAGGACATATTGGTGGAACCAGAACCCCTTTTTGGAGGTATGTTGTTGCTTTTATTTGTCAGTCCTGCTTAAGGCAAAGAAATCTTCATGTAGACTGCCAGCTGTCTGTAAAGATGATGATGATTTTTTTTATTTGTTTACTTATTTATTTTTTTATTACATATATTCAGTGCCAAAGCGAAGAAGACCTGCTCGATCAATATTTGATGGTTTCCGAGACTTTCAGACGGAAACAAGTGAGTATTTTCCAAAATGTACAAGTTAAAGCAAATAAAATGTGGTAGTGCTGTTTCCTAACAATCACCATTAAAAGTCTGTCTCATATTTCTGTTGTGGCATCTTAACTTCCAGTAATGAGTGAATGAATGTTTTTCTGTTCCTAGTCCGCCAGGAACAGGAGCTGCGTAACGGTGGAACAGTGGATAAGAAACTGAGCACCCTGGCAGACCTTTTCCGTCCTCCCATTGAGCTCATGCACAAAGGCAGCTTTGAGACGGTGAGGAGTCACTCACAGGACACTGTACCCCACACCTTTATTCAGCCTGTGTGAACTTTCAGCCAAATTTTAGATGATGACTGAGTAGGTAGATGGTGAAAACCTGCAATGTCATGCTTCCTTGCTTGTGATCGCACACCGCTAATGCAAAAACCTGTTCCCAAAAAAGTTGGGAGGACTAAAATTTGTGTAAAAGCAGATTGCAATGATTTGGCATAACACCAATTTGACTGTTTGTAGTGGAAGAAACATCAAATGCTTAAAATCAGAAATTTTCTCATCTTCTGGAAAGGACACACTATGTTTTTCTCACTAGTTTGACTGCTTTGAATGGGCAGTTACTTCAAAACAGCATGACCCCCACCTAAAGAAACACTGGGAAATGCTGGATGATATATATACAGGTTTTAGGCCAAAATATGCCACCATTAAGGGGACTTAGGGAGTTGGTGCCAAAAATAGATATTTATAATTATTTAGAATATGTACCAGTATCATTTCCTAAATGTAGGCCGATATAAACAAAGACAGTAGAATTTTTAGCATAGTTGCAAAGAAAAATTAGATTTGATAAAAGTTCGACTTTATTTGACCTTGGAGAAGAGGTCAGAGGTCAAAGTAATGTGATGTTGAGAATCCCAAAAGATCATTGCCTTTATTTTTTTTACATTGTAAATATACCAGTAAGAAACCTAGGTCGTGTCCAAATTCATGGGCTGCATCCTCCTGAGGACCTGGCATTCGCAGTCTACGTGGGCCGGGTCCTCAGAAGGTCGGGTAGGCCGGAAGTAAACGGCTGTGAAATTGGACGGTCTAGCCTTCAGATTTGCGACACCGCTGTCTCGGTGGAGTCTAATTAACTCAGCTGTCTGCTCCTTGCTATCTAAAATATAACAGGACACTGGTGTAAATTCTCGACCATCTCACACGTCTGTTTAATCAGTTTTCTGTTTGACGTTTATTCAGCTGTGTGAAAACCAAGTAGGAACCCACCCGGGGAATTAATAAAGTTTTATTTTACCTAATCTAATAACTTTAATTTCAGCCAAACCGATTTACTCATGAACAAATAAAACACCGAAAAAAGCCAAACAATAACATTTTTAGGTTATCTAAGTATATTATATTATTTTTAACCTGAGTAGCGAAAGACCGTGGTGTTCTGAAAATGATGTGCCGGGAGTTTGCCGTTCTCGGCGGCTCTAGTGACCTAGCGGCTTAGCTCCCAGTTAGCTATCGAGCTGGTGGATAACAGACGTCTCCGAACACGTCAGACAACTTTTGCAAATATGTGATATCTTGATAAAGCGAGCAGATATTTGAAGTTTACACAGCTACATTCTCCCCTGAAAATATGTTAAAAGTTTGTTTTGTGACCCAGAAAGAGTAATAAGAACAATATTAAAAACTTAGTAGTGGCCGCCATTGTTGAAAACTGGAATTGGCTGGGCCGCGCTATGAATTCTGGTATATTGTGGGCGACGATGGATACACCCAACCCATCCTTCAAATTCGGAGAGAAGGAGGACACATTTGTCGGCTAAATTCGGAGGAGTCTACGAATTTGGACAGCCTTCGTCACGTCGCTGTGACGCAATTGGCCTACAAATGCGGCCTCAGGAGGGTGCACCCCATGAATTTGGACACCCCCATAGTTTTAAATATCTCTATATAGAATTATTATCACTTTGACCTTCAGATCATTCAGACCTTGAAGGAGAGGTCAGAGGTCAAATGTGACATATTTTAAAACTTTATAAACTTTTCTATATGTTGACAGTATTTACCACAATATTCAGAGTCACAGTCACTAAGTCTTTTAATGGATTGTTAACACGACCCCACCCCTAATTTTTTTTCATCAGAATTCATACAAAAAAATTCAATAAAAATTTCATGTACACACAGAATTACACATAACGACACACACAAGAATGAAGAACAGAATTTTTCGCTTTCAGCATTTGATTTGTAGTCTTTGAACTATTTCCAGTTGAAATTAAGGTTTCAGTTCATTGTAAATAATCTTTTTTCTTAGTTAATTTTATTATTTGTTCTCCACCAAGCAAAAGATATGTTTTGCGTTTAAATCAAAACTTGCAGACTTAATGATTTCCATCATAAAGTATATTTGTCTTTGTAAATCGTGAATTCCCTCTAATTCCATATGTCTTTCTTTACGTTTATAGGCTAAAGACTGCGGACAGATGGAAAACAAATGGCTAATGATCAACATTCAAAATGTTCAGGACTTTGCCTGCCAGTGTCTGAACAGAGATGTGTGGAGTAATGATTCAGTGAAGACCATCATCAGAGAACACTTCATATTCTGGCAGGTATGAGGTTTTAAGAGCGCAGTGTGGTGTTTTCTGTGATGCATGGCGTTATTCGTGAGGGAATTTATTTAGTCCATCCATCCATCTACAATTTGGTAGTTAGGTGTTAGCACCATCATCTCACAGCAAGAAGGTCCTGCTTTTGAATCCACTGGGTAGCTCAGGCCTTTCTGCATGGAGTTTGTATGTTCTCCTTGTGTGTGCAGGTTTCCTCTGGGTACTTGCTCCTACAGACCAAAGACATGCATTTATAAAGTTTGGGTTTTTTGTTCTACACAGGGTATAAAATGCTTTTTTAAACCTGTAGGATATACTTCTATGATGCACGTTATATTTTTCCCAAAATTTAACAATGGTATAACTTCAATTGCAGCTCAGTGTGTAGCAGTGCCACAATCAACACCTCTGGTTTATGCTACCAGAGCACTTAAATACCACCCTAATTCTTGCAATGAATACAGCAAGCCAAGCCAAAAAGTACATCAAGCCTACATGTTCACTACAATAACGAACAGATGTGCCTGCTTCCGAGCAGTTGAGACCATCATGCATGTCTGCTGTGTGTAGGTGTCACTGCAGTCACATGCTGCTTATAGCAGATGGCAAACGACTGGCTCGTTCGTGGGTGGGGCGAGACAACTGCTGGCATGTCATATTGTAAGATGTGGATTATAGTCTTTAGAAAATGCAGTACTCAATGATCAAAGGTGTTTAAATTCTGTTTCGTGTTTAAAATTGCCATCAGGTGAATTAGCCATCATTGAGCAAAGATGGGAATAGGGCTGCTCGATTATGGCAAAAATGATAATCACGATTATTTTCACTGAAATTGAGATCACGATTATTTGACGATATTTATTTAACCCTTTAAGACCTACTATAGAACCAAGTCCACCAGAGCTTTTTTTTTTTTTTTTACATGCTGTAGTGCCATTTGTGGGAGCATTTCAAGTTGCTATACATCAATACAACTGTTATAGCCCATATTTTAATAATATGTATGCATTAAGTCCATAGTAATTACATAAATTGCAAAAAAGTGCAATAAACTACAAAAAAAATTGAAAATTGCTTTTGTTTTGTTTACATATATTTCTACTTGGAGAAATTTAAGAGGTTTATCCCTCAAAACTTTAAATACAATAAAGTTGCAAAAAATAGTTTCCCACCACAGGAAATTTATTTTGAGTGTCTTCATAGTTTTATTTTGGAGATACAGCAATTTTTATGTACTGCAGGAAAAACAAAAAACAATCCTATGATGCAAATTTGCAAAGAAAACAGCATGTGCATCATTTCACTGTGGGAAGTGTTACGAACAGCTGATAGGAACGGCAAAGCGTGTTTCTGGAATATTATGTTTTTGTTCCTGCAAGCGCTTTTTATGCAATTTTTGCAAAGCTATATGTGGAACGAAACCGTGACCGAGGACAAGCTGATGGCATCAGATGTAAGTACAACTCCTCCGGTTTCATATGCAAAACAAATTATTGCGCTAGCTTACACGGTTCAGGTTCTACAGGGATTTAAAAATAGTTACGCAAAACGGAGCGTGCTGCTCTGACCGGCTTTAAAGGGTTAACAATGACTTTAAAAAAATAATATAAAATAGTGTGCAACACCACTGAAGTTTTTTTTTTTTAAACTCTCTTTTCAACCAACGGCAGTCACTCTCCAAATAACTTCTGCTTAGCTTTCCGAGTTTCCCTCGGGTCCTCTTAATCAGCGGTCTCCAACCTTTTTTGCACCACGGACGGTTTATGCCCGACAATATTTTCACGGACCGGCCTTTAAGGTGTCGCGGATAAATGAGGGAGGGGCTAATAATCGGCTCAGTCATTTTTAATGATCGTTGAAAGCCCAGATCGTAATCGTGATTAAAATTCGATTAATTGAGCAGCCCTAGATGGGAAAGTGTATTTTTAGAGCTGTAAAAAACAACAAAAGACAAAAAAAAAGAAGCAGTTTTCCACGTAGAGGTAAAAGGTTGGTTGGTATTGGTGAGTGAGGCTATGCTTTTCTGTTTCTGAAGTGGGGTGTGCCTGAGTAAAAAGTAGAAAACTCTGGTCCTGTTAGCTCTAAAGGGCTTAAAGTGAGAGTAAAAGTTCAAAATAATGGGCTATGGAGAGGAGCAGCACAGTGGTGCAGCTGTTAGCCTCAAGATGGTCCCAGCTTGAGCCTTTTGGTGAAAAGTTTTCATGTTAAAATGAAACATAAATGCAGGGGTTCTTCCTTTTAAAAGGAAGTTTTTTTCTTCCTACTGTCACCAAGCACTTGCTCATAAGGGGTCATATACTGTAATAACTGTAGGATCTTTACTTTACAAAATAAAGTGTCTTCAGACGACTGTTGCTGTGAATTGGCGATATATAAATAGAAAAGAATTTAATTGAATTCCTCACACAGTCCATAGAAGACATGGATGTTAGGTTAACTGGTAAATCTAAATTGGCTGCAGGTGTGAATGTGAGTGTGTCAGTCTCTCTGTGTTAGTCCCATGGCAGACTGGCTACCTGTCCAGGGTGTACACCACCTGGGATAGGCTCGAGCCTGACTGTAACTCTGAATTGGATAAGTGGAAGAAAATGGGTGGATGATGGAGAGTTGGGGAGGGAGGTACTTTTCCAAAGCAGTCCACCCGTCTTTGCATTATGCAGTGTGGGCACACTTTAAGTTCAGTTTATATTCTATCGTTCATTTTCTCCCTCTGCAGGTATATCATGATAGTGAAGAGGGACAAAGATACATCCAGTTCTATAAGCTGAACAAGTTTCCCTACATTTCGATCCTGGATCCACGCACAGGTGAGTGTTTGTGGAGGGCTGATTGATGATGAGGGTTTGCTGATGTACGAACACACTCACACCATTGAGTTGTTTCCAGCTGATCAAGAAAACAAACAAATATGTGATTTACTGGCAAGATTAAAGTACAGCTCTCACTCTGAGAGGCTTACAAAAGCAGTTTTTATTATAAATGCACAGGAAGATGATGTCTGCATGCATCATTTTGTAAGACATTAATAGTGTTATGAAAAATAATTTAAATGTCAGTAGTCTTCAAGTAGCTTGAATAACAGTGTTCATATCAGGAAATGGGATTAAAGCAATACTAAAGCGACACAATTGGCTATTATGTCACAATAAACTGTGTAAATCTGCAGTGTTGATCCAAACTGATGTGTGCGTCTCTCTCTCTCTTTTCTTATAATTAAATACTTAATTATTTCCTGCTTTTGGTGATCGGTTCTGTTCAAACCATGTTCACATCAGGTCAAAAAATGGTGGAGTGGAACCAGCTGGATGTGGCGTCGTTCCTGGAGCAGGCAACTGGCTTCCTGGCAGAGCACGGACAGCTCGACGGGCCATCCTGCCACGCACCTCCTGCCAAACGAGCTCGCTCTGTGGGTCTCTCATCTCATGTGTCACCTCTAATTCCCTCTATGTTTTTGCTCTAATAAGAGCTCCTCGCTCCTGCTGTGGCTCTGTTGGAATTTCCTCAGTCACACCTCTGATCAGTTTCAGAGGCATCTGGGATGTTTGTTAGGATTTTGCATCAGAGCTTCAGGGTTTGGATAAATGTCATGCTATGATCAGTATCAGCATATTTTAGTGCTGTGATATTTGATGTTGTCAGTGTCACGCAGCCATCCATATTGTTTAAAGTCTTTGTGTTGCTTTACTCAGATCTTTGTTACTTTTTTTAAACAATTGTACACTATTTTATCTTTTAGGAAAGTTTAATCGATGCCAGTGAAGACAGTCAGTTGGAGGCAGCAATCCGAGCTTCTCTACAAGAGACCCACTACGAGTCCTCAAATGTCCCCGAACCCCCCGATTCTCCTCGATCAGACGATGAATCTGATGCAGAGCCTTTCTCTGACAGCGAAGGGCCTTTCTCTGTTGACGGCTCAGACAGCGAGACGCCAGCACCCCATGAAGAGAAAAGTTCGACCGGCAAACACACTGCGACCCCCTCTGCAGCCACTGCAGCCCAGCAGCGTCTTCATCCTGATAGCTCCACTTCTTCCTACAGAAAATCACTGTACAAAGAAAACAACCACAGTCACAAGAAAGAGGAGAGCAAAAAGAACCACCTGGAGCCCTCGGCTCCCGGGCCTCGTCATCCCCAGCCTGATTCAGACTCTGGTGGGAATCACTGCGCCCCACTACCTGAAAGCGCAGGAACTTCAAAGATCAGCACCACCACAACCTGTGATGTGGACTGTCCTGAGGACAATGGTACGACAAATGAAAAGTATTTTAGGTTTCATGAGTGTGCGTGTGTGTGTGTCTATATGTCTGTTTTCGATGCAATCATAATAAGGTGAGCAGCAAGTTTGCTTTAAAAAAACAAAAGTCTAAAGGCCTTTGCGGACGTGCAAACTCTTTCCGAATATTTTGTGCACTAAAAGTTAATTTTAGGGCTCATCTATTCTTCAGTGTCAACTTATTTCACTGCATGAATTTGTGACTTTTATTCACATTTGGAAAAATAAACAGATCTGCCCAGACAGACTACTGCACTGTAGTTCAAAGTGCATCAGTACTGAATATACAATGATATGGAAATCGTAAAATAATGCTGTTTAGCCACAGACACAGCGCTAGACACTGCTCCGGGTCAATCAGCTCTCTGAAATTATTTCTCTTCCTCCTCAGTTGTGGTTCCAACTCTTTCAAAAACAGCTCAAACTGTCCCGCTGACATCCTGAGATATTTACAGAAGCGGTCGTGGTGCTGCTTCAGCTCCTTGATCAAACCATGAAATTGTCCCTACTACTGTCTTCTCATGATGAATTTGATGATGTTCGTGTTTAGAAACATCAGGACCATCATCATCATCGCTTGATGTTAATGTCATCTTTTTCACGTCACTTTTTTTTCAGGCGAATTTTCTGCAAACTGCAATGCTTTCAGTGTGCATCTGCGTTACACCACAAGTTTGGATCCAAAAAATTAGCTTTTTTCAACGTGCTCAGGGTATTAAAGCCTTAAGGTGTCTTAAGAGCCCACTTATGCCAACACATAAGTGGGTGCTGCTGGACTGACTCCTTTTAGATCAATGATGGCCGTGAAGTCAGTCCTAGTCAGTTGAATGTAGACAGACCCTTAATCCTACTGTACTATTTGGTCCCTTTGGCTGGATTTAGCATTAGTTTTATTGCTGGAGTGTGTGTGAAGATTTCTATCAAAATGTGTACCATATATGACCAGTGAAGACTGGTACTAAGCACTAGATTTTCTGACGGTTTCTACAGTCACATCCCTTGCAGAATGTGGTGGTTGTGTGTTGTTTTTACTTGGCGGGACCCAAGTGATAAGTATGTTAGTGGTTTCACTCATCTTGTCTAATTACAGTCTGGTGTAATATCTGTGTGCGGGTACCTTCTAGTGGTTGTAGTTCTGGAGCATAGACAGAAAAAGCAATGAATGTAGCTTCTGTGACGTCACCTATTGTTTAGTAAAGTCCTGTCATAAAACCTCAAGCCGAGCATTTTCCCCCGTTGCCACCCTCACCGCCACTCCACTAGTCCGTATACTGACGTCTCTACTGACAGCTTAATAGTGTGAAAGCGGAGCGTGACAAGGCTGCTATAGGACTGAGTCGGAGGAGTCGCCCTCTGCTGACCATTAAATAGAATGCAAGTTTAATGCAAGCGCACACAGTCGTAGCTGTTAATTCAAAGATCAATCCATTGTTTATCTATGTGATGTGTGTTTTTTATGCTTTTTGACCAGTGTGTTCTGGCATTTTTAAGTATAGTGGCTTTTCAGTTCTGACAGCATCATCTTAGTAACTGTTTTGTTTTTAATAGGTCCCAAAGCCAGGTTGATGCTCCGCTACCCTGATGGACAGAGAGAGCAAATTTCATTGTCTTCTAAAGCAAAACTTTTGGTGAGTGAACCCCAAAATCGCTGATATTCAAGTAAAATAAACAGTAGTACATGTTTATAATGCCTAATAAACATGGCAACATTTTTTTAAATCTTTTTTTCCCCTACCTTCCAAATTATACTCTCTCTTTAAGGCCCTGGTAAGACACGTCCAGTCTAAGGGTTATCCTAACGAACGCTTCGAACTCGTCACCAACTTCCCCAGAAGGAAGCTCGCCCACTTGGACTATGACATCACGCTGCAGGAGGCAGGGCTGTGTCCACAGGAGACTGTATTTGTGCAGGAGAGGAACTAGCCTTCCAGACACACTCACTTTTCGCTTGTCTGTATCTCTGGTAGACCTCACCCTTTCACCAATGATGTGGGATGATGTTACTGGCCTTGATCCCATAACCTTTTGTTCTGGAGGTGGCCCTGGTTTTTGCCAAGACAGATAAGGGTGGATGGGCTACTTTCACCGCCACTCCACTAGTCCGAATACTGACGTCTCTACTGACAGCCTAATACCTTTGTAGTGCTCTACAATTGGCCAGTAAGGTTTAATGGATGCCAGCAGTCTTTAATGTTTTTAATAAACTATATACTCTGCTCTGAGGCAAGCCTCATTTAGCTTTCAACACTGAGGCATATCAGAACAGAATATATATCATATCGCTCGTCTTCAATTAAAAAATGAAAAAAGAAGAAAAAAACACAAATAATAGATCACTAATTGATGATGGGCCACAAGGGACTTGTACAAAGAGACTTTTACCTCTCAGAAAGGACATTAAATCAGTCAGAGTTTATTTTCTAGCTCTTCTTGTTATTTTCTCTACCTGGGACAGGTAAAGGGAGGCTCATTCTTGTTTATTTTGACCCAAATTTGGTCTCTCACTCGGTCATTGTTGAAACAGTTGTAATTATTTGGAAGGCAGGGGCGCTAAGAGGCCAGGTCCAAAAATTACAAAGTCGTGAAAATGTGTCTTTTGATACAGAAGGGAATGAATAAAAGGTGGTACATCTCATCAGTCACACCTACACTGTACAGAGATGGCTTAGAGAGACTGATATTTCGATGTAGTCATTGTTTCCTTTCTTTTTTTATATGCTGCCAAGAAAATATGCTGATGTTGAAATATAACCACCAGAAAACAAAAAGAGAGGTTCTGCTTCATCTTTTTCTTTATTATTATTATTTTGAATCGTTTGTGTGGCTTTAATTTAAAGTTAAAACCCCAAACGCTTGAACAGCTAACAGAGTAAATAACTTCAGATTCAGCTGGAACTACTGAGAACACAAATGTGTAGTGCACCTCACTTTAAAGATTAAGCATTTTTAGTGTGTCCATACTACGTTTTGACATGTTTTATTCCTGGAGCCTTGGTGAAACCAGTAAGAGTATTTTACATCTTATGTGTAATGCACATTTCTCAAAAAAATGACAGGAACACTTGATCATCACAGTATAACACAGATGGTTAAACTTTTCAGTTGGTAACCACAGCTCCCAATGGGGATCCATTCCACCTGGTTTGGTCCAAATGAAGTGACAACAGCTGCACTGGACAGGCAACTCCCCCCTGCGCAGGGAAGGCCACAGACTATTGCTCCTGACTGATTTTCCTCTAGTTCTCCTTTTTGGAAGTGCCCTTGCCATCAGTGGCAGCATGAAATGATACCAGTTAGTCCAGCTCTTCTGTGATACCGTATGCAAACAGGCAGTTGCAAAGTTTTCTGTCTCCTAGTACAGCCTTGAAGGTGTAAATGGGTTATTGCACAAGGAGAACTAGACAGAGCCACAGAGGGGGCATCAGCTCAGCAGCAGGACTGGTATCTGGTTCTTGATGCGAGAAGGAACTGGAGGAGCACTGCCAAAGCCCTACAAAATGACTTCCACTGGAATACTTGAGCATGTTTCTGATAGAAACACTACCTGAGGGTGGCATGAATGCCCAGCAGTTTTTAGTAGGACGTGTGCTCACAGTACAGCACCGAGCAGCTCAATTGGTGATGGCCTGACAACACCAGAGCTTGCAGGTTAGCCACTGGTGCTCTGTTCTCTTCACAGATGAGAGCAGACCACCTTTAAACAACATGAAAGAGTCTGAAGACGTTGTGGTGAATGTTTTCTGCAACATTATCTAGTATGACAGGTTGGGCAGTGGTGGTCTCAAGTGGGATTTCCTTGCATAGAGACCTCCGTGTGTTAGCCAACAGCAGTTGGGTATAGAGATGAAATCCTCAGATTCACTTTACATCTTTTGCTGGTGCAGAGTGATGCCTTGCCTCGTGTGGGCAGTGTGTAGCCATAGTGGTAAAGGCATAGGTATCATGGCCCTAGAACAATATTTATGAGTCCCACAGATTATCTAGTACCTCACTTATGCTCTGATCCAGGATCTGGGAGAAGATGAACCAGGGCATCATCCACTGTCTGACCAGGAGCGTACCCAGATGTCTGAAGTGCATGGAGGCACATTGAGGCTGTAAACATTAGTGAGCCAGATTAGTCTGATCACTCTGATATAAATTTATAGCTTTTTTGTTGTGATTTGATGATTTTGGTTTCCCCTGGCTTTTGTTACATAATTTTGTTCTCAGCAAATTACAGTGTGTATCAGTAAAAACTTTCAGCCTGAATATTTTGTCATCAAGAACCAATGTGTGATTTAAGTGTTCCTGTAACTTTTTTTAATTTAATTTAATTTTTTTTGGAGCGGTGTATTTAGATTTTTTTTTTTTTGTGCTGAGGCTGTTAAAGACTTTTCTGTGTGTCTGTTCAGACTGAGCAGGTTTGTGTTTCTTAATATGGACAGATGGTGGTGATAACGTACCTTAAATACCAACAATTCCCCGAACGCAGGTGAAAATTCCACTAAGACCAAAAAGACACTGACACCAATATTTTATAAGCAGTGTTTTAAGTTTTAACTGTTCAGATTAAAAAAAAAAAAAAAGTTTTAGGAAGTATCTTGATGCATTCTCAATCATCAAGGTAAGTAAATCTCCAAAAGTTGATTCTGTTCATCTGGACGTAGCGTTTCGTCACTTGGAGTCATGCACGTGTTAACTGGTGCAGGGGTTTCTGTGGTGGAGTATGAGCTGTTTCCTTCCCAGAGATTTTTCTGTGTTTAAGTTTTTCACTCAGGCGTCCAGTCCTGGAAGAAAAGAGGTGATGTTTCTTAAAAATGTTACAGTGATCTATGTCAGTGGTAACAATCATAAGGCCAGGGGACTAGAAGCAGCCCAGCAAAGATCCACTATCTGGTCCACTGGAAGACTTTGGAAAATATGAAGGAGGGCATGAATTTTGGACTTTTAGATGGATTTATTAGATTTAGATTTCATTCATTTTTCTTGCTGATAAAGTCTCCTCCATGGCCATTCATACAACGCCAAAGTAATTAAGAGACAGATAAACAATTAAATGACAGAAAAGTTCCATCAGCTATTAAAAAAATTTGTTGTTTTTTAAAGTGGGTTCACAAAAAGCAATTTTGAAATCAAATCTTTGAATTGACAGAAGCTTTGTTTTGTAATTAGAGCACAGTCTGAGCTACCAGACGTTGTCTAATTTTGCGTATTTATTTCTTGCAGTTTAAGCCCAAACAATATTTCTTTAACATAAAGAAAAACGAAGATATACTGTTGAATTTACATGGCTGCTTTTATTAACCCTCTCGAGGCAGGCGTTGCCGATTTGCAACAGTTAAAAACTAACAACCTGGTTACCCCACATACATATTTTATGAGGTTTTTTTTTTTACTCAGAAGTACCACTGCAGGACTTGGTTGTGCATTAGCAACAAAAAGTTTAATTTGAGCCTGAAAGGGTTAAGACATCACAGCCAAGTGTGTAGGTAAACTTCTTTTTACTAACTGAAATGGGAGTTTCACTGGTCTGGATAAAAAATGGGCTGTATGTGCTGCAAATTGAATGTTGGCTTCAAATTTTGTCCAATCAATCAAAACATCTTTCTTCGCAAATAAGAAATCTCACAGTTAATACAAGACTTGATGCTCCTGCATCACTGGCATCAACTCTTTGTGTGACAGGCATTATTTCCAGTTTGATGGGTTGACATATTGTTTGTCACACCCACCTAGAAGCAGTTGTCTGGTCTTTTTAAACTAATATGTGACCACTGCTGTGACTCATAGATTAGAATGAGATCTTTCCAAAAGAAAAATCCCTGGACAACACCTGAAAATTGTTATTAACAGTGCCTGGTGTGGGGGGCAGTGGTCAGAGGTGAAAGAGTACAGTGTGCAGCTGTGCAAACAGATGAGGAGTCTTGAGTCTGTTTCACTCCCCTCGCTGTGTGGATAATACAGTATGAGACAATCATTCTTTCACCTCCTGCTTTTTGTGTAAAGGACAAGGGTGAATAAACACAGGAGGGCGAAGGGAAATTTTATTGCTGACTAAAACAGAACAGCTAAAACCATTTCCCCCCACGAAAAATCATTAAGCCCATCAGAAGTTTCGCAAGTCTGAGATTACTGTGTGTTCCAAAGTCACATCTTCAGAGCAGGAAACTCTTTAAAACATGCATTTTCTTTTTCACTTTGTCAGTCAGTCAGAGAAATTGTGTTTTTCCCCTGCTGAATTTCTGGTACCTCCAAATAAAGGAGCAACAGTTTAAAAGCCCACATCGAGTAGCAATGACCTAAATCAATTTCACACTGAAGCCGAGTTGATTAATCGGTGCTGAAATTTTAATGACACAGCAGGACAGCAGCCCTCAGGCTTTGTTTGTTCAAAGGGTTTGTCTGTTGCATAAAAGGCTGGTGACCCCAGTTGTCTGATTACCTCTTAGCTCATTCTCAGAACAAATCAATAACAGTTAATAAACAGTGAGCCATTTTTGGGTTGAGTTTAGACATAAAGTTCAGTTTGGACATCACATGAACCAGTACTCAGACTGGGATTTTAGTCTTCTGTGTCCCCTGGGGAGCTTTTTCAGAGTTTGAAAACTTTATAGGAGCTCCAGTGAAGATGCTGTTGGTGCTTGATGTGTTGACCTTTGATTTGTTCCTTAGGAGTCCCAATTTTATGACCTCCATGGAGTACCCACTAATATTTATGCATATTTGGAGAGTTTTTAGACTCTTGCAGGTTTTGCACATTTTCTTTTGTACTCTTTATGAAATGGATTTAACTCAATCAACAAAAAGTTACAAGTTACTACAACTTGACTGAAATCCATTAAGTATTGCTCATAACAGGAAGAGATGCAAATTAGCTCATATAAGATCCTTGCATGTAATTGTGTATCCCAGAATGAAAACCTAGCATGGAGGTTCAGTGGCTTTTCTGTAGACCTGCAATAGATTGTGTAAAAACACAGATTCTGGGGAAAGTATACGAATATCTGAAAATGTCCAGGAGCAAAAAGAAGCAAGGTGCCACCATAAATCTTTCAATAACTGGCCACCAGTTTCCCAAAACACACCTGAGTAACTCACTTCAGCATGATCCTCCAGTCTTCCTATCATTTCTCTACAGGTTAACCATGACATCATCTGCCCTCAGACTTGAGTGAAATCCAGATCTTTTGCCAAGTATATCATGAATTGATGAGGGAACAAGCCTCAACTTGCCATGAAAGTGCCTGTGAGTCTTAAAATCACTTATGAGCCTCTGAAAACGGGGATCTGTTTAGAAAAATCGCTGAAATTCCTAAACATCTTGATTGTTTATTTAAACTCCAGTGTGGTGACATTGCCCAAAAACTCCTGGAGTTTCCTGGAGTTGACTGTATGACAGGAATAATTCAGAATGACGGCTGTTCAGGTATCAGAGAAGCAGCTCTGAATATGTCTCCTTCCACTTTAATGTCAATCTCTACTGAAGGTGCAATTAAAGTCACCATTTCTATCAGTGACGTAATAACAGTATGAATAACTGAGGAGCCCGATGTCTCCGATTCCTGATGGAGGAGATGGATGTTTTTCTACAAACTGACACTTTCTCAAAGTGTACTCATGTGTGGGCCTCAAGATGAATCACTCCTGGCTCATGTGTCACAGTTAACTCCAGTGTTGCCTCTCACTCAAACGCCTGCCTTGAACACGCCTTCACATCTTACAGTAGCACACAGCATTTCACCTGCACCTGAAGGGGTTATTGCATGCACAGTGGAACAAAACCTTAAAAACAAAGATGACCATAAAAAATACAACAAAGCATCTGCTCTTGAAGCTCACCCGTTTATGCAGACTACAGTACTTTGTTATTCCCCTGCTCTGTGTACTCTAGGAGAACAGCCATGGATGATAAGCTTATCTCCTCTGACTCAGCACAGTCAGAATGACTTAGCGAACAATAATCTCTGATACGCAGTCCTTCGCAATAATCCTACACTTCAGAAAGTTCAGTCACAAAGCTACAAAGACAAATAATGGTGTTCAAATTCATGTTCACAGCCACATATAAAAATATAGAACTGTGTGACGATTTTATTTGGTTCTGTTTTCTGATCTTATGACAAGAAACGGTCCTGCCTGCAAAAGCTGGACAGGTATGTTACGGGATTGCCAGGTGTGTTATCAAGCACCTCAAAGTCCTTTAAAAATGGGACTGACAGCAATAATCTTCTTTGATTTTTTTATAGCGTAAATGTTTAATTCTAGTGTGTGCGGCAGGAGTTAACCACCATGATGAATTAATTTCTGTTAGGATTAATAAAGTTTTGTAGAATCAAATGAAAGACAATTCATGGCCCAAGCAGTTCTGAGTGAAGTGTCAGCAAAGATTAACAAAAGCACAACATTCAGATTGAACTGCAGACTCACAAGACAGACACTGTAACGAGGGCTAAAATCATTCAAGATCAATTCCAGACTACATACCTCAGATGCCCACAACATTCATTTGTATTTCTTCTGGTTCATCTGAGTTCTTTAGGTTCATAACACAAAACAGGGCAAGAAAATAAACAACCCTTGCAGCAAATACCCCATCAGATCAGCTGCATGAGCAATATCTGTCCAGTGTATACCTAATAGAAACACACTCCGCACCCTAGCAATAGAAAGAGATGCTTATACACAGAAATGATTAACCTGGACTCCTGTGTCTCCTCCTGGGATTTAGTCCTACAATTAATACAATCATTCCACAAAAACTGAATGGCAGCCTGGCGCTACTTGGACTTCGACCCTCTCTGTATCACTGAGTGATGGATTTTCTTACAAGGAGGCCGTCATTCACAACACCACCTCCTCCTCCACCAGTCAAACACTACAGCCGCCTTCCCCCGGCTGTGTCCTGACCCTGTTTCTGCTGTGTCACAAAGCTGGAGTATGATGGCTCAGCTGGACGTATGGGGCAATCATGATGCCAAGTTTGCATAAAACATAAAAACTCACGTACTGTGGGAAGGAAGTGAAGGAACTGAAGACCTGGAGAGAAGAAGAACTACAAAACCTCACAAATGCTTACCATGCATGCACAAACACAGCCAAAGAAAGACAGTCAACCGGTGCCAGGTTCCTGCCATGCATCTCCCACAGATGTCCAGTGAAGTGCGCTCTGAGCATCATGACCCACATCATCACACTGTTTCGTCCTGCTGATTAGAATGGGAAGTAGTCATGATTTATTAAAATAAAGTTAAATACAAAATTATAATAACGATAAATGTAACTGATAATCTAAAGCACAGAAATATGTTTGTTATCAGCGTATTACAACTATTTGATAAGGTACAACTTTATTTGGCAGGAGATCAGTTTCTACTTCATAGATAAGTCTATAAAGTAAGCTTATCTTGATTTTGAGGACTTTAATCTCTCAAAATAAAGACTTGTGTAATCTGCAGACTCACCTTTGGACACATTTCAGTTTTGCTAGTTTATCTTCCAAGTCACACATTTGTGCTGATTACCTGAAAAAAAAGAAACATTTCACAATCTGTACTTTCCCTGCTTGTATTATTTAGGGGTACTTCCTGCAAGCCCACTCTAAGGTCAGCATAACACCTTAAAAATGTGCACTCAAACTTTCCCTACTCAGAACTGTCCTCTTTGTGGAATGGGTTTATTTTAGATGTAAACATTTCTCAATACTCAGGGGTATCATATTGATTTCTCAGCTGATGGTGAATAATACTGTATCAGAGACCCTGATAAGATGGCTGGACTAATTCCTCATGTTGTAAAGTAAATTTAACCATAGCAATATTAATACTTGCAATCACCTATTCCACAATTATGTGTTATTATATCTAGAGCTGGGAGCAAAATCTGCATAAATATTTCTTTCCCTCTTATTTTGCTTTTTTTTTTTTTTTAAAGAAAGAAGCATGGAAGAGATGTGCTTTTTGTTCCGATTATCAATTTTATTCATGGCTGGCCCAATTTCAAAGTTGGATGGGTCCAACCTTTATCTTTAAAATTGATATAAGGGATAATTTAGCTACTTCTGCTACTCATCATCTTCACTGGACCTTATTCTGTTATTAAAAATGATTATTTTAGGTTTCCTATTTGAAGGAAACGGTTTCCAAGGCCTAATCCGTGGATCGACTTCCTTCGAGGCGTGGACGTCTATCAGCAGAGAATGTACCTTCACCTATCAGCAGAGAATGTCCCTTAGTCTGTAACACAGTCAAATATATTCTCAAGTAATATTCAAGCATGCCATTCAGCGTGTTAGTACGAGCTCGGGAGCAGCTTGGGAGAACAAGAAAACAGAGACTGCTTTAGATTGTCTTCCCAAAGTGACTCAACTTTATTCACAAGTACAACAGTTTATATAGAGGGTAAAATTCATGAAACAGCAGATTTATCAGTTTAAACCAGTACAGACCAAGATAAGGCAGCGTCTTCCTGCCCATGGGTGAAGAAGCATCCTTTGTGTAGTTTATCAGTTCAGCTACAATTGTGATTATCTCAGCGACATATTTTCAAGGCACAAAACAAAGAGTTCTTACATTAGTGAAATCTGAAACAAACCATTTGGCCTTCAACAGGCGTCTCCTAAAAGATTAAGAAACTAATGTAGCTGAGGGAGTGATCTCTGTGGTATTTCAACCTTGTACCAGCCTGTGATTCTCACACATCAATTCTTGGGTCAAAGAGAAAAAGAACTAAAACAAAGGGGCCTTATTGAATGACAGAGTTTTCCTGTATAATGTCACTATAAAACAATATCCAGTAAATGCTACCATGGTACTAAAATACCTAACACTATTGTTCCTTTAAGTTTTACCTGCTTCAGCCAAGTAAGACATTTAAAGTTGCAAACGGACACAGCAGCACAGAACAAAAACTGCATGAATAAAAATGAATTTGGATAATAAAACACTGCAGAAGCAAGAAAGAAAAGCAGATGATGCAAAATAAAAAATAGATCAGTTTTCACTTACACAGGCTTTGGCTGTGGACGCAGGATGGTGTGCAGTCCTCTGCAGAGCTGTAAAAATTAGGTTAATTAGTTAACAATAATAATATTTTATTTTGATTACTTCATTGTGAGTGGTAAATTATGTCTCCTAATTCCAGAAATACTAAGTAGTTTCTAGATACAGCAAATATTCTTCTTCTTCTTATCCAATATTAAAGGATGGTGTACTACAGTAATGTTGCTACATTAAGTATTAAATCCATCCAGAATCATGTTTTGGATCTTCCAAAGTTACACCACCGAACATGCATCATTAAACATGAAATGTATTATGAGAGGTATTATGTGATATCTCTACATTTGATGGCTGAGAATAAAGGAAGCGGTCAAATGTGCAAATCAGCATGAACCTTAGTGCTTGCATTGGGTAATATTGACTCTGTAAACACAGCTCCCAAGTAAAAAAAAAAAACAAAAGAAAAGTTTGCAGGTTCTGATTTTAGAGGCTGAATAATTATGAATATTGAATGAAACTTTCATGCCACTTCTGGATACAGAATAAAGACAATTATATTAAATTAAAAAACAAATTGCAAAATAAAGACATTTTCTCAAGAAATACAATATTTTGTGTGCTATATAAAGTCTGGTGGCATTTATACTTCTATTCCACGTATTTACTAAAAAATTAAAATATTTTACAGATGTTTCCACAACAAATATTTCAGGACATCCATTCTTTCCTGCAAAACATCACATGAGTATATTAAATTCTCTACTTTAAGCAGTCCAGAGTTATATTCTGAACCAAAGTTTCGATTTTTCTTTCTTTCTTTCTTTTTTAAGTTAACTTCAGCATGACTATGAAGATATTCCATTGCAGGGCTTTTTACATGTGGAGTATTTTTACATTGTGCCATATATACTTTTATTCAGACACCAAAATCCTTTTCACGTGGCTGGTTAGTCCTGAGACCAGAATGCTTTACTGCAGTAAAAACTCCAGGGGTTTTTGTTATTGTTTTGTTTTTTTACTCTTAAATGTAGTTTAGACTCTGTGCTGCAGAATGTTTTGTCCTCTGACCAAACCTTTAACCCACCTGAAAACAAAGATTTTTGGTCCTGCACGTGTATCCTAAATATGCTCATCTCTAAATATTTCTGATTTCAAATTGTGCAAACAAACTGTTTCAGATGACTAAATGTTATTTCGTATTATGTGGCAATTTCAGATTGTCCATGAAACCTAATCTCTGTCTTTTGCACACTAAAGTACACACGTGCGCCCCCACATGCGCACACATTAGGAAACCTGAGCAAACTCTGGCATTTTTATCTTTTGTCCCGGTCCACTCAGGTTTGCTATAAAAGCCCGAGCAGCCTCCCAGTCTCTCTGCTCTGCTGATCCGGAGACCCCACCGCCCAACATGAAGCCCCTCCTCCTAGTGGCGCTGCTCGGACTGCTCGGTAAAAGCTTTTCAGCCCCGCACTACTATATTTAATCACACACATGACATCACATTTTCAATCCAAACTGACATCCATGTGTTTTAACAGCCAGCGCGTTCGCCCGACCCGGCTCTCAGAAGGTGAAATGGTGCGTCAAGTCGGACCAAGAATTGCGTAAATGTTTAGATCTCGCCGCTGCGGCTCCTGCGTTCTCCTGTGTGAAAAAAGAAAACACCCTCGAGTGCATTATTGCCATTAAGGTGAGCGCTTTTTACATCCAGAGCACCAAATTAACCACAAATACTCAATAATAGACTTTGACCAGGGCAGTTGTTATAAACGCAATGTAACTGAAGTGCTTCACAGTGCTCGGCTTATTCTGAAATGTTACTTAAATAAAAATAAGTGAATGTAATGACTTCATTTTATTGTTTTTTTTTTCTTCACTTTCTTCGAGTAGGTTCATACTCGAACTACTACTAAAACATATCTAAAGTAAAGATAAACTAACTGTATCTGCTGTGGAGTGTTCTAGAAAAATAGAGTCGAGTTAAAAAATAAAAAAATAAAATCCGAACCAAATGATTTGACTTTAACTATTTCAATTGTATCTAAATATTCAATTTCATTTGGTTACATAAATACAATTTAAATGTTACATTTAATGGAAGCTTGTCAAATAAAATTTATTTGATTGGCATGGATTCAGTTTATACCAAGCACATTTTCCTTGATGATTATTTAGCTCATTAAATAAACATTTGATTTTATATATTTCAGCTTTACTCACTTTACTCAAAATGATTGCATCATGTTTGCTGAGGATGAATAACTCCCCCCCCCCCTATGTAAAAATGACTTGACCTCAGTCATACAGCAAATACTCTCCGGCAGGCTGGTGAAGCAGATGCCATTACTGTGGATGGTGGGGACATTTACACTGCTGGCTTGAACAACTATGACCTCTATCCCATCATTGCTGAGGACTATGGCGCCGGTATGTCTAGTCATCAGCTGTCGTTAGTAGCCTAATGAAATAAGCTCAAGCAAGAACATGTTTAGCGTTTTATTTGAATGTGATTTAGCTGTTTCAATAATATTATATCCATTTTTTTTTTCATTCATTCAGGTACGGACACCTGCTACTATGCTGTTGCTGTGGCAAAGAAGAACACTGGATTTGGCTTCAGAGATCTCGGGGGGAAGAAATCATGTCACACTGGTTTGGGGAAATCTGCAGGCTGGAACATTCCCATAGGATCTCTGGTGACCATGAATGTTATTGAGTGGGGTGGCATTGAAGACAAACCTCTGGAGGAGGGTAAAGGACTTTTTGTTTCTGGTTAGCTAATAACATTTGACAGTTTTAGTGCATGTATGGTCAAAGGACAATAAGATCAGACCTTTTTATGAGAAACTGGACACCTGAGAAACAATTAAACACACTTATTTGCTTTACTGACAAGAATTTATTGACGGGATCAAAACTACAGGAAAAGTAGAAACAGACAGGGGCTACCTAGCTTCTTTTTTTATTAGTCCTTTATTTAACCAGGGAAAAAAATCTCATTGAGATTAAAAATGTCATTTCCAAGAGAGACCTGGCTTCTGCCCAGGGATTATAAAATCCTGTGCCTGTCAGCACTTCTTATCACTTATAACACTTCCTTTTGTTAAATATAATTTACTGAAGTTCAAAAACTAGTCTGTTTAGACTAGTTAGGCCTGTTAGACAGTTGAACAAATCAATATCCATCCATCTTCTTCTTAACCAATTCCAGATCACAGGGGCTGGAGCCTGGCTCTCAGGGTGAGAGGCGCGAAAGGTTGCCAGTCTGTTAGGGGCCAGGAAAAGACAGGAAAACCACCCACACTCACATTCGTACATATGGTCAGTTTAGAATTGACAATTAACCTAACATGAAAGAAACTGGTGTATGCAGTATCCCATGCAAGGGGATGCAAACTCTGCACACACAGTATAATATGAAACTTCTAAATGATAAAAATGCATATGGGAACTTTCATATTTGTCTTTAAAGGGAGACAGTGGTGACACTCTGGCTCTATTGTCAGTGTTTTGGTTTTCTTTTCTAAATTATGACCCTGGCCTTGTTTTTTGTTATGCAGCTGTGAGCACCTTCTTCCATGCCAGCTGTGCCCCTGGGGCAGCAAGAGGCAGCAAGCTGTGTGAACTGTGCAAGGGAGACTGCTCCAGGTCCCAGAGGGAGCCTTACTATGACTACAATGGAGCCTTTCAGTCAGTGTCCACTTTTTAATGCTTCTCATTAGTGAACATAAACGTCTACACATTTAGCCAAACCTTTTATCTGTAATAATATGACTTTTGTGACAGGTGTTTGGTGGAGGGAGCTGGAGATGTGGCTTTTGTGAAGCATCTCACTGTGCCAGGTCAGTATCACAACAACCTTTATCCATTCTAACATGTAAAGAAGCACTGAATCATAGCATTGTCAGGTTTTATTTATCAAAAAAAAAAAGCTTTTTTAAAAGTTTCATTTTGAAAAGCGACAGGGACAAGAGGGGACCTGATGAACATGCATGACATACAAATACAACTGTTGCACACTGCACAAGTCAAGGACAAGTTGAGCAGAATTTCAAAGCAAATTTCAGAGCAATCACGTTGACCAAGAATGTCATTTTCTCCATTGATTAAAATCGTCTTAAACGCCCTGAAACTTCTACAAAATATGGGAAAGGATAACTGTGAAAAACACTGATGTAAAACCTGTGTCATATCACACTTCCAGAATCGGATAAGCCATCGTACGAGCTGCTGTGCAAGGACAACACCAGAGCACCTATTGACAACTATAAAGCCTGCTCCCTAGCCAGAGTGCCAGCTCACGCTGTTGTTACTCGCAAGGATCCACAGCTGGCCGACTTGATCTGGCAGAGCCTTGACCAAGTTCAGACTGACCACGTAGGAAGTACACTGAATAACATCTAATTTCAGCGTATTCTGATTCCTTGTGTTTCAGCAGCCTCATTGCTTTCCTAATGAATCATCTCACTTGCTGCCTTTTCAGAGCTTTAACCTCTTCTCATCTGAAGCCTACGCACCCGCCAAGAACCTGATGTTCAAAGATTCAACAGTGAGGCTCTTGAGGGTGCCCCCAAACACAGACTCCTTCCTGTATCTGGGTGCGAACTACATGAGCATCGTCCATTCCCTTAAAAAAGGTAAAGAACACAAGCAAGACAGGCAGAAACGCAATTGTTAGTCAGGTGTCAGTCTGGCTTATGTCTAAGTCTTTCTTCCCTCTCTAGAGCAGGCATCAGACGATGCATCCCCTGCCATCAGATGGTGTGCTGTGGGCCATGCTGAGACCGCAAAGTGTGACACGTGGAGCATCAACAGTGTGTCTGGGGACACCACCTCCATTGAATGCCAGAACGCCCCTACAGTTGAAGAGTGCCTGAAGAAGATTATGGTAAACTCTGGAGGAAATATCAAAATCTGTTAATTTATTATTTTTTGTCTCCACTCTGTGACATTCATCTCTGCTTTGAATCGCCCCGCAGCGTAAAGAGGCCGACGCAGTGGCCGTGGATGGAGGTCAGGTGTTTACGGCTGGAAAGTGTGGCCTGGTTCCTGTCATGGTGGAGCAGTATGTGCAAGGTAGATAACAAGAAGAAGAAATAACACACACACAATCCTGTGTCTTATTTCAACTTTTTTATGAGTAATATTTGTTCATTTTGTCTCCTCTCACAGAGTTGTGCAGCCGCTCTGATGGTAGTAAACTTTCATCTTTTTCCTCTTCTTTTTATGATATGGACAAATTTTTTAAAAAGTCTCGAAGTGCATTATTTTAATTGTAACACAACTTCAATGACCTGTTGTGCTGATGACCAGATTTGTATTTTTATCCTTGGACTCTACCACTCTACTACTACAACTATAATTTAACTAGCTTTATATGAACAACCAGTTCAAGGAATCCTTATTTATTAGTTTATCCTCTGAAACTTCTGAAGCTTTGAACAACAGGTGGATGGAGCTTGTCTTCATTATATATTAAGGATATAGTCTCTTTATGGCATTACAAACAACCAAGATTAAAAAAACAATACTAAATAAATCCCCAAATTGAGCATTTACATAAATCTGGAGACCTAGCATTTAGCTCAAAGGTATTGCTTGTACATTGTTTAAAATTTTAGTGGCTCCGGCTTTGTAAGTGTCCACCATTATAATGAAAGATGACCTTTAAAAAGTGGATTAATTTCAAATTAATCAGTGACAAACAGAGTAGATTTATATGAACGTCTCTCTGCAGTTGAATCATCTGAAATGTCTACCTCTACTTCCCGTATCCACTCTCAGTCACATCCTCCTCATACTATGCTGTTGCTGTGGTAAAGAAGGGTTCAGGGGTGACCTGGGACACTCTGAAGGGCAAGAAGTCTTGCCACACAGGAATCGGCAGAACTGCTGGCTGGAACATCCCCATGGGTCAAATCTACAAAACAGAACATGACTGTGACTTCAGTGAGTGACTGCAAGCTTCTCCTTCTTTTACCAACAGAAAGAAATTTAAAGCCACCCACAGAAATCATGCAACTCCCCTTTTTCTAAAAAAGTTTGTTTAGATGACTCACGTGATGAATCTGTATTTAAACAAAAGCCACAATCTTCCATTAACCTTGACAAAAGAGAGGTTTGCTGATTGTGGAACTCTTTCTGCATCTCTTCTTCTCATCAGCCAAGTTCTTCAGTAGTGGCTGTGCCCCCGGAGCAGAGCCCAACTCTCCGTTCTGTTCTCTGTGCGTCGGCAGCGGTAAAGCTGTGGGAGACCAGGCCAAATGCAAAGCCAGCGCTGATGAGAAGTACTACGGTTATGCTGGAGCCTTTAGGTACAGCAAGAAACAGAATGGCATCGCATACAAGTTTGTGTATAAGGAGAAAGTTAGCAAAGAGACGGGAAGCAGAGGAAAACAATCTTGCTCAATCTTGCCAGCTACTGTTATGTTTTTTTTTTCTTATATATTTCTTTTGTAAACAGCCAAGAATGTGTCAAGAGCTGAAGCATGTTTTCCTCCTAAAACCAGAACTTTTTAATCGTTTTTAAAATTTTTGTGAACTTTAGCAGTGATAAGGTGTAATTTTTAATTGGTTAGCCATTTACCCCCAACTTCACTCTTTGTCTCCAAAGTCATGATGTATGGCATATCATTACAGGTGTCTGGTTGAGGGTGGTGGTGATGTTGCCTTCATTAAACACACAATTGTGACAGAAAACAGCAATGGTAAGAGGACTGCACTGATCTGCACTACCTGCTCCGATGACATTACAACAGCTTCTAAACTTTATTCCACCTCTCTTTATCGAAGGTAACGGTCCAGACTGGGCTCGTAATCTGAGATCTTCTGATTACCAGCTCATCTGCCCTGGGAAAGGACCAGTGGAGATCAGTGAATATGCCACTTGTAACTTGGCTCAGGTGCCTGCACACGCTGTGGTGACGCGCCCAGAAAGCCACAGTAAGGTGGTCCGCATCCTTCAGGAACAGCAGGTTTGTGATAAAGTCTAAGATAGCTACTTGAAATGAAATAAGAGCTTAAAATAAAATTGTTGTTGTTTCAAAGCACTGAATTCCCAGTGCAAAAATCTGACATCAAGGTTCAACTTCTCTAGCCGACACAGATGCTGAGTCTGAAATAGAGAAGCATCCTTTCATTACAGAAGCTGCATACAGTTTGTTTGGCATTCTGTTTTGAGCACAACAATGAATTTTTAACCAATTTTTCCAAATAGTTGCCAATTAACTCTGACAACTTTAACATTGTCCCTTTGTAGGGGCTACATCTAAGACTCTACAGGCCTCAGTTAACAAGTTAAAGCTTATGACAGCAGAATTAGAAAAATACTGAGCAAATGTGGCTTGTTTGGAAAGAAAAAGCCGCTTCTCTCTACAGAGAACATAGCAGGACAGCTATATATATTTGCAGAGTTGCATCTGAACAAACCAAGAGACTTCTGGAACAATGTTCTCTGGGCGGACGAGACCAAAGTGGAAACGTCTGGCCTTAATGTACAGGACCACGTTTGTTGAAAATCAAACATATTCGCACAAACACCTAGTAGAAACTGGTGATGGAGGGGTGTTGATTTGGGCTTCTTTCACAGCAACGTGGCACAAACACTTCAAGTTACTGCTCCCAAAGTTGATTCTACTTGCTACTGAATCATGGAGTGTACTTAGTTTGTCACAACTGCATAGAGTCCTGTGAAAACTTTCTTTTTGATATGACTGTACTTGCACTTGATCTCAAGTGGGGGGGACCTTGGCATTTCAAAAACCAATAGTTACAAAAGTTATGATGACTTCTGTTTTTCCACATTCTGTCGGTTTCAATGAGTAAAGTAACCAGTGTAATAGAAATCTAAACTAAATAACTGCTTCAAACCTAAATTGTGTTCTTAGGCCAGATTTGGAAACACCGGAACCGATCCTTCATTCAGAATGTTCCAGTCAGAAAATGGAAAGAACCTCCTCTTCAAGGACTCCACTAAGTGTCTCCAGGAGGTACCACTGGGAACAACCTATGAGCAGTTTTTGGGAAATCCTTACATGGAAGCCATGAAGGCAGTGAGACATTGCAGCGAAACTACTCCAGGTTTGTACTACTGCAGAAATTACTTAGCATTTAAATGGTACTTTTGTACCATCTTGTACCAGATAAAATAACATTCATACTCGACATTCTCCAATTGTTTTTGTTTGCCTCTCTTCCCAACAGATCTGGAAAAATCTTGCACATTCCATACCTGCCAGCAAGGCTAATGGAGATGTACAACACAGTGATTCAGCCATCTTACCCACTTACTTCCTGCACTTACCCAAACATAGTGTTTCTCCTGTCTCCTCTTCTGATCTTACTATAGACTTGTTTTTAGAAGCACAATTGACACCAAATATCATCAGTCCTGCCAATCAACAATATGTGAAACGATCATCTCCACATATAGCTATTTTTATGCTGCTGAAACAGCATGTTACACTGCATTTGTCACTAGATCAACTATGTTTTGTTAACACACGACTGACTTTTCTCAAATAAATCAGAATCAGAATCAGAATCAGAATGGGTTTATTGCCAGATGTTGAGGTTTACAACATTAGGAAATTGCTGCGGTGCTTCAGTGCAGACAATAAGAATTAAAGTGCTATGTAGAAAGAGAGATATGTGCATGAGATATACATGAGATATATACATGAGAATAAGAATTATGAGTGCTACGTAGAAAGATATATACATGAGTGCAGGTGGTGATCAGTGCCAAACATATATACATGAGAATAAGAATTATGAGTGCTACGTAGAAAGATATATACATGAGTGCAGGTGGTGATCAGTGCCAAACATATATACATGAGAATAAGAATTATGAGTGCTACGTAGAAAGATATATACATGAGTGCAGGTGGTGATCAGTGCCAAACATATATACATGAGAATAAGAATTATGAGTGCTACGTAGAAAGATATATACATGAGTGCAGGTGGTGATCAGTGCCAGACATGAAATGATGCAGTGACACAGCGTAGGGTCATGTGTTAGTGGCGGGGACAGTCATGTGGTTATTGTTCATGTGTCCAACAGCAGAGGGGAAGAAACTGTTCTTGTGGCGAGAGGTTCTGGTGCGAATGGACCGGAGCCTCCTGCCTGAGGGGAGCAGGTCAAACAGACTGTGTCCAGGGTGAGAAGGGTCAGCTGAGATCCGGGCTGCACGCCGCAGTGTCCTGGAGGTGTACAGGTCCTGCAGAGATGGGAGTCTGCAGCCAATCACCTTCTCAGCAGAGCGCACAACACGCTGCAGTCTCTGTTTGTCCCTGATAGTGGCTCCAGCGTACCACACGGTGATGGAGGAGGTGTAAAATAAAGACATTTCAATGCTCTTTCACGGTGAAAGCACAATTTCTGACAACGCTGATGGTGTTTTATCTGATCTTCTCCCTTAATGATTGTTACCAAAAGAACAAAAAAGAAAAGACAATATTATCACATTTACTGCAAGTACCAAAAACACTGAGTCACTGGCTCGAGTGCAGGTTTAAAGAGCTGCTGTCTGAAGGTGCATTCAATAATAATGAAACATTAGGTGAAAAAACATGTAGCAGAATGACTGTCAGTACCGGTAATGTACATTATACAATTATAATACAATAAGTATAACTGTAGACTACATTTTATTAAAATGTGATTTCACTAGCTACCTTCAAATTGTTACCAGTCTATATTTAAGCACATGGATGTACAGTTTCTAACCGTGGTAGTCAGCTGAGCTGCATTTCCACAGGCTTCGCAGGCAAATGAATAAATAAACATAATTTGAGGAAAATCTGTTTGAGTGAATCGCACAGACAATGTGGCACCATCTGCTTTTTGGATACTTTGAAGACTTTTGGATAATTTACATTCAAATCAAAATCCTGTGGCATGAACAATGTGAAGCTGTTCCATCATAGAGACTTCACAGCAGGTTGGCATGTTCTGGAAACCCCTGTTAACACTTGGCTGGTGAACAAACACATGGTTGGATTAACCTAAACATGGGAAAAGGAGCTTTGGAATATGACTCCTATTTGACACAACTTAGTTCTATTCAGATATGCAGTATATTTAGGAATATTCACCCTGTACTGTACATGACAAAAAGAAGAAAAACTACATCAGTTAATGCTAGAGCTGATTTTTTTTTCATGAATCTGCTGAATACTTTTATACTTTATATATATATATTGTCAGAAAATAGTGAAACATCCAAGTTTCAGTCCAAAGTGGTATTTTTATATCTATACAGCACTGAGCAAAAGTCTTGAGCCATTCCTTATTTCTTTATATTTCTTTTTATATATCTTTTCATTGAAAAACTAGACCAAACATCTAGTTTGTTGCCATTTGTTTGGGTGAATCCACAAAAAAGGCTAATGGCAACACTGTACAACGGGCATAAAATAAATAGTATTCTTGGCGCAACATGAAAGTTTGGCATATCTTAGTGCGGTGTGCTGTGTATCCTTAAAGAAAATCTGTGGACACTGGACAAGTGGAGGACAGAAGAATGAGTAGCAGGTCTGAAAAAAGTATCAACAACAAATGAAAAGTTTTTGAAAGTCATCTTCTGAAGAAATCTGAAAATATTCCAGAAAAGACCTGACACAGGACCCGACAGACACATCTGGCCCTCAGTTGATCCCTCTGCTGTTCACTGAAACCTCATTAGAAATGGTCTCGCTGGAGGGCCGTCTGAAACCATGCTCAAGAAATGGAAGCAATAAGAAAAGGCTGAGGTATGCAAAACTGCACAAGAACAGGTATTACAATAAAAACACAACAATGACAATAAATATTTTACCACATTAACAAATACTAAAACTAACAATTTTTATTTTATTTTAGTTAGCTGTCCAAGTTGACAAGTTAATTTTTTTCAAGGTCTAGTTTTTATTTTTAGCTGTGTTAACTAAAACGAAAACAATCTTCCCCCATACAATATCGGTTTTTAGTTTCGTTTGAGTTAACTATAATAACCTTTCCAACAGGTCAGTAATGAATCCAAATATCAATTTTTCGTCAAATCATTGTGAGTGTGCACAGAGGTCAGAAGAGAGGTACAACAGTGAGTGTACACTGCCATCAGTAAAACACAGTGGAGGCTGTGTCATGCTTTGGGCTGCATTTTAGCCAGTGGTGAAGGGACTGATCCATTGATCTACCATGCAATACCACCTGGAAAGCATTCCATTGGCATCGCCTTCATTTTCAAGCAGGACAGTGATTCTAGAGACAATGGGAATGGTATATACTCTATTTGCATGAATGCTTGCACATATTTCATACATATATCTATATATATATATACACACACACACACATATATATATATGAGAAATGGCTTGAGACTTTTGCTCAGTACTGTACTATATTCCCTTACTACTGCTTTGTTAAACAACTCAAAATTAATATCAGATACATTAGTAATTATTTCATGGTATTAAACAGATTAACATTAAATAAATAGAAATGATCAGATTCCCAATCAAACATGATGAGTAAAATAAAGTTAAGCTAACTTCATTATCTTCTGCAACAAGAGGCTAATCACAGTCTACTCAGCAACATCATGTCCCAGCTGTGATGGAAATGTAAGTACTCAAATGCGCTTTTTTAAAACACCGTAAAAGAATTAAAGATATCAGCTTAGTGTTGTTCCAGATAATGGCTCACTTTGAATACGGAGGCCTCGGTTGATCAAAGGAGTCAAGCTCCTGCATCACATGACCAAGGAAATTGCATCAAATTTTAATTTCCCCGGAAGTTACCCATGCGACTCGGAGGCGTACCGGCTTCGCACAGGAGAAACATCGCACTATGGCCTCTCTCTGAGCCGCATCACACGATACTTGTGTATATACCTAACCGGCAATCCATCACCATCGACGCCTTGATCATGGACCTGCGGTCCAGAGGCTTTTCTTGGGGCCATCGGAGTTGTCAATAGTATTCCCGAAGGACTATATTATTTGATTTTGAGCACTGTCACTTTTGCACGCCTGGGGGTTTAAACCGAACTGACAGTTTAGCACTCTCCCCCATCTGCCGGTTAGCTAGCTAGCTCGCTAAGTCATTAGCCAAGAAGGGCATCATTTTTCTGTTGGAGTTAAAGGACAAGGAAACAGCAGCACCACCGCTTTCATTAACAGAAGACTGAGCCGAGGCTGATTCCCCGAGTTCCTACCTTGCAACACAGTAACTGTTATAATTCCTGGTAAGAAGAAACCCGGCGGTATGCTAGTTCCCCGAGCGGGGCTGCATTTTTGTGAAAGGCACACGGGCTGAGCAGGCCCTGACCGTCCACACACACCAGCAGAGCTAGCAGGCTAATCCTCCCCTGGGTCCCGGTAAAACTACTTTATCTTAGTGTTTTCCGTCAGTTCAGTATTTTTTTTATTTAGAGCTGACGCTAACCTAAAGTTACCTAAATTAACAGCGTTGGCTGTTTTGGTTTGGTTATCTCGGTGGGCTTCGTGGGAAAGCTATGGCTAACCCTAACCTAACGCTTTTTCGGTTCTCGGTTAAAAAAATAATGAAATGAAATCAATATTTACTGCGATCTGGATCGATTTCTTTAGTTTGTCTTGAATCTAAAGTCGGTGCCCTCAGTGCCAAAATATTAGGCCACGTTAACCATGAACATCAGGTACACGGTGTCGCCGGGCCTGTAACACCCCGCTAACCGCTAGCCAATGTTAACCAACAATAGCATGACTGTAACTTAACCTAATCGCTGTCGCGTGTTGCAACATTATTGACAAAGCTAACTACTTCACTGTTCCCGGCCTTTGAGTATAAATGTGTATTCTTATAATCAGCACAGTAAAACTGTTTGACCGGGCTCTGTGTACATTAAGGTTAAATGCGGACTCAGCCACGTAGCGTAACTAAGTAAAATGTCTGTGATGGTGGGACACGTAACATTAGCCGGCTGTGGGCTAACGATCCAGCCAACCTCGCCGGGGCATTTCTGATTCGTTAGCAGGCCATAAAAAAATGTTTTACGGTAAATGTCAGCTAATACAAGACCGTTTACATTTATTCGTGAATCATAAGCCCGTTAGCCATCGCTTCTGGCGCGCCATATGGAAGCATTGAAGCCCTGTCAAAAAGAAGCATGGCACCAGCTAGCATCTGACGATAGTCACTGTGTCAGCAGGTGGATGGTGTATGACACGTCTCCTGCTATTACGGCAGTTTATATTTTTTAAAAGCAATTCTATCACTTTTTTGTTTTTTAGTTTCAACCCCCCGCAGCCGTCATTTACTCATGGGAAAACGGCAGTCAGTATTGAGTTTTGTATGGTTTATTTGCACAAACGGGAGGGAGGGGGGGCTTAGCTTCTGTTCACACAGTAAATGAACTTTGACCTGAGGTATCCATTTTCTTAGATTCACTTAAAAACAGCGTGCGTGTGAGCTTTAATAACTGACGAATTAGCATTGGTGTCTAAGGCAGGAATTTATTTGAAAGTAATTTGAACCCTTATCTACTCAACCTAAGCTTTGAATGGAAGATAAAACACATAATTGTGTTACCAGCTGATTTAATCAAGGATGGAGGAGGGAAAGACACTAATTGCATCCTCATATGAGCTCTGTAAAAATGCAAGGGAACGAGATTGGGGAGGTGGTGGTGTTATCACAGGCGAAACTGCAGGCCACACCCTGGCTGCTTGGTTAGATGTTGCTACACTAAAGGTTCAACATGTCTCCTTACAGTGATCTTTAGTATCCAACCTCAATGGCTGTAATTAGTATTTTTAACAAAGACCTGGAATACCAGTGCCTGCTTGCAAATGTTAAAAAATCACATTTCAGCTCAAAGTAATTTCATGTTCTTCTCATTTTGACATTATTTCTTGCTCGTCTTTCCCCCCAGGAAGGCTGGCACCACATCGCCACCCTAATGCAGTACCATAAAAGAACGTGAAATGAACAAACCACCACAGCCTATAGCGGGACCCACTTCTGTCCCCAATCCTGCCCCTTCCCCTGGATTGACACAGGTGAGACCCACTAACATAGTTTGTTTATTTATTTTGGTAGTTTAGAGTTTAGTAACCTTTTCCCCCCTCTCCCTCCTCTTCTGTTCTCTCCTATTAAGGCTGCCTACGGCCCTGGACAGCCAACTTCTCTTGTTTTTGCAACCCCTCCACCTCCACAAATGAACTCTGCACCACAGCCAAGACAGGTATTGTTCACAGCATGCTTTCTGTTGTTGATATGGTTGAAAACCCCTTTCTTTCTTGCTCTTTCACAACAGTTTCTGACATAGCTTCTTCTGCTGTAAGGCTTTGCCTCGACTTGTGTGTTATAACCGCTATTTGCCGTCCTTGTCCTTGAATGTGAATCTTGACTTCTTTCCTCTCTTCTGCTGTCCTAGTTTGCTACTGGGCCCCGTACTTTACATCAACAGGTACTAACACCCCTTACTTTTCCTCACATCCCCTCTGTCTCCTTAGTGTAATGCATGCTTTCAGATACAAATTGGGAAAGAAGATAAGATGAGTGTTTAGATCTGCCCTTCTAAACATCCATTTAGATTAGTTTACTTTAAAAAAAACATTCAAATCCAAATGAGCTCTTTTGCAACATTAAATTATTATTCAAGCCCTTAGATTGTGTAATCAACATTATGTAACTTTAATGCAAGTTACGTTTTGCAAGTGAGTCTATGATGTAAATTAAAAACAGCTGAAAATTCAACTCTACGCAGTTTTCTTTTCCAGTGTCCCCCAAAGTTCTTTCCTTTTTCCTCAGTCCTTGTTTTCCCCTTTCATCTTAATTTAGTACCAAGTCAGCATATCTTGCATCAGATCGTTTTTTATTTAAATACCTGGTTTGTAGACATGAATTGTATTATTGTGAAAATTTTGAGAAATGAAAGCATTTCTGATACGGTCTAAATTGTGCAGCAGGCTGTCATTTGAAAACAGCCCACGTCTCGCCACTGTTTTGCATTGATCACCACATTTGTCCTAATCCCACAGTGATAAAGGGCCTTGTTGCCACCAGATATTAAAATGAATTAAACTGCATGTGCCTGCAGCCCTTAATGTGATTCTTTAACCTACCAGAAGTAGGGCCCTGCAGGACTAGAAGGGGATCGTGTTTCTATAATGATCTGTCCAGAATCGATTGCATGTGCGTCTGTAGTTGTTTGAGCGTACCCATCATGACTGCGAGGCACACTGCTACCTCTCATACTCCTCCCTTCTTCCTGCAAATTCAAACATCCCCCTCATTGTGTCCGGTCCTCATTTTCACCTTAATCTTACTCCCTTTCTTGCTCTTTGCTCATGTGTTGCGCGGCTGAAGGGTGGATACAGAGCATTACAGGTAACAGCTTTTCTCTTCGTCCCTCCCCTGTTAACTTGTGCTAACTTCATTGTGGCAGGAAGTCATGACTTTCAGGATAATTTAAACTCCCAAGTTACCCAGAATTGAATTTAGTGTGCACATGTGCAGTTGCTGTGAGTGCGTAGATTCCAGGTGAAGGGTATCGGCGTGTGCGTAACTCGAAGCAAACGCACAGAAAAATGTAAAAGCAAGAATTAGGAATACCGTTGTTATGAAATGCACAGGCAGAACCAGAAGTTTGCTGCTGATATGATGCAGTCTTCATCTTTTTGTTTTTGTTCTTTTAAGAGCTACTATCAGAACCGACCCACCATGGCCACCAGTGCTCCAAGGGTACCGGGAAATAGTGGCCCTCGAGCTGTTGCACCAGCTCATGTCTACCCACCCGGCTCACAAATGATGATGATATCCCAACCTTTTGCTGGCTCTCCTCAAGGCTACTTCATTCCCTCTGGACAGGTTAGTGCACACACGAGCTCTACTCTGCAGCCAGCCCAAGTAATCAATACATACTTATCATAACAGTTGCAATCACTTTTTAACACTTTTATTTGGATAACATTACCTTCTGAATGAATTGAATTTAATAGTAACATGTTGAGCTTATTGCTCTTCATTATTGTTTGTATGTTTAATGTTGGAAGGTTGCAGTATTCTTCATGTCAGTTTGGTGTCTTTAGTGTCAGATTTCATTTTAAACTTGAATTCAGTTTTATTTATTTAGCACCAAATCCCAACAGCAGTCATCTCAAGGCACTTTATATTGTAGAGTTATCCGGCAACAATGGAGAGAAAAGTCCAACAATCAAATGACCCTCTTGTTGACAGCAGAAAGGAAAAACTCCCTTTTAACAGGAAAAAACCTCTGTCGCAATCAGGCTCGGGGAGGGGCGGCCATGTGCCGTGACCAGTTGGGGGTGGTGGGAGGAAAACAGGACAAAAGACACTCTGTGCAAGAGAGCCAGAGATTAAGAATAACTAATGATTAAATGCATAGTGGTGTATAAACACACAAAGCCCTCTTTCACTAGTACGTACTCGGATCGACTGTTTTTAGGGTTCTCCATTAGGTGGCGCTACCAGGTACTTTTTTAGTACCTGGTACTCGGCTGGGGTTCCAAAATGCTCTCCGTTGATCCGAAAATGTGATGTCAATAGACTGCATGCCACTGTTTGACTGGTCAATAGTGTCACTGTAAGTCATGAGAGCATCTCCTTCACAAAAATCAAAATGGCCACTTTTGTAACCCGGCAACAAGGATATACCTTCACCTCGATGTCCTCCATTGTTGTGTTGTTTGTGTCGGGTACAAATAACGCTGTAGGCCCTTCGACCACGTTGATATAACGACCCTATGCACATTAGGTGGTACTCAGGTGTAATGGAAAACGACTGAAACCAAGCCGAGTCGTGCCAAGTACTTACTAGTTGAAAAAGCGCTAATAGTGAAGAACAAACACTCAGTGCTTTAGGAGTCCTTCTGATGGCTCATCCAAAGTGTCTTCTAAAGAGTTTCATTATATCCACCTTCCAGTCCTTAGCAGCCACACCCAAAACTGAAGGTGACATCACAGCCGATTCGGCAGGTTGTTCACCTCACAATTTAAACGTATTTATTTATTTTGTCATAATCTCCCACTGCTGCTGCCATCACAGCTGAGTTGAGAACACTGTATATAATTGTGTTGGTTTTTACTGTTTTAATGATAACCTTACAAAAGCTCAGAGATTCACAAATTGTACAGACGACATGTAGTAACACGAGACTTTTGTAAAAAAAAAAAAAAAAAAAAAATCCAAAACTTGGCAGTTTCTTTGCTTTCGGTTTTGACTTCTCCTGTACCAGCGCTAGTGTGGAAATTCGTCTGAAGCTTGTGATCCTATGTGAGGACGGGAGAGACGCAGTTTGGAAACCTGTTACGATGAGCTACATTAATATTTGAAAGTCCTCTTAATAGAGGTTTTTGGAGTGAGGATCTCAAAACTTAATTGTTGTTTGTCTTGTTTCTACAGTACCGAGCTCCATACATGCCTCCTACCCAGCAGTATCCCGTGACCAGCGGCACAGCAAACTTCTATACTGGAACTAGCCCTGCTGAATACCCTCCTTATGGTAAGGGTTTTTAACCCCAAGACTCACAACAACCAAGCCGAACCACAAACGCGTTCAGTTTAAACACAGAACTTAATGGAGAAGTTCTAACCCGTATTTAAAACCACATCCACATGCAGAATTCCTCATCTGTGAAGTATTCCTGAATGTGGGGTGGTTTTGCTTGGCTGATTGGGTTGTTTTCTTGTTTCTATTTTTTCTGTGATGGGGGTTAATTGTCTTTGTTGCTGTAGTATGTCTGTCTCTGTGTGTGTGTTTCTTTTTCTTCGTTTTTTTTTAATATGCCTTTGAGTCCAAACACTGCTGTATGTGCATGTAGTTGGGCTTAATTCTGCTTTGGCCTGTGTTCATTTTCTGCACCTTACGCTGCCTTGTAGGTTCCATGAAATGGCTTTGAAACCGCAGTTTTCTCCTTTTTTGCATGTCTACATACAGCAGCAGAAGCGTTGTGTGGGAGCTAACGTTGCCAGAAACCCTATTTAAATATGAATGAACTGCACTTTTTAAGCAGGAAACGCAACTGCTACAAAAACTGATTTGCTTTAGTACATTTGTACTAATGCACAGATATTTTATATATACGACGTATAGATAAGTGGGGGTTTGTTGGCTCAGTTAAAACCCCCATTGTATTTACTTATAAAGACCCTTGTGTGATGGTAGTGCACTTCAAAATTTGTACTATTTGAAACTAAATATATGCCAAGAGCACAAGGTAAGTGTACAGTAGAGACATTGTTCATTTCATGGGACCTTCTTAACACCCTGCTTCCTCTGGATCCTCTCATTAACACATTCTGCATCTGTCTCTTCCTGCCCTCTCCTTCTTTCCTCCCTCTCCCGTCCCTCACTCCCTTCCTCTCCTTTGCTGCGTTGGTTCAGAGCCCTCTCTTGCCGCGAGGGAGAGGCGGGGTGGCGGGGGGAGAGGAGGCGGGCGAGAGAACGGCCGTCTCTCTCTCCACGGTGCGCCTCTCGCCTCCCAGCGCTACCCCGGTGAGTAGTGTGTGTGCTTTTGTGGTGGTCAGCAGGCTTCTGTGGCACTTCCTGTCTCTAACCGTGTCTTCCTGTCTCTGATTTCGTACGTGTAGGCCACGTACACACGACGATGGATGTTATTTAAATGTAGTTGTAGCAAATACAGAGAAAAACTTTAACTGAAACTTTTAGCTTGTAGCCTAGTGATGCCTCTGTGGTGATGACGACAGCTTATGGCTTTTTTTCCCTCTCCATTTGTTTCTTGTTTAAGAAGCTAAATAAATGGAATTTTGCATACAAAGCGTCAAAAACCAACTTCCGTTTGAAGTAATTTTCTGTACAGCAATACTACTTGTAAATGTTTAAATTTGGCTGGATGCTGAATCGGTGGCTCCAGCTTCTGGTGCCAGCCCATTAAATTGCTTTAAAAAGTCTGGACAGATGTGAATGTAAAGAGCAAATGGCAGTTATGCCTCCTTACACAACTGAATGTAAAGTGGGCTGTTTGAATTCATCACGTATTGTAGACAGAAGTAGTAAAGTTTTGTGTAGTAGTCAAATTCAGCCATCATTAATTCATAGACTTTGTTGTTAACTTAATATATAATGTGGATCAAAAACATAAAAAATAAGCCCACAAATTAGCCTTTAAGTACACGTTTATATCTGAAACCACACTTTGTGTACACGTACAAATGTTTGCTATTGCACCTTTACATTTTTTCCCCCCAACATTTATCAGCAATGGTAGAAAAAAAAATCTCAATCAAATGAAACAAGTACATACAGATTTTTATTTTAGTTTGAACTCTTGAAAACTCTTGTTTATTCTGAGTTGTTTTTATGATTTATTTTGTAATTTCTATTCTTTGTTTCATTTCAACTTTACAGCTGGAGCATACTATCCAACTCCGCCTCAGTATCCCCCATCTGTCCAGCCTTCAACGGTCATGCTGTCCACCCAGCAACAGCTACAAGTCCCGCCTCCTCAGCAAGCCCCTGCACAGTCACAAGGCCTAATGAAGAGAGAACGCAGACCGGTAGTATGTCCCAACAAAAGCACAGCACACCTCTTGAATGAGGTCAAAAATGTTGAATGGAGAGACACTGTATTGTGTGTTCAATGTGGAACTTTCCCTTTTAACCTGAAAACAACAATAGTATTTGTCATGATGGGGGTCAGCAGCTGTAGATCAGTAGTGGCAGGATGGTTGCACATTGTTTGTATTTTAATGTCATTTGCCTTTTCTCTAATAGATAACAATACGAGACCCCAACCAGGGTGGACGCGATATCACGCACGAGATCCTGTCGGGTGTAATGTCCTCCACCACACCGACACCACAGGTAAGACTTTACTTTGAAGTGACTGAGTTAAATAGAGTAATGATGGTGTTGTACATTTGTCTTTTATCAGAAATCTAAAGTATAGTTGGCTATCTTGTACTGACATGTGGTACTCTGTGTTTAAAGTAATACAGTAAAGCTCAGAACTTCATTATGTTTTTCTCATGTTCATTTTGTCTTCACTTCACTTCACTATTTGCTTTAGAACAAAGTAATTTTTTTTCAATGTGAAGCCAACGTTTTGCTTTATATAGACAAAACAATGGTAAGTTATAAAAAGACAACAAAAGAAGATGTTGTTAGGTGAGGATTGCTCTCACTTTTTTATTTTTATTTTTATTTCCTCTTACTTTAAAAAGGAATGAATATGAATTTATCTGTACATAAAGGCACCGTTGTGGATTTTTTTTTTTTTAAGTACATCTGCGACTGTGTTGATGTCTTTTTTTTTTTTTTCTCTCTTTTTTTTGTCTTCATGGTACTTTCTAATAGTCAGCACAGCTGAGGTCAGTTTCACTAAGCAAACTATGCTGAGTCTAAGCAAATGCAAACAAAAATGCACTGATGCGTTGAGCTATTGCCAAAGTTGAAAATTGCTAGTTGGAGGGGAAACGGGCAACACAAACGAATCACTTTTTAAAAGAGTTGAGTGACACTGCAGCCTTCAAAGAAACAGGTCTGAATCAATACCACCTCAGACAATATCCACCAAATGTGAGGAGAAAAAAAACTTGTAACAAACTGCACCAAATGTGTTGATGCTCATTGTTAAAAGCCCGTCTAGTGGGTTTTCTATTTTATTTATTAAAGGCCGCTATTGCTTTGTGATTGCAGGCACCGGATGCAAGTTCTGCACAGGTCAATGGGGAAATTGCCCAGCCTGTGATTGCACAGACGAGAAGAGGTGAGAATATTTTCTTAAGTTTGACTCTGTGAAAAAGAAATGACTAAATTTTTTTCTCGTCATTTATTGTCACGTCTCTCGCTGTCCAGATGATAACACAGAGCGTCCTACTAGTGCTGAAACCCCTCCTTCTCTTGCTGCGGCAAACGCTGAGCCTGTGTTGGAGAGCAAACAGGAAGTGGACAGCCAAATAGTGCTGCCTACTGAGTTAGCTGCACAATCTGTAGCCCCCGTAGCTACTACTGAGGTGCCATCCACACTGATAAAGGACCAGCAGTCTCCTCCTTCCCTTCCTCCAGGAGCAACGTTGACCACTACTCCTGCTGAGGCAGTAAATAAAGTTGGCACTACCGTTTCTGATACAGTAGATGCTCCTCATGCAACCTCACAGTCTTCAGAAGCACCAGAAGCCCCTGTGAAAATAGAGGAACTACCGGCTGCTCCAGCTCAAGCTGAGAAGGGTCCAGAAAAGGAAGAAGCAAAAACAGAGGAAGTGAAGAAGGTGGAAAAAGAAGAGCAGGTGGCCACCACAAAGTTGGAGCCTGCAGCTGAGGCTGCAGCAGCAGGTTCTTCCAATCTTGAAGAAGAAAGAAAGAATAAAGAAGAAATGGCTACAAAAACAGCAACTGAAGTCTCCCAGCCTCCCCCACCTGCACGGGAGCCTGCTGGTCCACAGACCCAGAACGCCGTTCTGCGCTCTACCCCCGAACCTGAATCCACACAAGTTGAGGCAGCAGAGCCTGTTCTCCCCAACGGCCTTCCTCAGGAGACCGAAGAACTGCCCAAGGATAATGCAATTTCAGACACTACGCCCCACAAACAGCCAGACGCTTCTCAATCTCAGGAATCCACACCTATGGCTAAAACGGCAACAGCAGCCCAGGAGGTGAAAGAGGAGGCTGAAGAGAGGGAGGAGGAGGAAGAGTGCAAGAAGAAAAGTGAGGATACCCCTCCTGCGTCTGTTAGCTGCCCAGAAGAATCTACTATGCAAGGTACAGTTAATCCCCCCCCTTGCTTCTCAGGCTGTCACATGCCTAATCTTGTTTTATCTGAATTTTAATGTCATCACTTTGTCTTTCCTTTTGAAGCTGCTACACATGTCCAAAGGAAGAAAAAGAACATGAAAGAGTTTAACAAGAAGGAGGCCATTGGGAATCTCCTGGATGCCTTCACAGAGGTTTGTGTTAAATCAGACGACAGTCCAAAGAGCTCTTAAACTGGGTGTCCATCTTTTACTCTCAATAAACAACAGATTCTTAGAAAACTTGATCTTTTCTTTCTTTTTGCAGGAACAGGGTGCCAAGCCTGCCTCTGAACCCATGCCCACTCAGGCCAACCCTCCAGCTCCAGCACCAGCTGAACTTCCTGTCGAAGTGGCAGATGAGACCTGGGAGCAAAAAGAGGACAAGCAGAATGCAGAACCTGACAAGTCTAAAGCCACACCTGAGCCAACTGAGCAGAAATACCAGTACAAACAAGGTACGCTTTGAAAGCTTAAAAGGCTAAAAAAAATCTTTAAATGTTTTAATCTTTTCCCTAAAGCTAAACTGATAAAACTCTGTACATACTTTGGTCTTAGGGCAAATATAATTTATTTCAGCATTAAATTTTAAGTCTGTTTTTTCCTTGTGCCTGCATTTATATGCTGGAAGGATGAGGCCTTGTTTGATTTAAGCACAGTGTGAAAATCTCTTTATGGTGATTTTAGTTTCTCTCATAGTTTTGCTCATGTGCCGTCATCGTTTTATTATTTTAGTTTCAAAGAATCTGCACTGACAGAGTGGATTATCACAGCCATCTTTCAGCTGTGCCTTTACTGTAGTGTGCCTTTAATCATGTGCCTTTGCATATTTCCTGTACGTTGTGCAGAAGAATGGAAGCCGATAAACCCGGAGGACAAGAAGCGGTACGACAGGGAGTTCCTCCTGGGCTGCCAGTTCATCAGCGCCAGTATGCACAAGCCTGAGGGCCTGCCTATCATCAGTGATGTGGTGCTGGATAAGGTAGGTGATGTTGAGCTTTGTGTAAAAGAACGCAGAAACGATACAAATTGAGTTGAAGAATATGGCAGTTGTTTTTTTTACCCCTCATCTGTAAATTTTGACCTCACATCATGAAGCGCACCACAATCTTTGAGGCGCTTCAGCCAGTCGTGCAACTCCCGATTTTTGTAACCCGATGCGTTGTCCCGGGCCGTCACAGCTTTGTTAAAGGCTGACGGGGTATTGTTGTCACTAGAGATGGCACGATACCACTTTTTTATGTCCGATACCGATACCGATATCATAAATTTGGATATCTGCCGATACCGATATGAATCCGATATAGTGTGTTTCAACAAAACAGTTTTTTTTTTAAATATCTTGCTGCATTTTGTATAAGTTCATACTCAAGTTTAAAACAACAACTACACTAAAGCTATTCTGTTATACCTGTATGCAAAAAAAATATTTCATAGTTCAGCAATACTGATCAATCTAATAAACTTAAACCTACACCATCCTCCCTATTCTGGTATTTTAAAGAGTACTTAGCATAAATATTAAGCAACCTAACTAATAGGGTTCCAACTCCCAGCAACAACAAAAATAAATAAATAAAAAATAGGGAACCACCCCTCACGCTCCACCTCATGATGCTTAATCGACGTAATCAACCTTAATTTGATGCAGTGTGAAAAAAAATGCACAGAAATCAATTATTTTTCAATATATTAAAATATTAAATAGATTCAACATCTTTCTTCAACAAAATTGCAGACTGCACAGATGGTACCTTCCCAAAGGAAAAAGTACTATAGCTTACTAGGGTATATATATTAGACTTAATAGTTACTATATACAGTAATGGACTTCTATTCATTTTGCATCAAATTAAAACTTTGGGTGTCAGATAATTATTTATTAAAAGCTAGACATTTTAAATGAGAATAAGAAAGAAAAGTATGTCTTTCTGCTCCCCTTTTCCCTGTTAATGCCCTATCGGCCCCCCTGGCTAAACTTTGCTAGATCCGCCCCTGCACAGTTACCAGCATCAGCTACGTAGAAAAAGATCCTGGTGTAGAAAGTAATATTAAATACATTCTAACAACAGCTGATCAAGCTTAAACGTGCTGCTGTTGCTTAGCCGCTGGTTTCCTCTTTCTGGTGCAAAGTGGGCCAAAAACAAACCAGAGACACGGACTCCCGACAGAAAAGCCGATCAGCTGATCGTTAAGCAGTTTCATGATTGAAGTAGCAGCAGGAGAGGCAGTCGCTCCATATATCGTTTGTTAAGCTTAACGCAGGAATGCTTTACAAACATTCAGAGATGGACTTACACACTTGCTTTACTTCTCTCGGGGATAACTTTGTCGGAGATGAAATGCCGGGTTGCTAGCGAAGCTCCACATGCTATCCAGACCACGACAGGTCCCGCATGCGGCAGCCGCTCTATCACGTGATGCATACTGCTAACGTTCTGAGGCGAGTTACGGCGCGTTGCAAGTTTTGTGAGGTGCTTTCGTGATATTTAATGGATCGGATTACATTTTTTATTTTTCTCCGATATCCGATCCAGTAACTTAGGTCAGTATCGGACCGATACGTAATATCGGATCGGTCCATCTCTAGTTGTCACCACACAGAGCGAGCGAGTGGGCGGGTGTAAATGCGATAATGAGGCGATGTAGGATTTTGAAATTCACATCAGTAGGTGCATCTGCTAAAAATCTCCAAGTTTGAATTTCAGTGACCTTGTCCTAAAGTTCAAGGTCAGAGGTGAAGTTTCCTGAAAATCTTGTGAATGCAAAAACTCGAGAACAAAGTCAGGATTTTCAAACTGATACCATATGTTGATCTACTAGGAGGCTGAGGGGTAGTGCTGCCGACTGCCAGTATTTTAAACTTTGTGTGAAAACACGGGTGATTTTTCCTTTATTTATTTTTGCCTCTTTAATTGCAGGTGAACAAGACTCCACTACGACCTGCTGACCCATCTCGCCTGATGAACACTGGTCCTGATTTTACTCCCTCATATTTAGGGAACCTTGGGAGCAGATCAGTGGGAGGACCTCGTGGCCCGGTTAGCTAATTTTACAGTTTTTAAAAGACACTTTAAGCATTAACTTGCATTATAGTTAATAGGTTTACCAATTGTGTCGTCAGCACACCGTTTTTATACTTTTGCACTTGAGACGTGATGCCCTGAAGTAAAACGATCTCCCTCTGTGCCTGTCTTCCTACAACGTGCTGGAGTACTTGTCTGATGTTTTTTGAGATAAAGAGATGTATTATGAGCTGACATGACACAAAAGTGCAATGAATGCCAGCAGTTGTGATGTTACGTTTGGCAGACAAGCTGTTTGCAAAGGCAGCGATCTCTAACGTAAACTTTTTGTTTAGTGAAGTTTTTTCCTACTAGCTTTTTAAAATATTTACGCGTTTCTCTCCATTTAGCCATCCGGGCCCCGTCGCTCTCAAACCAAAAAAATTATCACCAGCATGTCGCTAAATGACGACGTGCAGCTCAGCAAGGCTGAGAAGGCCTGGAAGCCCTCTGTGAAAAAGGTCACTCGTGGCCGTGTTGATGAGCCTGAAGAGGAAGACCCAGAACAGGCCAAGACTCGAGAGCTGTTCAAGCGTCTGCGGAGCATCCTCAACAAGCTTACGCCACAGAAGTTTCAGGAGCTGATGAAACAAGTGACAGAGCTGACGATAGACACTGAGGAGAGGCTGAAGGGAGCCATCGACCTCATCTTTGAGAAGGCCATCTCAGAGCCCAACTTCTCTGTGGCCTACGCCAACATGTGCCGCTGCCTTATGGGGGTGAGTCTAGTGAAGGTTGGATGTTGTGCTTTGATCACATGCTCTAGTGATGACTTCTTTTTAGTGCCACGTGTCTGGGCCACTGAACTTTTTGTGATGGTATTGAGGAACTGAAGGAGCATACTCTCAGCTACATATTTGTTAAATGCAGTTGAATAGGAAAACGTGCGTTAAAACCCCCTGGTGACATTGAATGTTGTCTTCCACCAGCTGAAAGTCCCCACTTCAGACAAGCCAGGAGTTTTTGTGAACTTCCGCAAACTGCTGCTCAACCGCTGCCAGAAAGAGTTTGAGAAGGACCAGGATGATGATGAGATCTTTGAGAAAAAGCAAAAGGAATTGGAGGCTGCCAAAGACGTAAGAACTGTCAAAACCACCGTTCAGATTTAGAGTAAACTTGTCATATGACTCATACACTAAGAACAAACTTGTATCCACCTGCAGGGTGAGGAGCGTGAGCGCTTCAGGGTGGAGCTGGAGGAGGCCAGAGATAAAGCTCGACGCCGCTCACTGGGCAACATAAAGTTCATTGGTGAACTGTTTAAGCTTAAGATGCTGACAGAGCCAATCATGCACGACTGTGTCGTGAAACTACTTAAGAATCATGATGAGGAGTCTCTCGAGTGTCTCTGCAGACTGCTGTCGACTATTGGTAAAGACCTGGACTTTGAGAAGGCAAAGGTAAGTAAAGCTATATGTACACGTTAAGATGTCTCCTGTGATGACCTTGTTTTTGTGCCACGTGTCTGGGCCACTGATCATTAGTGATGGGTTGAGGAACTGAGGAGGCAGTTCTCGATGTATCATTAGGTACACACAGTTTGTCATTTGGTACCTGTACCTCATAAAATTCACTCTTTTCTGTGTCCCCGACAGCCTCGCATGGATCAGTATTTTAATCAGATGGACAAGATCATTAAAGAGAGAAAGACTTCATCAAGAATCCGCTTCATGCTGCAAGATGTTTTGGACCTCAGAAGGGTAACTGTTAAATCATATTCAACATTTTAGAGCAATAAAGAACTGATAGCCAGCATTTATCATGACTTGACTTAGTAGTGTATGTATCTCAGTGTTTATATACAGTACAATCTGAAGGGTTTTGTTTTGTTTTTTTACAAGGCTATCTACATAGCAGAGACCACACTCTCAAACTTGTGGTGCGCACCCAGTTGTTTTGTTCTATAAGCAGTGCTAAAATAAGACAGTGAGTACTCGGTTCAGAAAATGGCGTCAAGGGTTACTGCTGGTAGGTTTCAAAGGGGTAAAGGGTTAGTTTGAAAAAACTTTTTTTTTTTTTTTCTGTCCATGAGAACGGCATCATCAGGCATAGATTTGCCAGCAAGCAGACCCCTGACTTTTATTTTGAAAGTTTACGGTGTTCACGTTGCAAATCACCTAGGTCCAGTTCTTTCCTTCTCATATTTCCTTACCTGCTGGATATCAAGCCATGTCACTGGTGTGGTGGTTCTTGATAACATTCAGCTGCTTGCCCTTTCAGTATCTCATCTCCAACATCTTGGCCTGCAGTTGGCAACGACAATTTTTGTTCCGCTCTAGAGATTTGCTGTGAACAGGAGGAACACTGGAAAGCGGTTTATGTTGATCATACTGAAGCTGCAGAATAGAACAAGGATTTCATTTTTTCCCCTTTTTCTTTTATGTCACAAAGGGCTTAAAAATGAAAATCTTTGACGCACGTAAAACTGTGTTATTCAGGGTGGATATGCTTTCTGTCTCAGGTTCTCCTATCAGAACATTTGTACTATTACAAATGTAATCCAAAACACAGACAGGAAACACCCCAGAGTGGCTCACGGGTGTTAATTGTCTTCTGTCTCTGATCCACAGAATAACTGGGTGCCTCGTAGAGGAGACCAGGGTCCTAAGACAATTGATCAGATTCACAAGGAAGCAGAGATGGAGGAGCACAGGGAACAGATGAAAGTCCAGCAGCAGCTCATGACCAAGAAGGAAAGCAGAGACAGGTTCACGGGAAACATGGGCAGCCGAGGCCCTCACACACCAGGAGGTGGCCGGACCAGCCAGCCTCAGGATGAGGGGTGGAACACAGTCCCCATCTCCAAGAACAGACCCATTGACACCACCCGCCTAAGCAAGATCACAAAGGTAACGTCCGAAAATTCATGTGAAGGCTTGAGCTCTTTCTCAGGCCTCTTGAGAATGAATATAACTTTTTTGTTTCCCTGTAGCCTGGTGCTATGGATTTCAACAACCAGCTGTTGGCTCCGGGTGGCAAAGGCATGTGGGGCAGCTGGGGAAAAGGCAGCAGCGGAGGAACTGGAGCTAAACCAGCGAGTGGAGACCAGGGTAAGACCTTCAGCTTTCTTCTAAAGCACAGCATTGCTTAGTGGCTGTTTGTGGTTTGGCTCTTAATCTATTCATTTCCATCTTTCTAGACTCTGGGCGTCCGGGTACCAGCACTCTCAACCGCTTCTCTGCCCTACAGTCTGGGTCATTGATGTCTGCAACAGACTCTGATCGCAGAGTTCCTCAAAGGTACTCAGAAGCACCAAATATTTTCTCATTAATTGGTCTGCTTCTGCTTTAGTTGAGTACTTGATTCACAAATTTTAGTTTATCACTTGTCATAGGCACTCTTATTTTTTTACTTTATGTTTATGTCACGTTTTTCAAAACACATTTTACTGGCATCTAGTTGTGAGGTTGCAGATGGCGACCACTTGAATACTAATCTTCCTCCATCTGGCCTCCCCTTTGTATACAAGAGCCTACTGCGGTCTCAAAAAATACAAAAATTTTAGTGGTACATGATTACAAATTGATTGAGTGTGTTAAAATGACCTCTTTGTGTCTCCTTTTACCATTAGGTCGAGTTCGAGCCGCGAACGTGGGAGCAACAGGGACAGGAGCGACCGCAACAGGGATCGATTTGACAGATTTGATCGCAGCGAAGGACGGGAAGCGAACCAAGTCACCAAGAGAAGCTTCAGCAGAGAGTCGCAAGAGCGCGGCGGGAGGGGAGGAGATGGCAGGTCTTCAACTGAATCTGTGCGCCGCGTCGCCAGCATGACAGACAGTCGGGACAGAGGAAGCAGGGATCGGGGAAGCAGAGACCGAGGAAGCAGAGATAGAGGAAGTCGGGACAAGGGTAGTGACTTCGTCCCAGGTATGAAATAAAGAATTAAAAAGAGTTGAATAGAGAAAGATGTGGTTTAAAGAAAAGGACATAAAGAACAATGAGCTTCAAGTTGTATTTTTACCTTTTTCTTCAGTTAAGCGTGAGAGCGCTCCCACTCCTCCTCCATCTCTCCCTAAACCTGCCTTGACTGAAGAGGAAGTGGAGAAGAAGTCGCATGCGATCATTGAAGAATACCTCCACATCAATGATGTCAAGGTGCAGACTTGCCTCTAACAATCAGAGTTGTACTTCCATGTTTAAAAGTGAACCGTGTTAACAGCATTGCTTTGTGTCACTCTGGTGCTGTAGGAGGCATTGCAGTGTGTGGTGGAGCTCAACAGCACATCACTGCTGTACGTGTTCGTGCGGAACGGCTTGGAGTCGACGCTTGAACGAAGCACCATCGCTCGGGAACACATGGGCCTGTTGCTGCACCAGCTTATAAAGGCAGGGACTTTGCCCACGCAGCAGTACTACAAAGGGTAAGCGTGTAACAGGAAGAACGCCGCCTGGTTTCAACTAAAATCTACCCTCGATGGATGTTCTCGAGCAGATGGAACTAAAGCCGATTCTTTTGCAGGCTACTAGAGATTCTGGAGGTAGCAGAAGACATGGCCATAGATATACCTCACATCTGGCTCTACCTGGCTGAGCTTATTACTCCTATGCTCCACGAGGGAGGCATCCCTATGGGACAGCTGTTCAGGTGAGAGCTTAATGTCAGCGGTCACATTTCAAATAAGTGAAAGCAAACTCGAATACTTTGACTTTAGAATATAGTCTGATGGAAATGGACGTTTTTAAACTGTAAATAGTGTTGGAATCATTTTCCAGAGATTCTTTTGTTGACGGTGTTTCTCGGAAATAACGATTTTAAGCTAAATTTAAAACTAGGTCACTTATTTCCAGCTTTAAAATGAGATAAACTGAATTATAATCCAGCTCTAAGAAAAATGGGAGCTTAATTCAGTGCATCTGTGTCTTCAGGGAGATCTCAAAGCCTCTTGTGCCTCTGGGGAAGGCCAGCGTGCTGCTGGTACAGATCCTCAAGTTGCTTTGTAAAGAAAAGGTAACCGAACACACTCGTTTTATTACCTTGTGTTGCACATGTTTTTTGGTTTTGGTTAAAAAAAAGAGAGAAAGAAAAAGAAATAAAAGCCACAGATATTTGATTATCTGGCCCTTTTCTCCCCTTAAGACCCCCAATAAGGTCGGGGCTTTGTGGACAGAGGCTGGGCTAAATTGGAACGACTTCTTGCCCAAAGATGAAGACGTCAACAAGTTTGTCACCGATCAGGTACGTGCAACACGTTCAGGTTTTAGACGATAAAACACTTGTCTGCACTTTTGGAGTTTTGTTTAGTGGTCTAAAAATGTTAGGATACGTTTAAAGCAGCTATAATTGGTCTATTTTGTAACAACAAAGCTTAAAATGGTAACGAGAAAGCAGCACATCCTGCACAGCACCAAAGACAAACACAGCTGGAGTCTACCTGGTGGGCAGAGATGAAAGCAAGAGAGATTTTTGCTTGTGGGGATTTACGATTAGAAACAAGTTACTCCGTGTCTTCAGGCTTTTTTCTTTTTTTTTTTTTTCTTTTTTTTTTACACATTTAATTGTGTATTTCAGAAAGTGGAGTTCACCGTGGGAGAGGAGATGGAGCCCAAAGAGGCCAGTAAGAAGAAGGTCCTCAGCGGAGAGGAGATCAGCAAACAGCTGGACAGACTCCTCCAGGACAAGGCCAACAATCAACGCATCAGAGACTGGATCGAGGTGTGTGTGAGGCAGTACAGAGTGTTTTCAGACCTGAACATTTTGTGCGTGCTCTTATTTCCCAGTGTTGTTCATGTTCCCCCTCTCCAACTGCATTTTGTTTCCTATTTTCAGGCTAACTTGGACGAGCAGCAGACTGCTTCGAACCAGTTTGTACGAGCATTGATGACATCAGTGTGCCAGTCTGCTATCATATGTAAGTATGACTAATACACCACGAGCTGCCTCTATTTCTGTGTGTGTGTCTATGATTTAGTCTTTTTTCTTTTCACAACGACCCAAGCTCAAATTCTGAAGTATGGAAAATATAGTTGTTGTTTTTTTTTTTTTTTTTAAATAAATTAAAACGGATTTATTTTATAGTAAATTTTAATAGCGCTTACTTTTAAAAATCACACTTTCTGGTTTAAAAACTTGTTCACTTCGTTTCAGGTGACAACCCGTACAAGGTGGATGCACAGCAGATCGGCCAGAGAGCCTCTCTGCTGCAGAGATACCTGTACGACGAGCAGAAAGAGCTGCAGGCCCTGTACGCCCTCCAGGCTCTGATGGTGCACATGGAGCAGCCTGCTCGTGAGTTTCCCCACTTACAGTGAACTGTAATACTGCCGAACATACAAATCTGATTGGTTCACTTATAAATATTTAGATACTGAAGCATCTGTTAAATCCGGGCGTCAAAGTCGCCAATGATTCAAAGTGTCATTTTAATGTGGTTTCCTCAGCTGTTGCGTCTTTTTGGCAACATAAGCAAATGATCCCAAATTTCATGAAAGTCAGTGGAGACGAAACTGAACTCAAGGCTTACTGTAATGCGGTGATACTGGTTTCAGTTGTGCAGCTGGGCTGATTATAAGGTTGGGGGAACTTAAAGAAGTCACATGGATGAGTGATGTGATGCACCTCCCACTGATAATGTCGCTCAGCTTTCTGAGATTTCTTTTTTGTTTAACCTGGATTCTTGATCGTGCATCGAGACACAGCAGGAAGATACCATAAATCGGTTCAGATAATGGCACAAGATGGCAAATTTATTGGCCTTTGTAAATTATTAGTGATAAATGTTCTCTGGATGAGTCTCGCTCCCTCCAAGTCTGTCTTTGAATTATTTCAGAGAAGTTTTTTTTTTTTTTTAAATGTTACTAAAGTCCAGTAAGCTTGTTTAAAGAGCACAAATCAAGCAGAAATCTTTCCTGTGAGCTTGTTTCAAATTCAGCTGACAGTAGCTGTCGCTCAGAGTAATCGAGCAGGGACATGTAACGAAATCAGCTGTTTGCTGGAAATTCAATGCTTCGGTTCTTTATGTTGCTGTCTATTTTAAAAAGCCTTCACGTCACTGTAAGCAGTCTTGTTGGCATATACAAAGTTCATGTTTCCCCAAAGAAAGGAAAAAACTTAAAGTCAGTTTTTAAGCGAAAACTACAAAATCAACTGTTACAAAGTATCTTTATAGATTTGCGTTATTGTATCTACTTTCTAATCAATCCAGTCCTTGTTGACCACTTGAAATAATTTTTATAGATCAGCAATGTTATGTTGTCATTTTTGCTTCCCAGATCATTCTTTAAAAATATGTTTTTAATGTTTGCGAGACTTTTTACCTGGATAAATAAAGGATCTGTAAAATTCCCTTTGCCAGACACGGATTGCAGCTTCTTAGATGTTTAATGTTTACCTCTATGTGCTGTTGGGTGCAGCTTTTGGGGGTGGGGGGGGGTTAAAAACAAAAAACAGCTGCTGCTCTAAAGTAATGTGTAATTGGTTATGTGATGATCACAGGCATTAAAAAATGGACCTTGTTGGTTTGTCTGAAACGCAGCTCCTTATCAGAAAAGATCTGCCTGTATTTCCAGGTTGTTTTTGTTCAGGGTGAAAACAGATAAAATCATCATGTGTACAGCAGCTGTGTATTCAGGGTATCAAGATTTAAAGATGAGACTGAAGGTTTTTGTAGTGTTGCTGCTGGAGGGCCTGAGTCATTTTCCCTGAACACAGAAATGGAAGTGGTCTATTTTGGAGGAAAACACATTCTTGGGGTGATTTTTTTTTTTTAATTTATTTTTTAAAGTGTTATGAACTGGATTGGAGGGTTGAAACAGAAAAGCCTAATCACTAAAAGAAACGTGTTAATTAGGATTTGACCTACTGATTAGCTCTTTATAGCTTTTCAAGTGTCCCTGACTCAATGCAAACAGAAACAATTTTAAAATGGAGCTGTTAATAAAGCTTCTATAATGCTCTAATTTTGTCTCTGCAGACCTGCTGCGGATGTTCTTCGACGCCTTGTATGATGAGGACGTCATTAAAGAGGAGGCCTTCTACGAATGGGAAACCAGCAAAGACCCGGCAGAGCAGACAGGCAAAGGCGTGGCCTTGAAGTCGGTCACCGGCTTCTTCACCTGGCTCCGCGAGGCCGAAGAGGAATCTGACAAGGAGTAAAATACTGAACTAAAAGCTGCCGCCAGAGCTCTGCAGGCGACCACGGAGAGTCATGGACAGTATTGCCAGAGAGGCAGACTCGAATCAATCCTCAATGAGGATAAATCTTTATTGTGTTCCTTTTTTTTCTTCTTTTTTTGGAGGGATGGACTCTGAAAAACAATCATTTCTTTTCTACCTTCCCTCTCCTGCTTCCTCATTATTTCTCCACCTGCTTGTCACAGCAAGTGTCCTCATCAAAGCAAACTTGAAAATGCAGGTTTCAGCAGGATTACTCATTAGCGAGGTGTGAAGTATCCCACATCACTACGAAACTTTCTATGTCAAAGTAAAGCAAACCAACTGGCTGCTCTTTCACCCCTCTAGACGATTCTAATGACAAACAACCTTTCTGATCTACAAGAGGAAACAGCAGGGCGTGAAGTGTAGCGGGCGGGTGGGTTGGTGGAGGGGGGTTTATCAACATGCCATAACATTTGTTCAGTCCCGACACGGCTCTTATGTCCTTGTCCTTTTCCGGAGTGTGCAGCATGACTGAAGTGTGTTCCTATTAACGATCCAGTGGACAAAACGTTACAGTGTACATGAACTAATCTTAATTTGACGGAGTTTTTAAAGCAAAGGTTGTCTATTTTCTCTCCTTTCCTATCATGATAAACTAGCAGAGGACAGAAACACAGAGGGCTGATGTTGACCTTTGACCTTGACTACTAGGGGGTGGTCTTAATGCTTCCTCTTTAAAGCCATTCTCTCCCATCCCCCAGTAGTGAACCACACTGACTGACTCTTCATCTTTTACCTCTTCTGTACTTAAACCTGAGCTGTTGTAGAGGACACTTAACGACCCAATCACCGTTAAAACTTGAAATCTACAGAAAATTGACTTGATAAAATATATAAAGTTTAAAAAAAAAAAAAAAAAAGACACAGAAATGATCCGAAAGCCTTTTCTACTTTAAGTGGAAACTAGTTTCAGGATTTCAGGAGCGTTCTGTAAATATATAATAATAATAATAATAATGATGATGATGATAATAAACTTTTTCAGTTTTATTTTTCAGAAACAAATTGCTGATGTAATTGCAGTGTCTCCTTATCCAGCAGAAACCGCAGTTGTCCGGATGCAGAGAGGTGCTTTAGATAATCCATTGATTATTAGTTTTATTTGAATTTTGTAAATATTTTCTTTCCTTTTTTTTTTTTTTTTTCTTTTTTTTCCGCTTTCGTTATTTAAAAAAAAAATTATTGCTTCTTTTGCATCGGAAACTGGAAAGGTAATGGAACATTGCAAATAAAGGACTTATTAAGTTGCTGAGCCGAGTTTTGGTTTTTGCCTCTGATGATGATTTTACGTTGAACTAAGGCCACTCTCATCTGAAACCAGACCAGTTTATTTTCAGTTTGTATTTTTGTTTTTGTCACGTGTAAGTTAACACAGGGTCAATGTGTGTGACAGCAAAACGTGTTTGATGAGATGAAAAACGAGTCCCTCCACTGTGGTTTTACTGATCCATATTGCAATCAGTTTCTAGTTTTGAAGATTTGTCCATGCAGACCTACAAATATGGGAAAAGTGCCTTAGTACCAACTGAGAATGACTTCAACACCACAGTCTGAGTATTGTTACTGACCGTGTTCATCCTTAGATGACCACAGTGTACCCGTCGTCCGGTCAGGGCAAGTGGCTTTATTGTCATTCCAACCATGTGCAGTACACAGTGAAACAGGACAACGGTCCTCCAAGACCATGGTGCTACGTATAACAGACAATAAACACAGGACTACATAATAAAGTGCAGGTGTGCAAAAGCTGCAAAAAACCAAAAACGGTGCAACACCAGACAGAACAGAATGAAGCAGAAACAACGGTGCAACAGAAAAGTGTGATGGCTGGTTCCAGTAGAACCACGCACAAAGCTCATATCATCACAAACTGGCTTTGTGAATGTGACGATGAGCTCGCTGTACTCAGTCACCAGATCTCAATCCAAAAGAGTACCCTTGGGATGTGGTGGATCTGGAGATTTGCATCATGGATCTGCAGCACCTCTGTGATGCCAGCATGTCAGTGCTAACCGAAATCAATGAGGAATGTTTCCAGCACTTTGAATCTGTGCCAATGTATATTTTAAAATATACATTTCCTGACTTAAACCCCGATGTTACAAATTGATTTTCAGAGTAACAGATGATGCACTTTTATTTTAAAGTGTCAATCTACATAAACTATAAGAAGATATCGGGTTATATGTCGTTGTGACTATTGTCGAGGCCTTGTCCAAATCAGGATATGATGCCATATAAACACATTGTAAATGAATTATAATGCAAATGAATGGACCTTTTATTAAATGTTTAGAGAGTTCACTGTCGGAGGTTGCACGGTTTTGACCTTTAACCTCGAATCACGGTTTTAATGTTTTTCTTTTGCTCTTTTTTTTTAAAGTCTGATTTGTTCATCTTGTCGCTCACAAAACTGGACAAATAAGGTCAAACTCGTGACGGAAACCCGTTTTTTGGAACGATCACCCCCTTTTTTATTTTTACTGCAGTAAGTAAATTTCAACACATCCGTCCTGCGTGCGTACTGCTGGTGCCTTAGACGAAAGGGGATTAAAAACGTGCGGTTTCTAGGAAAGACTGAAGCTGCAGGTTGCTGTGTCTTCTTGGCTGCATGGAGGGGGGCGGGTGCAATGACACCGCCTTGCGTTGATGACGCTTGCCATCGGGAGACATTCGGACAGCCTATGTAACCCACATAGCGAGCAACAAATGGTGCGTCCGTCTGTGTCGGAGATGTAGCTGATGCTGGAGTTGGGAAGATGTTTCCGCCGTCAGCGTCGCTTTAATGCTCTACTGCAGACCCTGCAGCTGGAGGACGAACAGCGCGGTGACATCTGTTGATCGGATTGGAGACGTTACAGGCATTATGACGAGCCGCCGCGGTCCGACTTACAGGTAGGTACCGAGAGTGGCTGTGCGGGGAACGATTCCGACCACACGAACCCCGATAGAGCGGTAGAGGTGCAGATAAATGGCAGGTGCTGTTGGTGTTTACCCGATGCGGGTATGGAGCTATTGGTATGCAGATGGAGACTTCAGAGATTCCCGGGGACCTGCTGCTGCAGCATCCGCACTTCTCCTGCGTTATTTTCTGCGTAATCTGTCATCAATGGCGGGGTGATGTGTTATTCAGCCATCAGCGTTCCGCTTCTGTTGCTTGAATGCACCATTTCCAGAAGAAGAAAAAAACCCTCCTCACATATGAGCACTGCAGCTTCCTCCGAGCTGAAGATGTTTGGCTGCAGACACGCTGGCTTAGCTCGATCCCACTTGTTGGTCCCCTAAGTCACAATCAGTGTCTCTGGAGGTGTCAGACGACACATCAGCCCTGTTGTATATGTTTAGTCACGCATATGTTAATGTCAGGAAGTCGCAAACTGGTCTGCCTCTGCAGGGAGTGGACAAAACAATCCAAACACCTCGTGAGGGGGGAAAAAGGCCTAGAGCGAGTTAATTAGAAGCGCAGTTACACATGTGGCTGTTATTATCATAGGTGCTAATTAGCAGCATTTGTCAGATGTAAAAATAAAAAAAAACTAAAAAGGGGGGTGGGGATGTGTGTTTGCGTGTGTGTGCACGCACGCTTAAAAGCACCTCACGTAATTAACTGCTCCAGAGAGGCCAAATTATATGCAGGTGCACTGGTTGGGGGAAAAAAGAATGAAACACAAGATTTACAAATGCAAGTGTGATGTTTTTAAATCATTTATTTTCTTCTGTTATTATTATTTATTATTGAATAGAAACAAAAACGGATTTTTTTTTTAAATCACAAATAGTTGCTCATTAAGTTTATTGAAGGTTACATTTTTCTGTGGTCGCCTGTGGGCTGACGAATATTAAAATAGTAAAACTGCAGACATTTAAAGCAAATGAAGAGATGTGATCATCGTCTATTACCCTGCACCCTTTTTAGAGGTTCCCATAATAAGTTTGAGCTGATTAATGGGATAGGAAATAAGATTTAAATAAGAATAAGAGACCATATTTTGATCCCAGAATTCTACTAGAGTCGCTTTGCATGGTTCAAAATATCCCTTATTTCTCCTGCACAGTACATTCACTCTGAAACAAGTAGTTTTAGTCTTTGCCCCTCCCATTTAAGACACTTATCTATCTGCCCCTTGCAGACACAAGGTTTGAGCAGGTAGGTGAGGCGTTTGGCTCACACTCACATGTTCTGATCTGAGTTTGAAACTGTTACACTGTTACATTTCTGACAGAAATATAAGGGAACTCTTAATGAGTACCCTTTAATCTTGTTCAGACTCTTAATGTTCCCTGACAGTTTCAGTTTCTTTTAAATTATTAAAGGAAAGAACAGATTAGGGAAAACTGCAGGACAAAAACTCACGTCACAGGCAGTTTTGGACACGTCTCCATTTGTAGTCAAGGCTTAATTTCCATATGTCCTAATCCACATTTGCAGCAGTGGCTGCCTTTGATATTCAGGTTCAAGTAAAAGCTGTAGATTTATTGTGCCTGCATGATTAAAGAGGCGAGCTGTCGGTCTCGCTGGAGGGAGCCGCTCTGAGCTGTACATGCTGGACATGTGTTGTGTTTATCAGCCTTCAGCATGAGTGACGTCTCACGGGTGTTTAACAGCTGAAGCTTTCCTCTGAACAGAGCTGGTTGCACCTTCATATCACGTCCTCCCAGAGTCCCTACCCACCTGTTTGCCTCTGACACACATTTACTTTCATGGCTGACTTCAGTGTGAGCTTTTAAATGCTGTCAGGGGCCTCGTCTTTCTTAGCCGCTTTGGAGGTCAATCTGCTTAAGGATATCTGTCCACTCATGCACGTGCTCACAGTTTCCTTTCCTGCTAGTCAGATGGCCTGAAAACACAACATATTACAAATCCATCTTGTGCTCCGGCTACTGTAAGCCACATTGTAGATTTTGCTGACCCATCACATCTGCTCAGTGTGGCCATGTGTGTTTGTTGTGGAGTTAGTTAGGTAGCGCTATCATTTTAATCTGCAGCTTTGCAATGAGGAGGCCCAGCTGGAGCTGCTTACCCGTGCTGGTCACACGCCATATGTTTGCTCAGACGCATGGAAACTGCCGCAATTGCGCTCGCCTCCCTCCACCCCAACCATTCTAACCGGTTGCACAGGCTTATCGTGGCTTTAGCATCTGTGCGGTAAATGTAGGCCATTGATGTTTGCTTGTCTGGCTGGTGGTTTAAACCAGTGAACGCAAGCTGTGACTTTTAGTCGTTTGTGCGCTGTGCCGTGATACAATCTCTGCACGTCCACGATGAAGCTGAGGTCCAGGAGTAGAGAAAGAATGGAGACAAAAACAGAGGAAGAGGTAGGAAAATCAAGAGGTTTTATTTCTTGAACTCGGTCTGTGCGCCAGATTTGGTGTCATCTGTAATAAAAGCTGTACAATATAAACAAGTGCGGGAATACTGAAATGGCAGACTAATTCTGAATGTGGCGCACAAATCTAGTTTTTCTTTCTAAAAACTAATAATTTTGTTTTACAGGTGAAATTTGAGGAGATTGAAATGATTCCAAAGTCCGGAAAATCTCCAGCAGACTCACGGAAATCTGCCGGCATTCATGAGTTTGCAGCGCTTGCCAGATCCTCCTTGAATGGTGATGATCTTTCTAGCACTAGCCTCGTTATCATCTATATGCTGTGAATTTAAACATGAAACCCTGGCCTTTACCTCTCCCCCGTCCAGGTATCTCTCAGGCAGTGAGAGACCACATGACAAAGCCCACCTCGCTGGCTCAGGGCCGGGTCGCTCACCTCATCGAGTGGAAAGGTTGGCCTAAACCTGCAGCTCCTTCACTGGCCGCACACTCCCAGTTCAGCTCCTACTGCAATCTGACTGAAGGGGAGAAGGAGGCTCGTTTTGCTGCAGGTACTGACTTCTTTGACCTTCTGACCTCTCGGCCAGCAGAATGTTTGATATTCAGATTAAAATGCTATTCGAGAACACACATACAGGATAATTAGCTGTAATTTTTTTTTGTGTGTGTGTGTGGGAACATGCATCCTCTCATCTGGCTTTCTCTCACCTTCTGTCATACATCTAATGCCCTAAAACTCCTGCATGTTAGCGGTTTGCTCCGCCCACCATCGTGTCTCCTGGGTGACGGCTTGTCTTGGCAGCAGATGGTGGCCTGTTAGATACTCTCCCCAATCACTTCACTGGCCACCAATGTTACAGCAGCTCCTGTTGTTTTGCTGTGACTCATCATCTGTGGCACCAGTGCCATCGGTGTGGATTGATCGAGAGAGAAAGAGAGAGAGAGAGAGGCTGACTGATATGCAGCTGCGTATGCCACACAGCGAAGCTCGCGAACTTAAACAATTAGCTGTGTTATGATAATATTAAATTGAATGAAATTATTTTCTGTAATGAATTTTTTGGGTCACTTTAAGTAAAAGCAGAAAACTATGTGTTAGTTTCTTTTTTATGGGTCATTTTTTCAAGCCGTTTGAATAGGTAACCCTGGGAATTCTGATTTGACGCTCTTATTTAAGGCTCATAGTGACACATCGGTGGCAGAGATGACTCAGACAATGTCACACTCAGGTAAATTAGCAAATAATAGGAGGATAGAAATTCACCTTTACTCCTCCCCCCTCCCTTTTGTATTGCCTGGACCATTAACATCCAGAGAAGATTGTTGCTTCCATCTGCAGTAATTTATATTTGTTGTGTTGTGGGACCTCGCTGCACTTTAACATGTGTATGTGAAAGGGCGTAGGCAGAGAGAGGCAGCAAGAATCCTGGTCATGCAAACAACTTAATAGACATGGCATGAAGAGGACCATGGGTTGCAATGTGGCTTGCAGTATGAGTATAAGCTGAGCTATCAGCTGGTCCACGTCATCACTAGAATACTCACTTTGTTTCTGTCCCGTATAAGATGTTGTGAGATAAAGATAAGCAAGATGATTCACTTTTTTTCTCACCGTATTGCAGACAACATTAGTAAATACACAGTTTAGAGTTTGAAATGACATTACAGCCACCTTAATCTAGCTTCATTTGTCGGACCTGTTTTCCTGCTAGGAGTGGCCGAGCAGTTTGCCATCGCGGAGGCTAAGCTACGTGCTTGGGCATCTGTGGATGACGATGATGAGGAAGATTTCAATGATGAAGACTCCCACATCAGCGGACAGACTCACACGGTATCCAGCCAAAACTCAGGTATCCAACTTTGCATCATTCTACATCAAACATCTCATCTTTGCACCCTGTCACCTCATCGGTGAATCCACTTCCCGGTCTTCTGACTCTTTGTTCCTCCTTCAGAAGCCACCATCTACAGTTCCACCTCTGGAGCACCGCCCGGGGTGGACCGGACTGAGACGCCACCATCCGATGGTCCCCTGGGCTCCCACAACAGCAGCCTGCCCTGTGGCAGGCTAGCAACTGAAAATGCCCCACAGTCATCACAAAGCAACTCACCCACTTTGCCCAGCGACTCCATGAGTACGTGCCTGGAGGAGGAGGAGGAAGAGGAGGAGAGGCTGGATAGCCTCGAGGAGCAGCCGGCTCCTTTGCAGGAGCACCGCAGCGAAGTGTGCATCCACAGCAAGCCCGAGTGGAGGCCGAGGTGCAGGAGCAGCAGGTTTGACTCCTGCTACTCCACCTCTCACTCCGAGTCTCCTGGAGAGGAGGACGAGGAAGACGAGGAGGAAGAGGAAGGCAGCGTGTTTCACGAGGTCCGGGTGTGGCACTGCAGCCCCAGGAGCTTTTTCTCTGACCGGGCGTCTTCCGGGGTGGCGTCATTCGATGAGGAAGAAGAAGAGAGAGAAGAAGCAGAAGGAAAAAAAGAGTATTTGATGTGATGTGTCGTCCACCTTTTTGTCCCCTTGAGTCTGTGTTGATTCTGGATATTATGCTTCATCCTTACACCTCTCCTCCTCCTCCTCTTCTCCTTCCTCCTCCACTCATTCTGTCTCCTGTCTCTCATCCTCCAAGCCTTTCATACTGATCTTGCTCCACTGTTTATCGCTGCTGTAAACAGTCAATATGTTGAGAGAGTTCAATCAGAATGTAATGCTGTTGTTCACTAAGTTTTGTACATTTATTTTTTGTGTGTGTGTGAACAGTCATGTGTTGCTATTGCATTGGTTTTCTATGGATATTTTCTAGTGTTGTTTCCTCTGGGTCACGCTGTGTCACGTGGGTTGGGCTCTGTTTGATATTGAATGCCTGAATGTCTTGCATATATAAATATGAGTTTTTGAAAGAATATACTTTGTTGTTGTTTTATTTTTTCTCCGCAATCCAAAAAGCAAGAAAGAAACACGACTGCTCGTTTACCCTTCAAATGCAGTTTTTTTTCCCCTTTAAATTTAATCATTCACTCATGTACAAAAACAAGTTCATGTCCTCTGAAAAATAACAATGGCTGTTGACTGCAAATGCATAATTCTCCTATGTACAATAGCATGTGCGTAACTCTTTCATATATATATATATACAAAGCATATACAGGCCAGTGCCATATAAAGGGAGATACTACAGACTTATTGCTTAACTAGATACGCTGCAAATGAGCTTATACACTCTCTAAGTTTAACTCCTTTATAATTAATCTTATATGGCAAGCACTACTTCACATTCCTAAATGCAAACAAGAAAAAAAAGTTAAGACATTAATAAAATCTCTGCACAGATGCCTGCAAGGAGAAAAAAAAATACTCAAACCAAAACAAAAAAAAAGGGCTGGTTGATGTGCTGCGGTGCTATCACAGGAGACTGAAATATGGCTCAAAATTGTTTCATGAAGCGAAAATACTTACACGTCATTTGAAGGTCCTAACAAGGACTCACACACACGCTTGTAGCTCTACAAGGTTTTTTTTCCTTTTTTGGGGGGGACTTGTGGGTGTCACGGGCTTCAGACAGTAGTTACATTTCTCAACGCTGCATTAGAGGTCAGGCTGGAGTAAATGTCATAAAGACACGTGGTAACATATCGTGATGTTTAATATCTACAGGCCACGTACGGTACGGTATATGTGTGTATTATACGTATAAATGTGTGTGTGTGTGTTCTCTATACAACAGCCAGTATATTCCTGTAACTCAGAGCCAAAGCGTTGTTCCTTCATCGCTAGACACGAATGTAGAGGCAGTTCAGTCTGCATTGCCCTTATTAAGCCAGACAAGGCTACATGTGCATTAAATTATAGTCATGGTAATTACAATGTGCTTCACTGTTCTTTAGAGCCCTGTACTAAAGCTTGGTGGACATTTGGAAGCTGCCTTTGTCGATGTGTTTATAGTTCCCAGCTCATTGTGGACTACCGGGGGCTGATGCAACCAGTATTTAATAGCAGAAAAAGAAGAAGAAAAAACCCGCCCAAACCTCATGATATGCTGCAACATGAAGCTCTGACAGGACAGCAGAGTGTTATAAATAATGTAGTCTGAACCTTTACTGCATTGTTAATGTAAATTTATTGCCTATCACCGAAACACATAAAACAACACCGCAATACGTCTTAACATTATGACCCTCGGATATATAAACCCACCGCTAGTGAATAGGTAGTTGTTTGAAGTCATACCATCGTGTGCTCATTAGAAATGTTCTTTGTTTTTCTGTGCTTTCTCTTATTGTTTTGATTTTTCCACTCGCAGTTAATCGTACGTCACTCATTTCTGTCCTTGTAATGTTTGGCATCATGTTTACAGGATGTTGATTTGGCATGAAGACCCAAAAGTTACGAGTCTGATCCAGATTTGAGTGTGGCAAAGAAAGTTGCACTCTCGCACACACATACACACACACACATATATATGCACACATATCACACACACATAAAAGATAAAGCTGGAGGTGGTGTTCTGTGTTTTTGCTGTCAACAAATCCCAGAAAAAAGACCAAACTAACACCATCTTACTTGACAAAAGCAGCCTGTGGTGTTGGAAGTAGGTTAGTGGGTCTGGAAACTTAATGAACCACAGAGTTGTACTGCTGGACGTGATTCTCTATTACAATAGAGGCAGTTGTAGTTTCCACCACACGCTTCCTAATCTATCTATCAGAAACGGTACATAGCTTCTAATACGATTTCTTTATTATTCACTACGTTTTTGTAATGTTATCTAAAAACAAGCTGCGTTAGAAAACCATTCTTGCTCAGGGGGCTGGGGTGGGGGTGTTCCTCTATTATAGTCAACAGGAGTTATATCCCTCACACACCTCTCTGGCCATGTAAATGTATTTAATCCACGCTAAAAATAATCCTAACCAATAATGCACCGGCATAACATGATGATATTACAGGATAGCAGTTTATGTGGTTTTTTTTATCAGACTACTGGTTCATGCAGTTAACCTCTGCATGTAGTGTTTGCTACTGTTGAGTTTTATCATTTACCTCATTAAAATTATTTTTACTTGAATTACAACTGGTAATTCATGTTAAATGTGACTAATTAATAGGGATGGGTATTGATAAGATTTTCACGATTCCGATTCCATTTTCGATTCTGTTTAACGATTCGATTCTTTATCGATTCTCTTATCGATTCTTTTTAAAAAAGGAGAACACTAAGTTCGATTAGCTTAGAACTTTGTTTTATATCTTCTCTTTGAACAAGATAGAAACTTAGGAGTAACATGGCCTTACAAACCCAACAATGACATCTTAAGAGATCCACAGCCTACGGCTCTTCAATGGGGTGTCACAGGGTCCCCAGGAAAAAAAATTGTAAATGTAAAATAATAAAATAAATATTCTTCTGTAGCAATAACAAAGTATAACATAAATGATTCTGTAGCAATTACACAAGAATATCCAGTAATGTCCCTGCCTACAATTAAACACATTCACTTACCATCTGCTGTGGCAAATGGGTTCAAGCCTTTTACCACAAACTTAGCCACTGCTCTGTGACGTTCGTCTATCCTGGCCTGAAAGGAGACGCTAACGGTAGACTGCAGCGACAACTGCCAGCATCTGAGCCAGACTCTGTCTGTCTGTCTCATCATGATCACCTAAATGCGCAGTAATGGCAGGTTTTGTAACAAGGCAGATCGCGCTAACATAATATGCACTGTTAGTTGATTATTTACCTGCCGCATTAACGGGAGAGGACGTGCAAACGTTACCGCTGCTGCTGGGTTGAGATTAACGAGTCCGGAGCGGAATTAAAAACATGACATTCATTTAAGGTTATCACGTGTTTTGTGAGCAAATGCTTTTGCATATTCGTAGTGTTTCCTCCCTTAAATGAAGTATCTACTTTGCAAGTATTGCAAGTTGCCCTGTTGTCATCCGTTCTTGTAAAGTATAACCAAACTTTTGAGTGTTTGAGCCGCTTACGCGCCGTGTTTCCTGCCAGGCAAATGACGCTCCGCAACGTGGTGACTGGAATCGATAAGGGAATCGTTTCCAAAAATGGCAAACAACTCCAAGGAATTGAAACAGTGGTTTTCGATACCCATCCCTACTAATTAATGATATTTAGTGTCCACTATGTGGACAAAAGCATTGGGCCCCTACACACCACACATACAGGAGCTGCTGGTCTATGAAAACCCATGTCATGTGTCATAGTCCTGGGTGTGACCCAGTGTTTTGTATTTAATTTAGATTTTTTGATTATTTGTTATTCATGGTTTCCGTTCTCTTGAGGTTATATTTTGTTGTTCTAGTTTCAGACAGTATGCCCTCCCTGTGTCTGTGTTATGTCTTCTCTGTGCTTTTTCCCCCCCCTGTACTACAGTTCATGCCTCTGTCTCAGCCTCTGTCAAGTCCGTGTCTCTGTGTTATACTTCTTGTTTTACTTTGACAGTCTGTCTTTTGTCATTGTATTCTGCTTTGCTTCCTTTGTCTTGTTAGGCCTGATTACTCCCAGCTGTGCTCTCCTCCTGTGTCTCATTCCCTCGTTATCCCTCTGTGTATATAAGCCCTGTGTTTTCCTTTGCTCTTTCTTGCATCATATCTTCATTATGCTTTGCGTTTCCCCGCCGTCTTTCCAGCCATAACCAAGTTTACAGTTTCTGGTTTGTTTTTTAATTGAAGTTTCTTGCTTCCTGTTTCTAGTTTAGTTTTGTATTTAATGTTAGTTTTTTTCCAGGATAAAAGTTGCCATTTTAAGTTTATTTCTCTGTCTTGAGTCCGTCATCCTGCCTGCCACATAGCACATTGTGACACCATGAAGCTCCCAGTGCACAGTTTTTGTGCTGATCTTCCACAGCATGTCTTTATCCTGTTTTCCTTCTCTCACCCCAACCGGTTGCAGCAGATGGCCCCTCCCTGAGCCTGGTTCTGCTGGAGGTTTCTTCCTGTTAAAAGGGAGTTTTTCCTTCCCACTGTCATCAAAGTGCTTGCTCATGCTTCCTCACAATCATATAATTGTTGGGTTTTTCTCTGTGTGCATTATTGTAGGGTCTCCCTTACAATATAAAGCACCTTGAGGTGACTGTTGTTGTGATTTTGTGCTATATAAATAAATTTGAATTGAATTGAAAAATATTAATGCCAGAGGAGGACTGGAGCTCTTTGACCTCACTCTGACACTTTGGGACTGAGTTCCTGTGGTTGCTAAACACTTCCACTTTGCAATAAAACCACTTACAGTTGATTGTGGAATATCCAGGAACAGTAGCATTCTCAATCAGAGTTAAATGAAACAAAACCTGACTAATACTGTCGTCGTCGGAGCGATTCCTATGACCTGTAGATGGACAGACAGGCGGGTGACAGATGTGATGCCATAGCTAAAATAAATGAATAAATAAAGTACATTTTTGCTCCCTGATGACTTTTACTGTAATGAGGGCTGTCCATAGAGAACAACCTTAGTCCCTACTCTTCCCTACAGTCACATGTACTGACGCTGAGGCATTACATGTGAAAGCACTCTGTATCCCTTAAGCATCATTGTATTTTTGTAAATTGTGTATTTTAATCCAAAGTTGTTTTCTTTGTTTGCTTTTAGCATAAACCAAGTGTTGTTGCCTCAAACCAACAAAACACACAAAAAAAGGAAATGTTCAGCCCTAAAGGGAAGTGCAGAAGCAGCAGTCACAGATGAGACTCACCCCCCTTTTTCACGTTTTTTTTTTTCCACAAACCTTCCTAAATCTTTTTTTTCTGTGATTTCATCCTCGTCCTCATTGTACTTTGTGCAATAAAATAAGATGAGAAAAAGGATCCTATTGGCCATTTTAATGTTTGTGTGCCTGGACTTTAATGATAAGTATGTTTGAATCTTTAAGGGATTTGGGCTAATGCAGTTTAAAGAGAGCAGCTTCAGTGTGAAATAGCACACTGACCAACTCCCCTCAAAACTCAGCTGTGCAGGGACTGAGAGATGGCCTCTGCTCTGCCATCATAGAGATAAAGTGTCTCAAGGAGGGAAACAGATCTCAAAAGGAGCAGACTGGCCTTGTGGAAGATGGGCAAAAGCAGCAAGTGAGACGACTCAGAGAAGAGCTCAAATAAAAAAGTTGAGCTCTTTTAAAGCACGAAAAAGAAAAAGAAAAAACAAGTATAGACTCAGTAAAGCTCTTGCTTAGACCCTTGACCACAATCAATTAGACAAGGAGCTGAGAAGGAGTAGACAACCCCAGATAAACACTTGTGATGCTCTAGAAGTGAGCTTCAAAGAGGAGGCGGCAAGCCGTCATGGATTATGAAGGAGGTAAAAAAGGAGGAGAAGAGAAACACTGATTAAAAGAACTGGAGGAGTGAAAGAGGAGCTAGAGAGAGGCAAGAGAGGAAGATGAGGAGGTCAAACTCATCATCTCCAACTACAACCAGCTGCAAGTTGACAGCTGGATGCACGTATGTGTATAAACTCTTTGTCCAGCAGCTGGCATCTAACAAAAAGGAGCTGAAATAAAGAAAAGAAGAACAAGAAGGGGAGAAAAATTAAAGCCAATGCTACTGGACCATAAATCCAGCTTAACACAGCAGAAAAGACTACAAAGAGCCCTTTCATTCCTACCCCCTGAGCCCTCTAATCAGACTTGGCATTCTTTATGAAGGCCAGCAGGGGGCGACTCCTCTGGTGGCAGCAAGACCACCAGAATAGTGTAGTATAGTGTAGTCTATAGTCTATGTGAAAGTGACCCTTTCCCAAAGTTTCTGATGACTCTTTGGGTCAATTGCTAGCTACAGATTATCTATAATATAATATGAGACTCTTTTTGTAAAATATGGTCGTTATTAGCTCGGAACGGAGATTATTCAGGGTATGCTCACGGGCACCAATCTGTTACTGAGTGCTGTGTTCTTGGTTTCACATGTATGTATGTTTGTATGTTTGTATGGATGGAGAAACCAGTTTACAAATTGTGGATTCAACTTCATTGTCTTCCACAGGCGTAGCAGAACAACATTTTAAAACCAAAAATCCTGATATTTGAATTTTATACCCTGTAAATATTGACTCTTTTGGTCAGAAAGTGCTACTTTTGGTCCTTCCAGGAGATTAGCTGTCAGCATTAAAAACATAAAACAAAACCAGCTTTATCCCTCATATATCTTTCAAGCACTCGCTCACTGTCATACCACGAGTATCTAGGCTGGACTTGGAGGTGAGTGTGACCCCAACAAATGTAAGAAACGTCAACATTCATGAGGCGACAGTGTGGATCTGATCATTCTGACTGATCCTCAGTGTGGCCTGTGCTACCCTCCCCCCCAGGTTCGGATTGGCTGTTGTTTAGAGACGGAGGCGCCTCCTCTTGCTCCATTTCGTCTGGCTCAGGAGTTTGGTTGGAGGGGTCAAAGTCACAGGCCAGCTCCGATTCCTCGGTGTGGGAGGGGCTGCAGTCAAAAGTGAACGAGGGGCTTTCCTGGAGCGGCAGCTCTGACGAGGGATTTGTGATGTCGCCGGGGCTGGCTTCGAACTGCACGTTTGTTTCGTCCGAAAAGTTGACAGGGATCTCTTTGTACTGGAGATCTGGCTGATCCTCCACATTTGGAGGGTTGGGTTCCCGTGGCAAAGAGAGCCCCCTGTGGCGGATGCACAGCTTGTGAAGTTCAGTTACCTCGGATACATTTGTGGTGTTCCCACTGTCACGGAAACTGGCCAGCGGAGGGCGCACTTTCACTCCAGTCACTGTCACTGAGCCTTCGATGGCCTTACGCAGCTGGAGATGCGGTCAGCCCGAAAAAAAAAAGAAAGACAGGAAGGAGAGCCAAGAAAAGAGGTGAAGAAAGAGGAGAGGTGGAACATATAACATATAAATAAAACAGCTTTCATCAGACAGAATTGCAGACCTCTTTGAGAGAAACCACTCCAACCAGTCGTCCCATGCTGGTCACATAGGCGTGGTCCAGACCAAGGAGAGAGAAGATGGTGTGAGTCTGTGGAGGAGGAGAAAAGGTGGGTCATGCCCTGGATACAGACTCAAAGGGAGTTCACATGCATTTTGGATCTGGGTTATAGAAACTGCATCATGTTTCTCCCTTTTCAACATGGACACTGTGTCAGACAAGACGGTGCCCGAGTCATAAAACTGAACCAACTAACCACAGCTCGCTGTGATTTATGATGCATGACAATCACAGGTATTCGGAAAGGAGATTAAGGAATCGAAGCAACAGTCTTCAGGTAAAACCAGGTAAGCTCATGGGTGCTGTGGTTAATTTGGTATAACGCTCCTGACCTTCAAGATAAATGTGTTGGGTTGGACCATTAAAGGGCTGATTTCATGGGAGCAGCAGTTTAGAGTTTGAACTTAGCAATCAGCACACATTCATTCAAAGTGCTTTTCATTATTAAATAATAATAATCTTACTATAATAAGCTCATATACAGTGCACATAGCTGTCTTTGAGAGAGCTCATTTACTACTCAGAAGGTTGGTGGTTCGATCTCTATGTGCCATCTTTGTGCAACATGTTGATCTCGATGGGTTCATCTAAGCGTGAATGTTAGCTAGAATGCACTTAAGACAGAAAATAAAGTGCTCGGGTGATTCAGACATGTTACATAAAGCGCTTTGTGTTCGAGCAGAAGAGCACTACACAAGAACCAGCCCATTTACTTATACAATGAAAGTCCAAAAATCCAAAAGAAGAACAATAAGTCTGTATTTTTAATATTAATTTGTTTGCTGTTCATGAGAAGCCGTTTCTGCCTTCTGATTATATACAGTGATATAAGGAAGATGAAAAGAATACATAATAAATGAGCACCATACTGTCTGTGTTTTCATACAAGAGGGAAGAGAATGAGCACATCAAAAACTAGAAACTTAGATTTGTATGGAGCCTTTCAAGAAACAAGAAAAAAAGAGTGGGTTCATGGATTTTCTAACATCAGTGTTAGTGACTTGTTCTGCATATTAGTCTGTGACTAAAGGGACCATTTTCATTTTATGAGGCGTAATGAAAAAGGTCGGCCCATAAAAGGCATACCTGATTTAAACTTTATATGCCCGCAAAGGTCATCTTCTCATGCCTGTCCAGACAGCTTCTGGCACAGCTGCTATTTTTAGATCCCTTGAAGACCCATTATGACCACTTGCACGGTTTGCTTTGTTTTATTTTATTTTATTTTTTTTTGCATTTTTTCATTCAGTTTTCTGCACTGTGAAACTGATCCTCCAGTGACCAATGCAAGCTTCTACTATAAAGTCCTGGTGGTGTCAGAGAAAATGTATTCAGCAGAAGTGAGCAGCATTACGACACTTACCACTGTTTGCGCAGAAGAGGAGCGAGACAAAACCAGAAGCTGGCATTAAAGGGTTGTGTTGAGCTCACACTGACGTAATATTTTAAAAGCATCGTGCTAATGCAACTGAAGGAGCATAATGTCTGCACATTTTTTGTGTGTGTGATTTATAGTTAAAATTTGTATTTTATTTGTGTTGCTAGTTGTTTGTTTATATTGCACCTTATGCAGAGATGTTTGCTCCACCAGCTGGAAGGGTGCCGGATCAATCTTGCAGTTCTTGAAATCCACCGGTTCGTCAAGCTGCTGCTCCTCCCACTCTGTTATCTGCATTAAGGAGGACACTGGAACCTCTAAACTCTGAATTCAAAGAAAGCTCATTTCATATGTTAAATCTTTTGTTAGTGTAGGGCTCACCTCTGAGGGGGTCATGCAGTCTTCCACCTCGGTAGAGTCCTAAAAAGCCAACATTCAGTTATTCATTCATTGCTTCAACAAACAGATTTATACAAAGTAAATGTTCAAAACGCAACACCTGATTGAATACCTAGTATACATGTGTTTGCTTCAGTGTAGTATGGTAAAGACACAGGCTGTAAACCAGTGCAGCATTTATATCTACCAGTCTATGAGAATACGAGGCTGAAGGAAAACTTTGGTTTATTGATCTCTGTGCAGCCAGAATCCCGAAAATTACACTGACAACAACAATAAAACTCAGAGAATCAACCACCTTTAAATAAAAAACACACACACAGTCGCACAGACCAGGCATTCAGACCCGAGTGAAAGCTGATGAAACACTGACAGACATTCACACCTCTCTAAAACACACACACTTTCTCTCGCTCTCTCTGCTAAAGCACTCTAATGCTCTGGTTTGTGCACCACAAATATTTTGGTCCAGCACTCACTACGTGTGTGTCGCAAGGCAACGGTTACTAAGCAACAGTCTCTAGGCGGCAGACAATCTTACCGCCATGGAGATCCTCACACGTTTGGGCTTGGGCTTTCTTTTTTCAGAAGGAGCCGGCCCAGCCGGGCTCTTCCAGCCGGGGAGAGAAGGCATCAACACAGCACAACATTAACACAGCGTCAGTGGAAGCGGACAGTTTTTCCCCTTTAACATCGCGCCACTGCAACATTGGAGCCCAGTCTGACTTCTGCTGGGAGAAGTCTTTGTGATGAGAGCACAATGTTGCTGAAAGGGTATAATTACTACACCACAGATGGAGGTGAGGGCACAGAAGCTGTACAAGAAGCCCAACGGTTAATACAATATGATGCACTGCCAGAAAAAAGGAGCTTGAACATCTTATATTTTAGTATTTTAATATCTCGTGTCATCCCTTTAGGAGCTTTGCAGCTGAGAGCAAATGTCTTATTGAATCAGCTTCTTTAATGAACAAATGGCTGCTTCTTCAAATGGTTGGATAAAAAAAAAGAAAAGACTTTATCCCATTTTTGTGAGTTTTTGAGACTTCTACATCATCTCCATCATTTTATTTGGCAAAAAAATTGTCAGAAGATTCAATAAAGTTTTTTATTTTCAAAGTAACTTGAATTTTCTGGCAATTATTTCAGGGTTCAGATACTATGGTTACATTTGTCAACACAACCTGCCTATTAGGGCCTACATGAGTGTCAGTCAAGTGTCTCTACAAAAGGTTGTGGGGTTTTTTTTGTAATACCTGTTCTACATTTCTTTTCTTTGTCCATCCGTGCATCTGTATTTTAAATGTTTATCCGATTTAGTGTCACAGGAAGGCTGGAGCCTACCGTCTTGGTCCGAGCGGAAGGCTACAGTGTGGACAGGCTGCCAGCCTCTAAGGTGAGTAACATAATAACAAAGATATGACACTGAGGTCAGTTTTTTTCCACTTTTTGGGTTTTTTTCTGGGGGCAATGCTAATTTTTAATCTACAATCATAATTTCTAATTTTGAAATGTGCAAATCTCATACACCCAAATTTTATTCACAACACAGAAAATACATCAAATGTTTAAATTGAGGAACACTTCCCAAACAGCAAAGAAGAAGCCATATGTGGACATGATCCCAAACTGCTGCTGTCTCCTCTGAACCAAAGCTCATTTAAAATGGACTCAGACAAAGTGGAAAAAAGTGATCATACGATTTGAAATTGGAAATTATTGTTGGAAGACGTGAACCCAGCTATCAGCTCTCAATTCAAACCTCTGCATTTCTGATGGTATTGAGGTGCCTTAGAGCTGATGTACAACTCGTACATATCAAGGTGTGTACAGATTTTAGAGCAACATCTAGATGAGGGTTTGAGGGAAGGCCTTAAATATTTCAGTAATTCAATGCTCAACTGCATCCTGCATGTATTACAACTTCATAGTAGAAGAGTCTGAGTGCTGAATTGATCTGCCTGATGTCAGACAGTTAAATATGATATAGAAGATGCAGGACTGTTGAGAATCTGGAATCTTCAATCAGACACGAATGGGACAACACTTGTAAAATCGTCCTGCAGCTGATCTCCTCAGTTCCCAGATGTTTACAGACTGTTGTTAAAAGAAGAGAGGATGCTGCACAGTGGAAAACGTGACTCTGTCCCAACTTTTTTGAGATGTGTTGCTGCCTTCAAATTCAAAATAAACCAATATTTTTATTAAAATGGTAAATTGTCTTAGTTTAAGCCTCTGATATGTTTTTGTTGAGAATAAAATATGGGATTATGAGATTTGCAAATATTTTGAATAAGGGTTGTAATTCAGCTTTGCTCTATGCTTTAAACTTCCAGGAGCGTGTTCAATATTACTTATTTTGACCAGTCCAAAACCAAAAATGTTTCATTTCCAGAACAGTAGAAACAGCTTGATCCTTTATGTGTGAACCGACTGAAATATTTAAACCCAAAACCATCAGGTTGACACGTTTTATATCTCTGATTGATCTACACCCGATTTTTAAAAAGAATTGCGCATTTGAACAGCGTTTGGCAGCACAGCAGTGGCTGAGGACTGAACTGTGCTGAAAGGTGTTGAAAAGAGATAAGAAACATTTTTTTAAACCACACTGCATGACGCCATGACCGCTTTAAATAAAACTAAAAAAAAGAAAAGAAAAAAGAAATGCTAAAATGTAGGATGTTAAAAAAAACCCGTTTGACCAGCAGTGGATGTGCTGTGCGGTGAGGGTGCAATGATTCATAGACGTTTTATACAAAAAGCTTCGACCACAGCATGAGATTACACAGGAAAACCCTGCTGTCTGTGGGTGGATCCTGCCTGTCAGCAGCAGGAGGACGACGAGGTGGACGATATATGTGAGGACTGAGAGAGCGCACACATCCCCGCTCGTACAGTGCATGTCGCACTCTTAAAGGACACTCGCACTCATGCATCTATAACATCTCTGCTTCTCCTCACCTCCAGCAGCTCCTTGTCTTGGTCAGCACAGGAAAGGGTCTGAGAGCCTCAGAGAGGGGACAAAAAAAAAGGTTTAGTACATTTGAATCTAAACTCTGATCTTTAATTTATTTGTTTTTGTAAAATACATACTGTTTGGCGTCTCTGTGTCACTGATGGCAGACACGGTTTTCAGGGCAGATTTCAGAGGAAGCTGAACATTGGAAACCACTGGGCTGAAGGATGAAGACTCCTCTGTGGAGATCTACACGGAAAATACATTAACGCAGGAAAAAAAGGACAAAAACAAAAACGAGGGAGACACACAAAGGACGAATACACATGCACGTAAACGAACAGGACAGCACAGGTAAGGGCACAGACGACAGAGACACAGAAGACACATTTTAATGTTAAAATACAAATGAAGTACATTCACACAGCTTGTAAGCACTTACCACAACAGCTGTCCAAAAACTCCATCTGTGCCTTTACCTACTGCTACATGCTTCACACATGCTGATCCACTTTTAGTCTACTGCTACAACCCCAACCCAATCCAGACTTCGCCCCAGCCCAGCCCTGGCGCCCCCGGACGCCTCACACCTGTTGAGTGCTCACCAAGAAGCGGACCGCTTGGCGAGCACTGGAATTGGTCGAGGAGTTGAGGTGGGTGTGGGTGCAGGGAGAGCTGGGGGTGCTGTCACTGGTAAGACTGGGCAGGTGATCGTGCGTGCCGTTGTCCTGCGCCAGCTGGCGGAGGTACTCCAGCCTCCGCTGGCGTGACAGCTGAAGCGAAAGCAGCGACTGGAGCTGCAAACGCTCTATGGAGCCCAGCAGGATCATGGAGTCTGAGGGAGAAGGAAGGGCACGGGATAGGCAATGGCAAGGGAGGAGTAAAATTATTAGTTAGGGGCTGTGAAAACAAACAAAAAAAGCACATATTAAAAAGAAAATCAGACAAGAGAGGTCGGTATCGTCTGGGACTTTTTAGTGCTGTAGTACTGCTGATGTGAGTTGCCTCTGGCTTAGAATAAGTCATAACTTTGTGCTGAATGCATTGACATGTCTCTTAATGGGACCTTGTAATTAATTAGGAGGCACAAGCACAGTGATGAGCTCATACCCATACTGTGTATGCTCTTACCTCTGGATTCAACCAGGGCCAGCGTTTTGAGCTGACCTGTCATTAACATCTCTTGCAGATCCCGATAGGAAGAGTTAAGAGTGATGTAGCGCACATCTCTGACCATGATGTCCTCCACACGGATATTATACTTCCTGAAACATGGAGGAGAAGATAGAGGTTAATGAGACACCTGCAAACATAAGGGAAGGAAATGAACGGGAAGATAAGCGAAAGGAAGATGAAGAGGAAATGGAATAAAAAAAGTGAAAAAAGGTGCAGAATCACTGCAAAAGAGGAAAGCAGCATCAGCATCAGCAGACTCACTCATGATGTCCCATCCCCAGCTCAGGCAGATAAGGGAGCTTCTTGATGCGAATGATGGAGTCGTACAGCGATGGTTGGAGCGCCTGGGCCACGGCGTTGGCCAGGATCACAGCGATCATCACAGGCAGGATGTGTGAGATCTGACCGGTCAGCTCGAACACTATGACCGCTGTGGATACAGTGTGGGTGACCGCTCCAGACAGAGCAGCAGCACCTGTGAATGAAGGGAAAATCTTTTATATCTGTCAGTCTCCTTGAAGCCATTTACATGGAGCAAAATGGCAAAGATGGAGTGTCTGATCCACAGAAAAAGTTTAAATTTACATGTATATACAGAATATAAGGCAAAATCTGAGTTTATACAATTCTAATGAGAGTCAATTGTAATAATGAGTCAACATTTTGTGTGAACACCTTTCTTCTTCATCATAGCCTGAACTCTCTTAGGCAAGCCTTTTGTAATTTTTAAAACAGGAACAGCTTTTAAGGCTTCCTGAAGGGCATTTAAAGCTCTTCTTTGAATGTTGGCTGCCTTTTATTTTGCTCTCTGTCAAGATGATCTCACACCATTTCTACAATGTTGAGTTCTACTGTGTGTTTTTCCATCAGGTATGATTTTATTGTACTGGCAGTGTGTTTGGGATCGTTTTCATACTAAAAAAATAAACCTGTCAGACGCAGCACTAAATCATGACAGTGCCTCCAGATGGCTTCAAACACACTGTGTTGTATCACTTTCCTGACTTTCACCATACATATATTCAAATCTGGGTTCATCACTCCATAACACCTGATTTTTCAGTAAAGTTGCTCTGTAATTTTGCATACCTCAGCCTTTTCTCTCCATTTCCTTTCCTCAAGACAGCCATCCTTCCACTGAGACCATTTCTAATGAGCCTTCAGTGAACAGCAGATGGATCACCCAAAGAGTCAGATGCATCTCTCAGGTCCTGTGACAGATGTTTGCTGGATCTTTTCCTATTTTCAGAGACTGTTCATCTGCTGTAGATTTTTTTGTGCCTGCCACTACTTCCCTTTTTTCTCAACTTGTCCAGCTTCCTTTTATGGACACACTTATGGTGAGATATGCCAAATTTTCAGGCAATAGCTCTTTGGGAATCACCCTGTTTGAGCAAAATTACTATGCTATAGCTATCAAACGCAGTTAGTTTGGGAATTTATCACGGAACTAAATAAACTAACTAAAAAAAATTGTTTTTTTCTTGTTTTCCTAGTAACAAAGTGCCTAAAGAGACAATTTAAATTTGATTCTTTGATAAATTGTCTGTTACCTTTAGACAGAAAATGAGTTCATTCATTGAGTTAGCTACTTTGTTTAACGCTTGAATGAATCATAGGTCAATGTTAAGCGAAAAAACAACCCCAAAACAATCCTCACAGTCAGGTACAAGGACTGGACTGAAAATGAGGGTAAAAGCCGAAATCCAAAGAAAAACAGAAACTTGGAGAACTATTGCTCAAGACAACTTTTTAAAAGAAATGGCATAAAAGTCTGGCTGCTGGGAAGTGAAACGTAAAGAAATGATGGGTGGCTTAAAACTTTTGCTCAGTACTGCTAATTGTACAAAAATTAAAACAGCAAATTGAAACACTCAGCAATTAATCTTTCTGCTGCTCTCCCCAACACTGGCTTTGTACGTTTCAGAACAGAGTCATAGTACAAGTAATATTAGAAACAATCTTCTGACCAAACTGATAAAGTAGTAAAAACAGTGACGACTTTTCCAGCTGTGATACATTCTAATACTACAGGATCCCCACAAAAAGAAACTATGTAATTAATCTAATTAAATCTCAAAACAAACATCGATATAGAAATAGAGTCACTCACCAACTACAGCATAACCACCAGGAACTATGGGATACACGCTGCCTGCAGCATGTATACCATCAGGAAACATGGTTGCCATGATCTCACCAACAAGTCTGCCAAAGGCTGCACCTGCACACCAATACAGCAAGAACATTAGTTTAAGGTTCACCAGGGCAGTGGAAATCATTTAAAAAAGAGAAAGAGGTTTAATTCACCAATAAGAAAAACAGGCATGAAGGCTCCGCATGGAACGGGCATGGTGGTGGCCACAGCAGACATCCAGAACTGAAAGAGGGAGACAGAGTTTTACAGACTTAACCATCTCTGAAACTCTTACAAGGCACCAAGATTAGACATACAGATGAAGTCTTGAAATACTATCATTAATTATGAAAAGAGAAAACAGTCCCACATCTGATTGTCTGACCCTCCCAGAGCCCTGATATTATCACAGAGTGAGTTTGGGATTAGACGAAGAGGCAGGAGACACTGCTGTGACCTCTGCCAAGCTCTCAATGACACTAAAGGTAATCGACAAGAACTACTTGTCACAGTAAGTTTGAAAGCGTCGCCGGTTTGATTTCAGTGCATAAAAGCCTTTCACGTCGCCTACCTTCATAACAGTGAAGAGGATGAGCGTGATGAAGACGTTGACCTGGGGGTGTTTCCAGGCATGGTGGTGGCTGATGTAGTCAAACTCCTCCGCCACACCCTGACGGCACCATGTCCGATTGTCAAACAGCGCCACTAGAGACTCGTGCTGCGTCAGCTGACAGATCGACACACGGAAACGCAAACACACACAGACATACCCAAAAAAGAAGCATCCTGAATCTGAATATCTGTTTTGGCTCTCTAACGTCAGAAGGACCTGTTTAGGAGACTCTAGCAGTCTGACAAGGTCAGCCACAAAGGCTCTGTTCGAATACAAGTCCCCTGGAAAAAGAAACGTTCAGTAACCAGGGGTCCAATTACATGTGAACCCATACTATTTGCTCTCTGTCTTAGAAAGGGCTATTTCCACCCACACAGTTCTTTCTATATTGATATAAACCTACTCATAGTACACTGGAGACTTGGCACTTGAAAGTAGTTTTGATTTTTTTCTTTCAAATTTAGGCACAAAAACTGTAGAAGAAATTATGTAGCTGTTTAAAAATTCATCTTGCAGGCTTCAAAACTGTAAGCTGTAGCAATTAATTGACTGACTACTTTTGATAACTGTGACACATCTCTTGAAACACTCCATCCATCCACCGCTTATCCAACTTAGGGTTGCGGGGAGGCATCAGAGTCTATCCCAGCAGGACGCACAGGTCGCCAGCCCATCACGAGGATAACACAGAGACAGACAACAACACACTCTCGCATTCACACCTCCTGCTTATTTAGAATCACTAGCTAACCTAACAGGCATGTCTTTGAGCCCTGGTAGGAAACCCACACAGACACAGGGAGAACATGCAAACTCCACACAGGAAGGTCCGAACCCAGTGTCTACTGGCTGCGAGGAGACGGTGTTGATCAATTTTGCTCCGTCATGTGTAAGTTTTGACATCTGTGCTTTAAATGTGCCAAATTACACCAAAGATTACACTTTTTTTCCCTTTTACACACAAAATCATCTCAATAGACTGAGAAGTAACCACAAAACTGACTCACGAGCAGTTTCATGGCCAAGTGCTGACCGTTTTTGTCATTTTTTTATGAGGAAGGATTTTAAGGAGATTAAAGTTCTCAATGTCATTCAAAGTGCTGTGATTACATTTAGCAGCTGTTTATGGAAGCTGCACAAATGTTAGGATAGACATCCAGGTAAAAAGTCCTCCCACACAAATTCAACAGCTCTGCGTATAGAAGAGTGGTGATAGCTGTTTGGCGACTGCTGGATTAGATGTGTAACTGCTCTGTAAAATAAATGCGTGAATTGATCTGACATGACTGAATTATGAACTATTATCAGCTCTGTTTAAACTGCATACAATTGTGTGTACTTTACAGTATAAGAGAGCACATATTTGTCCCATAGTGGGTTCTCTTCATTGGCTCCCTTTTAAATCCAGAATCAATTCTAACGTCCTTCTTCTCAAAAGATCCTGAATAATCAGGCCTATCTTATCTTAGAGATATCCTATTACAATATCACCGTAAAAAAGCACTTCAGTCTCAGACAGTGGGCTTACTTGTGGCCCCTAGGATGTTTAAAAGTACAATGGGAGGTGAAACCAGCTCCCAGTTTGGATTCAGGAGACAGACACCCTCTCTACTTTTATGATTAAGCTCAAAACTGTTGTTTTTAAAAAAGCAGATCGTTAGGCGTATGGCGACCCCGAATCCTCTCTTAGTTATGCTGCAATAGGCCTAGCCTGCTGGGGCTTCCCATGATGGACCTAGTGCTTCTTCTTCATCTCTTTTTACTCACTATGTGTTTATACATCACTTTGTATTTAATAATTATTTAATAATAATAATAATAATATGTGACTTCTACAGTGTGTCTTTTTTCCTGTCGTTCTCCTATCTCTTCCTGTAGAAAGAGAGTTTTTCCTTCCCACTGTTGCAAAGTGCTTGCTCGTAGGGGGTCTTCTGATTGTTGGGATTGTTACTTTACAATATGAAGTGCCTTGAGGCAACTGTTGTTGTGATTTGGTGCGATAAAAATGAAATAGAATTGAACTGACAGCTGCTTTTAATACTGAAGAAAAGTTCTGGAGCATCCCCACTCCACTCCCAGATACAGAGTTACACTGCTGAAATAAATAAAAAAAATTATATATAAATAAAAATTAAGATCTTGCTGCAGTCTTCCTTTTCTGATTCCCAGTGATTAGACTACATCTGTCCCCGTGCTTTGGGAATAGCCTTTAAGCCCTCTTGAAGCCTTTATGTAGGCTTCATTTAAAATGACCATCAATCATCTCACAACAGTCATCGCATGCTTCCATACTGTCAAAGGAGTGTGAAAGTATTTTTTCACCTGTCCAGCCATGAACTGTCCGAAGCCCGGAGGGAACGTGAGTGTGGAGATCAGCAGGGTGACAAGCGCAGGATACACCAGACGCCTGACAGGAAGAGATGGACTGTGGGGTCATTAATGAGTGTGCTTGACACACTGTATGTGCATACCTAGTTTCTTGGTGGTGTGGAAAGAGAGAGATAGTGTATAAATAGCTCCCGATGACGTGTGTGAAACCGACCCAATTCATACAAGAGATTTACCTACATTTCCCAGGACTACATTAGCTTTGTGACATAGAGTGTGAGGCCAATTTTAAATAGAAGCATAGGAGCACATGGGCAGGATGTTCATGATCCTTGTGTTTAGTTAGAGTTTAACCAGCTAAAATGTGTCAGTGTGTGTGGTTGTGTTTTTAGATGTGTCTTTAATATCTGACATATGCTTATTGGTTTTAAGGCAGAGTAAGATGAGAAGATCATAATACTGTTATTATTTCAGTTTGTTAAATATGAAGTTAAAGCCAACAGATGATAGCTTAACTGAGTATAAAGACTGGAAACTAAAGAGTATAATTATATATATATGACGGACAGAACAGTGCAGTCTGAAAATAAAAACAACAACACAAAGTGCTTTCCCCCCCCCTATTTCCCACAGAGGGTTGTAAAAAAGACTAGTGGAAAATTAAGCTTGTAGTAAAATGCCTAATGAATTTATGATTTCAGTCACTAGTTTATGTCCTCTTGAATACAACATGATACTCATTTTATAGCTTCCCAGTTCCCACAGATGGTGACACCCAAAAATGCTCAGCTTGAGGCTTCCAAATGAGCCGACACTTGCCATGTCCATCTTTTACATACAGTCTATGTTGGAAACAGCTAGCCTTGCACTCAAAGCTCCTAGATTTACAAGCTTTGTCTTTATTTGGCTCCTTTGTACACAAGTCAAAACATCAACCTGACAGTTGACAGTTTGTGCCTCAGAGTAAGAGCATGAAAAAAACGATGTTATACATTAGTCAGCTTTAGATGAGTTGGTTAGCTAGTTTCAGTACCCTGTGAAAGATCCACAGTCATTGTTTCCAGTCTCAGTTAAGCTAGCTTTCTGCTAGCAGTTGCAGTATTAATCGTTTCATCAAACTCTGTGAGTAATTTCCAAATATGTCAAACTGTTCCTTTAAGCTGGGCAAGGGGACGTTGGGTCTATGAATCTACAAATGTTTAATGATTTTGTGTAAGACTGGGGTGAGATACTTACTTCCTCAGCAAGAACTTGTTAATTGTCTTCTGCTTCCTCATGCACTCGACTATCAGCCGGTTCAGGTAGACAAACAGAGCTCCCCCAAAACCACACGCAATCCTACACACACACACAGAGACACGGCTTGTTTGGCCTGTTGAAGGTAAAACAGAACAGCATTGTGGTGCAAAACAAAAGCAGCCACATGGAAAAAGAATTACCACAAATGAAACAAAGCTACAGTTTTGCTATGCCTGGTTAAGTCAGTCACAGTTGGAAGCTCTTTTCAAGGAAGCCAACCGATGTTAATTCATCGTTTCTCTCCATGAAGATACATCAAACAAATCACATTTGGCACGTTCTGATCTGGACCGAGCCTCTGCTTGTAATCAGCAGAGTAAAAAGTTAATTTCATGCCCCGTTCATCGAATACAAATCAACCTTCAGACTCTTAAAAGACTTGGGAGAACGGCAGAAAAGGAGCTCAGATCTCCTCAGTAACAGAAGCTGCTTGGGGATCAGGGCTCCGTTTAATGTGGCGCCAGTCCAGAGAAACACACTCACCCCAGTATGGCAAAGGCTGGCAGCTCCTGAAGGTCAAACGGGAAGTCCAGACGGAAACGGGTCTTAAAGAGAGCAGTGATGGTCTCTGAGAAAAAGAAGACTGTTCTCACTCTGCTATACAGCAATCTGTTATGAATGAAAACTGGCTTTTAAACTGAACCACTAAAGACAACCACTTACCTCATCACGCCTCTTAAAGATATACTTATATATACTGAATTACATTTTATATAGAGTCTCATTAAAGTAGCCACCATGTTAGGTACACCTAGTAACTTGTTAAATTGAATTGGAAAGGGGTTCCCTTTTCGATTAAGTTCACCCTTTTATATGAAAGAGATCCACTTTGGCCTTCAGAAATGCATTAATTCTTAATGGCAGAGATTTAACAAGGTGCTGGAAACACTTCGCATGACATGATAGCATCACACAGTAGCTGTGGGTTTGTCAGCTACACATCCTGATCATGTCCTGATGATCCTGATCCATCATGATGTGAATCCCCTGTTTTACCACATCCCAAAGGAGGTCATCTGAGTACAATGAACTTAGTGTCATGTTCAGGGACAATAATTTTGAGATGATTTGAGTTTTGTGACATGGTGGAAATGATCAGCAACAATGTTCAGGTCGGCCGTGGTGTCGTGCGCAAAGACAGTAGAGAAAAGACTATTACACTAGCACCACCAGCCTCAATCACTGATAAAAGGCAGGATGGAGCCATGCTTCCATGTTGTCCATGCTGAATTCTAACCCTATGATTTGAAGGTCACATCAGAAATTAAGATAAATCAGACTAGACAACATTTATCCAATCCTCTATTGTCCAGTTTTGGTGAGCCTGAGTAAATCGTAGCCTCAGTTTCCAGTTCTTAGCTGACAGAAGCAGCACCTGGTGTGGTCTTCTGCTGCTTCAGCGCTCTCTTTCAATGACTGACATGATGTAAATTTCCGAGATGCTCTTCTGTATGTCTTGGTTGTAATAAGTGTTTGTTGGGGTTTCTGTTGCTTTCCTGTCAGCTTGAAGCATTCAGGCCGTTCTCCTTTGACCTTTGACATCAACAAGGCATTTTCGCCCACAGAACTGCCTCTCACTAGATATTTTTTTGCTTTTTCAGACCATTTTCTGTAAACCCTAGAGGTAGTTGTGTGGATTGTGTAGATCAGCAGTTTCTGAAGTACTCTGAGCATCAGTCTGGAACTGACAAACATGCAACATTTAAAGTTGTTTAAATCACCTTTCTTCCCCATTCTGATGCTCCAGCAGGTCGTCTTGACCATGTTTAGATACCTAAATGCACTGAGTAGCTTCCACGTGACTGGCTGATTAGATTTATTTTAACGAGCAGTTGAATAGATGTACCTAATGAAAGGGTCGGTGAGTTTAAATTAACTCGTTTAATTGCATATTATGATATTTTTCTTGAAACAGAACTGGAAGAGTCTGTTTCTGTTTTGTACTTTACCTTCCTCCTGATTCCAGACAGCAAGCACTCTGAATATGAAGGCGCTGAAGGTGGCAGCGAAGAAGCCCCTCCAGTAGTTCCTCACAGCAAAAAATGTTGACGTGACCTCAATACTGAACAGCACCCCTGCAACGCACAAACATACATACAGAGAGTGAGCCGTTCCCAGAGCCCAACTGCAGTCAAGAAAGCAGCAAATTCTCAACTTTATTTTAATATCAGATATTCTAGCAAAGAGCTATTCTCAGGCTTTCACCTTATAATTATTTAACTATCAGATGATCTCTATAAATCGTGACCTTCCTTAACTGATTCATGTAGTCTATAACATTTTAGAAAAACACAAAAATACCACAGTAGCTGCATATTTAGCTTCAGTGACTCAGTGAATCAATTAAATACTTCAGCTCTGATCATCACGGCTATAATCTTTTGTTATTTTCTCATGGATTTTCAGCATTTTGCAAAAAACCCAACAAAGATTTCTAACTCGCAGGACCTGTTTGTTTGCTTGTTTGGAAATGCCACACAGCTACATGAATCGTGTCTCGGTGAATGTGCAGTACATACTGTACTGTTGTCAGTATGAGTTTGTCTAGTCGTTCTAAATAAATGAGACAGGGTGTCAATCACGCCCCAAAAACAAGTTCCTCTTGTCGCTTGTGGCCACAAGCATCCATTCTATATGGCTCAAATGATGCAGACGAGAAGACATTGATCAAAATAATTATAACTTAAGGTCCTCTTTACAGCTTTTATTAGTCTTGTCATTGTCATTAAGCATAGATTAAAATGCTAAAGAACATGTCACTCTATTCAAACCGCTGTGAAAGAATGGGCACCTTTATTTAGCAAGCAAATTTCAAACACAGAAGTGAATTCACACGACAATTAAAACCTTTTGAACAACCCGACTCATGAAGAACGTCAATTAAGAAAGAAGAAAATAAGGTCTAACAAAAAATCTTATAATGAAGCAGAAGATGGAAATTCACCCTAATAATCAACAATTAGAGCAAAGGTCGAGAAGTACTTGAAGTTCTCAGGGGAAAAAAATGGAAATTTTAGCATTTGCATAAGTGGGCGAGTCCATCTGTTGAAGAAGATGGTAAGATGCAGTCGAATGCAGAACAACCACCGAGTGATACCAAGTATGATTCATCATGTGAGCATCCACGGAAAACCACTTTAATCTGAGGATTTTAACGTGGCTCTAATGTGGATGATTATGATCTTCACCCTTGAGAAAACATAATCCTAATCCCCGCTGCACCACAAGTATCAACAGCCAACAGTTAAACAGGACCACTAAGACACAACGTCATCCATTTAAAGACATAAATCTAATAATCACTCTTTTTTAACCCACGTTGATCCCTATCAGCTCCTGCAGAGCAGAAGCTCCTCAGCTGCTCGAAGTCGCCAAAAGCACCACAAATTTGAGAATTATCTGTATGTTTAACGCTAAGTACAACAATTCCTCACTGTTTTCATGTTATAGTTTGGTGCATTAGTATTATAAAATATCATTTAGATCACTTTCAAAGTAATTTAAAGAGTTGATCAAGTAAAAGTTGATAACAATGCTCAAAAGGTTATCTAAAGTTACAGGAAACATTAACATTCATGGACACATGAGCATTTGGCAGCTGACAGAGTTTGCTTCTCTGAATGAAAAGCAGTTTTTAAAGTTTTAATGTAGTTTCACATGGGACTGTATATTAACCATCAGTGAATACGATAGATTTACATTTGAACTTGAAGCCAACTTAATTTATCAGTATGAGGAAGGTTTAGTCTGCTAAAACGGTGAGAACGGAAGAGCTGAAGGTGTTAAAACTTCAGCAGTGCTGACTTCACTGTTAGAGCTGTGGCGGTCTATCAAAATAAATATGTTGCCGACAGCAGTTAAAGAGGATTGGTATTAAGTAGTAAAAAGAAAAACAAAATAAGTGATCATTCAAATACACATATAAAGCCAAAGAGGCATACATACAGTAGGTTGGGTCATATAGTCATGTGGGTTTAAGCCCATCAATCAATCAATCAATCAATCAATCAAAGTGGAGCACCTAAAAGAAGACGTGTGTACCCTCAGGACCAAATATGGTGTTACACATATCTTAATCTATATGTGGCTGTATAAGATGGGTTGTTTTGTGGTTACAACCCAATTTAAAATGCTGTGTGTAATATGGTTAATTGGGATCCTGGAGAAGACCAGAACGTGTCAGTCTACCAATTAAGTTCTCCTAACTAAATGACAAATAGAGCAAAGTTTCTGGCTCAACTTCACCCAATTAAGGAGCGCGTGAAGGAGAGGAAAAGGTCTGAAGAGGTTAAAACTCCAGCAAAGCTTGAAAAGAGCATTTGAAGAGGAGTGTTTGCAGACTTTTTTTTAGCTAGAAACGGTGTATGCCGTACACTCACTCCACTCTGTAAAAAAACAGTACAGTTCAAAGAAATCATTAAAAGGCCAAAATTAGCATGACTGTCATAGCCATGATGAGTATGTGTAAATGTCTGACCACAACTGTATTAATAAATATTTTAACCTCATGGCATGTTCACGTGTAGCCTAAAAACATGCATTTTGACATCAAGCATTAAAAGAAAAGTGCTAAAGCTGGAGAGAAGAGTTGGGCTTGTTATGTGCTGCTGTATCATAGGATGACATAAGCTGTTAATGAATGAAATGCGCAATATTCCTTCCTATGGACAGCCATTAGACTGAGAGTCAGACTTTGAGAACCTTGGATTTAGACAAATATACTGGCTAAGACTGGCATCTTCGGCTGCTAGTGGGGTAAATATTCTCTTCATCTAATTAGCTCCTGTAAATGTCTCACATAATTAAATCCAGTTCAATCAGAGGCTACAGTCGTGTTGACTTACCTCCAATAGGAGCAGCAAAGCAGCAGCCCACACCCACCGCACAGGCAGCCGACAGCATCTCCGTGTTCCTCAACTCATTCTGTCCAACAAGGGTCAGATACACGCACATACCAATACACGCAGAGCAGTGCATTCAAGCAAATACACACACATTCAAATCCCAAGAGGTGCACGTTTATTTGCAAATGCCACAAACGTACATCCAGAACCAGTTTTATTTTACAAACGCAGCAGTTTGACTGCAAAGCTGCTGTTTGCACACATTCGACGAGATTACTTATATATGATTGGAGTTTGATGGGAGGCTATAACTGAAAAACCATGATTGAGGGTTGAAATCATGAAATGAGATGTTTGTGTCGAAGCAAAAGCAACACAGAATGATGCCTCTCTGCGATGGTTCACTGAACAGAATCTAACACAGCGCAGACAAATGGAAAGACATCAATCTGTCTCAGCTCTCAAATGGACAGCTTGAATTAATGTTGATGGGATTGGAAATAAAGAAACTATCCGAGTCATGCATTCGTACCTTGCTTCCTTCAAAGGGCTCTTCCTTTAGCAGTAAAAGTGAAAAGAGGACAGACATGTGTGAGTGTAGTGGTTACCTTTTTTTAAAATGTATGTTTTTTTTATCTTCCTCCTGGAAGACATCCAAGTTATTATTCAAAGCAAGCAGACCCAAACAAGCAGCGAATGAGCTTCAGCAAACAATCCTGATTTTACTGTGAACTGAATTAACATTTTCCCAGACTGATTAGGTTTAGTGGTCCCTGCACTATTTGAGTCGTTCTAACTGTGCTGACACGTGTTTTTCTTCCTTCACATCACTGCAGCCTATCTTCCTCCACGCTGATGTGGCTGTTGATGCAAGGAGGAGAGGCACATCACAGTATCCAGTGGAGAAATAGACAGAAGCTCAGGGTGAAGTCTCACATGAGTGGAGGTGAGAGTCCGTCCTGGGGAACGGCAGAAAGTCGAAGAAATGTCAAAGATTTTTCAAATAAAAACTGCATGTGCGTGTGTTATTCGCCCTTCACAGTGATTATACTCAAATAAGGAGGAAGGTGATAAATCATGAAATTACAGGCTTTAAGGATTTACATGATTTATTCCACATTTGCCTTTATTTGCCTCCCACTTGTGTGAGTTAACGTGTATGTGCACATATCAGTGGCACTCTCAGCAAAGCGTGGTACACACTTACATGTAAGCTCTTCGTCTGCTGGTTTGAGTTTACACACAGAAATGATAAAGTAGTTTAGCTCAGTTTAGCTTTAGGCTCATTCTCGGGGACTTGGTATTGGATCAGTGCAATACTTTGTTGCATCTTGTAACTATGTAACCCACTGACTTGTGTTATATAAATGATTTTTTTTTAGAAATGAAAAAATACACCTCAAACATGCACTATGAAAATGTCTGAACCTTTTATGTTCACTGTCATTACCATTTGATTTATAGCCTATAACACATTTAAACAATAGAAGTTGACCTTCAATGACAGGCACGTTTACAGTCCAGGTTTCCAAAAAAAAGTTCCAACATACATGAAAATCTGACTGGTCTGTTTTATTGTGTTAGTTAATTACTGAAGAAAATAAAAGTCACAGTGATTTAGCTAGCATCGCACAGGTACTACTAAGAACCCCCCCACCACTTTTTTTTTTTTTACTTCTCGTTCATGTTAAGCCACTACTAAAGATCATTAACTTGTGTTTTCTTTTTTTCGTAGTTTGTAATATCATCTGCTGCCCTTTCCTCAACCTGATTCTGCTGCAGGTCTCTTCCTCTTATCGGGGAGTTCTTCCTTCCCACCATTCCCAACCAATCTTATATCTTATAGTCTTTACCTTACAATTGAAAGTGGCTTAATATGACTGTTGTTATGAGTTAAAACTATATAAATAAAACTAAATATTAATTAATCCTTACTTCACTTTCTAATGTGTAATTTAACGAGTTCATTTGTAACTCATTATGCCCCTCTGAAACCCCTGCTGGTCTTGAAGTGGCAGCGTGATAAGGTGAGGGAGGGCCACCACTTCTTGTGAGAAGTTATCGAGCTCTCGTTATGCACTAAAAAGTTTAACTTAGTTAAACTAGCACCCTTTAGACTCCCTGCCTTCAAATTATGCTTCATCACTTCATCCAGGTCTCTCTTGGAAATGAGATTTTTAATCTCAATGAGATTTTTTACCTGGATAAATAAAGGATTAATAAATCCAACACATTTCAAAAGGTGCAACTTTTACTCAACTAGTGGCAAAAGCAATCACAAGGAGGGTTTTGGTGCAGCACTCTCTTTGCTACAGATAGTACCCTAGCCAATGCCTGCAACCACATCACGACCAACCAGGAAATACGCATTTTTCCCTAGCGACTGGAGGTTGCCAGGGGGGGGTCACTGACTGGTCTTTGGCAGCAATGACCTGTAGTGACCCTTCATACAGTTTAGACCAGTGACAGTTATCTTTACAATGAATCTGTTGTTGTAGTGCTTCTGATAGTAATGTAAGGAAGTGGCTCTTTCACTTTTCCCCACTCATAAATTTGGGGAAACAAACACTCCCCAATATTGAGGCTAAAGTTAGGATCTAAACAGATCTCACTACAAATATCAGCATGTGTGACTCTGCAGCTGAATGTGAGCACAAAAGGGGTCAAATTAACAACTAGTGATGATGATTGATGAATAGAAGACAGAAATACATTTCAAAGTTTTCACACCAATTTTTCAAGCTTTTTTAAAAATTATTGTAAAGAGCCAAAAACAGCTTTCCTGTTTAATTAAAATCAGAGGCTCAATCTGACTGAAAACATTTGTGGACTTGAGCTGCAGACATACGAGAACTCATAAATTAGATTTTATCACAGACGATAACATGACACTTTTTATAGAAGTAAGCGGAAAGCCCTCAAACACAGTGCTGTGCTGCAGTCTGCTGGGACATCTGCATATCAGTTGTTCTCCATCCTCACCTTGTAAATCCCACCAAAAACAGCAGCCATAAATTTGCTCAGGAGAGCGGCGCACAGACTGGCAACATGAACGAAGGGTCCCTGTGAGGGAGGATAGAGAAAGGCAGACGTTAGAAGACAGGACACGACTAAAAGCACACTTAAAGACTAAGCAGAGCATGCTGCCTCCAAGATCAAGAGCATTATTCAAAAACCTTTGCACGATTAAACCACGCTCAGATGCAGATTCAAACTGCTTTATTACACCCTGGATGGGAAATGTAACTGCTATTAGCAGTAAATCACACTTTTATTTTGACAGCTCTGACTTTAATGAGACTAGAAGAGAGAACATTATTAAATCTTCCAGACCTACAAAAAAGCCTTTAATTCATTGGTTGTAATTTGTGAAGCCAAGAAGACTCTAATGGGTGAAGGCTAGGGGAAAAATAAACTCTCTACCTCCTTCCCCAGAGGCATTCCACTACCCAGCGCGCAGGTCAGACCAATCACTTTGGCAACAAAGGTCTTAAAAGTCAGATACTCCTTCAGGACCACCCCCCTGAGTATGGTCTTCATCTCTGGAATACCTGAACCTGAGACATGAAAAGATGCCAGGTGGGATGATGCAGTGCAGAGAAAAGATGAGTTGAAAGAAAGCAATTACACAGAGGGGGGTGGGGGAATAAATGAAGAGCAAGAGGAGACAGTAAGGGGAAAAGCTGATTGATATTCATATAGTTTTAGTATGCACATCTCATCAGAGCTATATTTAATGGATTTCCTGCAGATGCAATCACTAAGACATACAGCACGTCCTTGGAGCCCTTATGGAGCACTACAGAGCCAATTACACAGAAATAAGACCATGAATTAGAATTTGAATATAAATACATATGTTTATGTCCACATTCTGTGTGCATGTCTTACCCACAGCCTGAGGCGCAAGTATCTGTGTGAATCCTGCAGAGAAAGTAATGAGGACTACAGGGTAGCTGATCCAGGCAATGTACTGCAGAAGCAAGTTACTGTCCAGTCCACCGTACATCCACTTCTGTGCTGCACACACACATATATAAGGAACTTCATTTCAGTATCATGCAGTACAAAACTAAACTAGTCAAAAACTATTCCCAATTAATTTTCTGTGACTCCTTTTCTCTTCTTCTTCTCTTCGACTGCTTCTCTGTGCTCTAACCTCAAATCTCTGCCTTTGATTTCCTCACCCTCAGCAACTCCTCTTTCATCCTACGAGCAAATTTACAGTTTCAAAAACAGAGGAAAAAAAACGAAAGCTACTAAACTAAGCCAGCTGTGTATTTCGCCATCTATTTTTCTTCACTCGTACCTGAAAAAAAGATCTTTTCAAAAATGTTCTGATGCTCAGAGAGGATGCGCTGGAAAACATCAGCATGGGCGGAAAAGATGGCGTGTTTGCTCAGTCATGGCTGAGTAGTGTTTTGTTAAAGTTAATGATGTGTCAACCTTTTCATTTTATTTTATTTTTTACAAGTTTTGGTTTTGTTTGAACACTTTTAGGAAAGAAATGTCAGGAAAAATAATCTGGTTTATTATAATTTATTGTGAGATTTTGGGAATTTTTTGTATCAAATACTGTATAGTTTCTATTCACATCACAGATGTTTGTAAAATCCCAGTTTGTTTGAAATGTGAATAGAAACCGTGATTTCTAAATATTATGAACCAATATTTCATCACAATTAAATTGTCTTCACAATGCACCTCTTAGCCGTTCATATGAAGCCTAACTCTTCGAGGTTTAATGCCGCCCCTGTGAGAACAGCATCACATTTGCTGTCTGTCCAGTCTTTCAAGCATCTCTCTCTCGTTTTTGGTATGCATCTCTTTCCTACCTTCTTGGCAGAAGGCGATGGCATAGTCCATCACCCAGCTGACCAGAGCCATGAGTAGCCCCAGCAGAATGAGGAAGATCCAGTCCTCCCCCACCCGTGAGATCAAGAACTTCTGGCAGCGAGATGCACACACTGAGGGCACAGAGAAACAGAGAGAGGGAATCAAAAGCAAAGAAATTCCAGGTGTGATGAGACTGCAGAGATATACTTGTTTGTATGCGACTCAAAGAAACACCAGTGTCAAGGAGAAAAGAGGAGAGGAGAAGGAAACTGAATTATAAATAATCAAACTGAATTATAAATAAGCTGAAAAAAGGAAGTCTAAATAATAAAACTTTTGAAAAAGATTCAAAACTGTGATATGATGTTGAATGGTTGAGTTAAAAAAGGTATGAATAAAAGATTAATACACCCATTCATTTAAACGTAATAGGCATAGACATATGGCTGCTACATATACAGGCATATTAGCATATCTATATAGATATGCCTAACCAGGTTCGGGTCGCAAAACCAGAGAAGCGGTAAAAACCGGATGGATGGACATTTTTAGAGTGAAAACTGTCGGCTTCACTGTTACAAAGACTAACCAGCTTGTTAGGACTATGCTTGCCTGCCATAGCCCAGCTTTTAAAGAGGAAGTGTGACTTCTCTTTGGTAAATGTAACCTAAATTTCTTTGTGAGCTAGTTAAACCAAAAAAAAAAAAAAAAAGCTCACAAAAATTACTAATTGTCATATTTTGTTAAAGTCACATGATCACTCAACTCTACTACATATGGAAAAAATAATAACTCAGTTATATAAATAAACAACAACTAGTTGCATTCAAGGAACGTAACTTCTTTTGGTCCTACAAACTCAGTCACCCATTGGTTGCATTAATTAATATGTTTCAGCTGGCAACAAGTTATTTAACTCTAAACGGGACAGTGAGTAACTAAATTATTGGCCAGCATTAAACGATGAAAACAACTAAGGAGACTGCTGAAACTATTATAATAACAGTTCAAAGATAGTGGTAAACTATCATCTTTTAAGAAGAAATATGGAACTCACGACTATATTTCGACACATACACTGCAAAGAGATCTGAAGGGATTGGCAATAAACATCTGTGTAGACTTAAGAAAAACACTCATCAGTGAGACTAATCTGGAAAACAGGCTTCAGTTTGCCACATAAAGATTGGACCCTGGAGCAATGGAAAAAGCTCATGTGGTTTGATGATTCCAGATTTGACCTGTTTCACTGTGAAGGTTAAATCAGAGTAAGAAGAGAGCTGGATGAAGCAATGCACCCCTTGTGACTAGCGCTTGCTTTACAAGCCTGTGGTGGTGTTTTGATTTGGAATTGCTTCAGGTGGTCAAGTTTAGGTTCAGAAACATTATTTGCCAAAAAAGGTGTTTCTACCAGTGGAGTTTTCTTTTACTGGTGGCACAGGCATATTTATAGATGACACTGCCAGGATTCACTGGGTTCAAATCGTAAAAGAGTGGTTGAGGGAGCATGAGACATCATGGGGTTGCACTAGTCTTAAAAAACAAAACAAAACTGAATACATTTTTAGGTCAGCACTGGACAAAATTTGAGTGATTTTATGTGTATTTTGATGAAGAAAACAAGAGTAAAAAGATGCAGTGAGCAGAGAGATGTTATCACGTTTGCACATGAGAGAATCACATTATCTTCATCCAGTTCAAATATGAGAATATCAAGAAAAAAAAAGCTAGGTCATGGTTATAAATTCTACTATTACATTATAATCTATAACTCTGGGTTAGGTCAGCTAAAAGAAGCATTGCTGGACTAATTTCTCCTCGCTTGTCTGCGGACACTGCCAAAGCCTGGAATTCACAAATATCCAGAGCATTCATAGATGTGCCTGTCCCCAGAGAAGCTAAAAATGTGCTACTAACACATTTGCCAGATCCACACTCCATGACAGCGTTACAGCCAAGTGAGAAACCAAAAACACTTTTTTGTTAATTGTTCAGCTTGTTTGTAGAGGAAATGGAAACGGTTGTAGAGGAAAAAGTTTGTTATTCGACACTCATTATGTGACTAATTGGAAATAAATGTTCATTACGATGCAGTTTGTGACATTTGCTCAAAGCTTAAGTACTGAGCTGTCTTATGAAATGATTTATCATTTTTAAATGAAACCAATCACATGGCAGCAACTCAATGCATTTACAGACATGGTTAAAAACAACCTGCTGAAGGTCAAACTGAGCACTGAAATTAACGTGGCATAGTTATTGGATGTTGAGTCTTTCAGAAACTGCTGATCTGCTGGGATTTTCCTACACAACCATCTCTGGGGTTTATAGAGAATGGGCTGAAAAAGAAAAAATATCCAGTGAGCAGCAGTTCTCTGGGTGAAAATACCTTATTGATGCCAAAGAGCTGGTAGGAAGACAACAGCAACTCCAAGAACCACTCCAAGATATTCAGAAGAGCATCTTTGAATGCAAAACATGTCAAACCTTGAAGCAGATGGGCTACACAGCAAAAGAACACACCAGGTGCCACTCTTGTCAGCTAAGAACGGGAAACTGAGGCTATAATTGAAACAGAGTTACCAAAGTTGGACAACAGAAGATTAAAAAAAACACCGCCTGGTCTAAGTCTTGAGTTCTGATTGTAGAATTTGGGGTAAACAACATGAAAGACTCATCCTGCCTTGTATCAATGATTCAGGCTGATGGTAGTGAGCTAATGGTGTGGGGGATGTTTTCTTGGCACACTCGGTACCTCTTAGTACCAAATGAATGAACTGGTTTCTTGAACATGACAATGAGTTCACTGAGTTCACAATGAGTCACATTACTCTGCCCCCACCGTGTAATGTGATAATATTTACTATTTCACATCAAGATATCTTGTGGTTATGCTGCTTGTATAATGTTTTGATGTGGCTCAAAAAAAGAACTGCTCGTGTTAAATCTTGTTTGAATGGCATGCTGCTATTCAAAAACCAAAACAAGGAAAATGATAAATGAAAGGACTTTGCAGCAGTCTTTCTAGGCCGGGAAGCGGGTCACAATGGGATGCAGCGTCTCCTGAGGCAAATGAGGCACAACTGTGTGCGTGATGGGGCAGGCTGTCCAGCTGCCAGGCCACCTGCTGGATGGCAAACAGCCAGCATAGAACCTACACATGAACATGGGATAAGCATGCAATCTGACACATGACACAATCTCACACAGAGTCAAAAAGAAAACATGCCTCTGAAAAATATTTAGCAGATAAATCTAAGTGAACATATGAGATGACATGGTTTTCTAGATTGTGTCATTTTACTTGACAGTTCAGTTGAAACTCTTTTTAAAAAGAAAGGGGGGGTATTCTCAGAGATTCTCTGTATGTATTCCCTTTAATCTCTTTCTCACACACACACACACACACACACACACACACACGTAATCTTTAAGAGGACATTCACTGACGTAATGCATTCCCTAGCCTCTTAACCTGCCCTTATCTATCACAACAAAGTGCGTAATCTAAACGTATTTTTAATATGAACCCTAATCATAAAAGGGCACCCGTAGTTTTATTTAATCTATATTGCTTTGCTGAGTTACCCTCTTTTTAGGGTTCTTTTGGCAGGTCCTGTTTAGCTCCATTATACTGAAGCAAAACTGGACAACTCACATAACAGCAATCTAGATGGATAAACAGCACTACAGCCAAAAGGGAAAAATTCATACGTCTAAACTGGAGTATGAAGTGTCCCTTATTTGACTTGAAACCAGCGAAAATGTCCCCATACTGATGGTCTTAGAATTTGTAGGGGTCCTCATAAAGGCAGCTATACAAGTACAACACACACACACACACACACACACACACACACACACACACACTCTGGCACCTGCACCACCACATACTTCCATGTGCATCTTGGCTCACACTCACATCCGCAGGCTCAGTGGCGTTCACAGATGTCTTCTCCTGATCCCGCACTAAAAATCACACCCAACGCCAGACACTTTCTCCACCTCTGCGAGTCCTGCATTGCATCACCCTAATCATTAATAATGTTGAAAATGCAGGAGATCATTCACCTACAGCCCTTTTCAAAGATTTACAGTCCTCGAATGTACAGTGAAACACTAGCTGTGATATTATTCACTGAGGCTGAACCTTGGAATAACCTGCAGTCCCAGGTCTGATTAATACCTGCTACAAAAATGCACCAACATTTCACTCTGTGAGGCAAAAATAATCAGTGAGGGGAGTACATGTTTTGTAGCTCAGCAGCACAGTCTTTAGTTGCATGTGTAGGTTGCCTTGTTCAAAAACCTCCAACTACTGATACGAACCGAGGCACACACTAGTCCATCACCCACAGATATGATGTTCCCACACAGATGCATGAGAGGAAAGCACTAAAACTCCCACTTCCACCAAATCTGAAGGCTCTCTCAGCACACATTACCTAAGAATGAAAGCAGCGGTGCCTGGCCAGCCTGAGCGCCTCTCCAAAGATGAGTCTAAAAATACGAACACCTCTTGATCTATGAGCACACACGGCAGACAGTGAACACACAAATCACTCTGGCTGGCTGCTGATCTGACTGATTGTTTTAAATGGCTTCTATTACAGCCAGCAAGCAACGCTGTGCTGATATAGTGCAGCTTTCACCTATAGTGCAATCTATTGCTCTTTAATCAGATCACTAGTCACAAGGGCAAAGAGGCAGAGATGGATACTGGAAAGCCGCCACGCTGGCTCACTTACGCAAGCACGAGTAAAAACAAACACTGCCTTTCCCTCCTATTGCCTTGTCGAGAGTCATCCCTGAGAGTGATTATTTATTTTAACACTTTATTTTCTGTTATTTGGCTTACATAACTTTTTCCCCCAGTTACTAATAGAGTTCAATAAATCTGTGTCCCCTCTGAAAAACAATCGGGTAAACTGCAAGTGGAACTTTTAAGTATTTATAATGCTGTTTCCAAAAAAATGTGTAAAATAAAGACAAAAGACTGAAAAGGTATGTGATGCTAAAGCTTGTGTTGTGGGGAATATCTTGAAAGAAATTAGGTTAAGCAACAAAAACTGGGAATAATCAATCATGTTGCCTTATTAAGTCCTTATTGTTACTTATTTCATGGGTGAAGATAAGGAGGATCTGGCCACTCTAAACAGTTTGCTATACTGATAAGGAGTTTCATCTTCTGTACACAGTGGACTGACACTGGCTAACATTTACAGCTCTTTTACACTATGATCACATTTAACCATGCATTCATTCAGGCCTCTATCCACCTCACATCTATGGCCAGTTTAGAATCACCAATTAACCCATCGTCTATGTTTTGGATGGTGGGAGGAAGGCAGAGCACCAGTAATAAACCTATGCAGACACAAGGAGAACATGCAGTCCACACAGGATAGTTCTTGTTGTGAGTTAAGACCACTGCACCGCAGTGCCAGTATCATGAAAAGATTCAGAGAATTGGGAGGAACCTCTATACACGAGAAAAAGGTCTGAAAAACAGATTTTAATGGCCGTAATCTTTGAGCCACTCACAGGAACACTTAAGAGAACCATTTCTCAATACTTCCAAAAGCCGTGCCGTCTCTCTGTGACATCTTGTTAGACACACATCTGAATGCTCCAGATCCGCAAAGTGTCAAAACATCAGCTTTGACAAATATGAGTGCAAGTCGAAGTGAATTTAAAAACGTGGCCCTTGTTTGCATGTTCACACTTTACCAAATTTGGAGTCTAAGCAGAAAAAAACAATTTTGACACAAACTGTAGAGAGTGGGCACAGACAGTTTTATTAAAGTTCTCCTACAGCTGCAAGTGCTGATGGTGTCAGCAATAAATGCAAATGCAGCAAAGCAAACCTTAAGAATTATTATTATCATAGGATCTTTACTCTATAATATAAACTGCTTTGGAAAAATGTATTTTATCTGATCCACAAAATCAGAAATTACAAAAATCAATAAATTGAATAATCAGATTCTTCATTTTACCAACCAAAATGCCACAGCAGAGGTCTGTACTACGAGGCATGGTTTCCTTTTATCCAGGCAACTTTCAGGTTAACCCAGGATTCCTAATACTATGAGTTGTGGATCACTTCTTACTGGGTATATTGACATCATAATATAACACGTTCTGGCTGACCTCATCTTCGACTTGCACGTAAACTAAGCCTAAGTTTGAGTACAGTTTTTATATTTGTTCTTTACTGTCAGGCTGTTAAACACCACTGAGGCTGCTGCTAAAAGAACAAAAACTAAAACTATCTTTTAAACATCAATTTAATCAAATACTCGTTATAATCTATCAGAGTCTCCCACTCTCCCTTATCTTAACGACAGAACCGTGTTATTGATAGGTCTGTTAACTCACACACTATGCTTTTTTACTGGCTTTCTTTCCTGGCTATAAATAGGCTACACTTTATTAATATAGCAGCTCTTTTCCAACCTTACTGACCAAAGCACTTAAAGTAGACACTCTTAATACAATATTACTCTAAAGTGCTTTTCCTCTCACGCAAACTCACACTGCTGATTTGTCTGCAGGAGCTGTGTTGCTGTGTTTAACCTCGTCATATTTTTCCCATAGTATAGTTTAAGTTCTTCAGCCATTCTTGTGAATGGTCAGATGCTGCCAACACCACCTCTTTCACGTGAATATGCAGGGAAACCCTGGGTTAGCTCAGTGAGATCGTTACCCTTGTGTTGCTGCCTATCCCGAATGCCTGTGTTAGGGTAAGTGAATTCAGATAACAAAAAGCTCCCCTGGCTGTGTTAAACTCACTTTGTAGTACAAGGCTCTGGAAAGAAGGTCGACTCAACTTGAAGTAGACACTAAAACATTTCCTCGCTCGACAGACACTCCAGCTTTAAGATACGTATTTATCTGTAAGGTTTCGCCTGGATTGATTAAGATACGATGAGTTCATTTGTAGAGCTGTAAGCTTTGAAAAATGACAAATACAGTGTGACTTTCTGAAAAGCAATATCAGAGTCATTCAAAACACATTTGGAAGATGCACGCATACACACAGAAATACACATAACACTCCATTACTGTAGAGTACATCGGTCTCAAGTGGAGCTCTCTGCTGGTGCCACTCCTTTATCTGCAGTCATCTGGGAAGACTAGACATAAAATAACCTGACAGCTCAGATCAGCGTTTTGCTCACATAAACAAACGTAAACACAAAGTGAAGCAATCGGATACACTCACACACTGACAAACACAATCTGGGCCACTGGCTGCCAGCAGAGGACGCTGTCCCTGCCTTTGACATTGAGACAGTCCTTGGTGTCTGGAGGTCGTTGCTCAGATCAGACACATTTAATTCTTCTCTTTGGGCTTCATTTATAAAGCATACAAGTCGCATGCAGGTAGCATGGTGTGAGCAGAAAAACACTCAAAATGAGCCTTTTAGAAAATCTTACTGTGACATGTAAATGATCTATTCTGTAAGGAAAGTCTAGTTTTTTAATGCAAATTATGTTTTTGTTGGTTATGTGGGGGTGTTACTTTCTAAGACGTTTATCAGCCTCAGTTCTGAGTTTTTGTCCTGATCACTGCCAGGCTGGGACTGTTAAACTGAGGAACTTTTATCGGACGTAAAAGTCCGACACCATCAGGAATACTATCAGGAAACCATAAATATGTAGGACCTTTTTTCTCCATCTTTTGTAGCTGCTGTGCTGTACTTCAAGAACTCGTCGCTTTCACACGACTTTAACGCTCAGTGGAGAGCTGAAATCACAGTTTTAGGGGTGCGCACACACACGATTCACTATAGTTAATCACTACATTGGTCTGACCTTCAGGCACTACCTGCACAGTTTCTCCTTGCAAGCCTGAGTCTGAAGAGGGAGTATCAAACATTCAGCCTTACAACGAGTTCTGCAGAGTCCAGCAGGAGAGAAGGACGGTTTTATTCTTAATCACAAAGTATTGTTGTAGCAGATCATGAGCTGACCGTGTTTGTCCAAACTCTGAAGTCTAAATCATTGTCAGTTTTAAAAACATTACCCACACTACACCATACCGATGTGTTTCTATGATTTTTTAAATCCAGGCTTTCTGAAGGTCTTTCAAACTTCTTATATTGACATTGGCGGTTTTGTTCACTCCAGTTCTTGTAGCTGACCATTTTCAGAGGAAATTTTTTGTTTTGTTTTGTTAAGCCACTCAACACTGACCTATGAATCATCCAAGGATAAAAAGGCACCAAACTCAAGGGACGAACAAGTGTTGTATCTACACGTAGCAGACAACTTAAAAAGCACCATTGTATCTTCAGGCAGCAGTGCGGGATCATTGTGACAGAGAAGGGAACAAAAGGCAGCAAACATCCAAAGAAGAGCTCCGAATGTCCTTCAAGAAGCCTGGAGAACTATTCCTGAAGACTACTTGAAGAAATTCTAAGAAAGCTTGCCTAAGAGAGTTCAGGCTATGTTGAAGAATAAATATGGTCATACCAAATATTGACTTTCAAGCTTGTTAGAAGTATACAAACTCTGTTTTTGCATGATATACTGTATTTCCAGGCACGTTTGCACGTTTTAATAAATTGCTGCACCTTTTTCCCATTTTCCCAACAAAATAGAAAGAAATGAGGACTGCCTCAAGACTTTTGCACAGTACTGTACAACAGTAGCTTGTACTGCAGTGTCTTTGTGACTTGAAGTGACTGTTGTGAACTAGTGATACATAAATATCATTTAGATAAACTGAATAGGTGAAAATAGAAAAACTGGAACATTTTGTAGAAACCGTTTTACTGGTCTGGCCCACCTAAAATCAAATTTGTCTGTACGTGGTTTATGAATCAATATGTGGGTTAGGGGTTAAAAGAGTGATCGTCACTTACACTGGCACTTTGCACAAGGGTCCTTCTCATATTCCAGAAGATCAGCACGACTACGAACGCTGGCGTTCCTCCTCATGCCACCGCCATCCCGCACCCCTCCATCACGTAGGCGCGCCGCCTCCTCCTTGGCAAACACACCCAGCTCCTGGGTGTACCGCCCATACATCTGAATAGATGGAAAGGAAAAAGTTTTTACACTGGTAGTAACAGAGGAAGGCAGTGTAGAAAATGTCAGTGTGATACAGCATGTTTTCCACTTTAAAAATTAATACTGTGTTGGGTCACAATAATACATTCAGCGTAAACATGCAAAGGTTCAAGCTCTGAGTAAACAGACCCAGCTGTGGAAAATTCACTGACTGCAAATAGAAACTCCATTCACAGCTTTCCTCTTTAATTCTCCTTTAGAAATAAATAAAAAAAATCACTCAGCTTTGACTCAGCAGTCGTGTAATGACTTCTTTTCAGACAGATGAGCAGACAATAAGCTCCACCTGTCAGCTCCCAGCTGATTAACTCTGCAGGGCTGGCACACAATTGACTACTAACAATGAGAGGCGGTGTTCATAGCGAACTACACACAATCAATCACATATAAAGACTGCATCCCAGCCATAGATGTGGTTGTTGTAGATTTGGCCAGTGTGTAGTTAGTTATTAACACCATAATGAAGTTTTTCAAGCTGCTGTTTAGTGTTGTGGTTGTTTGTGTTTGTTGTGTTACTGCGCAGCATTCCTGGAAGAGTCCTCTGCAGAAACCTCAAACTTCTCATTCTTTTCAGTGGTTTCAACAACAGTCAAATGTCCCTCCAACTGCAGCTCCTCTTGATAAATGCCTGGTAGAGGAGGCTCAGAAGCTCCGGTGTGGGACTCCAGATTTGACCCCTGAACAATGTGAAAAAATGAACTGCTGCTTTGATGGGCTACGGTGCTACTATGGGAAAACAGGTATTTATGCTTCGGTGAGGTTTCTTTTCCTGTTGGTGGACATGTGAAACTGAGCAGACCTTCACCCATCTATTGTCTTGTCTCCCAGTGACTGTGCAGTGTACCAGGGATGGCCAGTTTGTGGTGGTTGTGGCTAGAGATGCCACCCTGCCACCTATAGAGCTGGACTCAATCGACCTGCTGGAGACTGACGATGTCTTCTGTACCTCTGTCGACAGCACCTCTGCCTTTGCCATCTTTCAGTTCCCTGTGACAGCATGTGGCACCACAGTTACGGTAGGTGGAGGGTTATCTAGACAGTTTTTAATATGAAAATACAATCTGATCGGATTCATCACTTGAACATAGTCATATTTTTTTTCCCCTCTTCCCACAGGAGGAGGATGGTTTTGTTGTTTATGAAAACCACATGTCGTCTTCATATGAAGTAGGAGTTGGCCTAAAAGGCTCAATCACCAGGGACAGCCATTTTGAGTGAGTCTGTCAAATGGGAATTGAGTCATTAATTGGCAAATTCTGAACACAATGACAACACAAAAGCACTGATTATTTATTTTTGAGTCAACTCTATATAAAACCCCCTTTAGCTTCATGTATTGTAAACTTTTCTCCTTTGGCAGCTGCGATGTAAATGTACTGTTTCTAAAGCACTGCCAGTCAAATTTTGTTTAAATGTGCTGTAAATAAAATGATGGCCATCCCTAAAAGGTTCATACTTCTGATAGTGTATGTTTAAGGTATAATTTCCAAAAAGCTTAAGCAGTTCAGTGGGTACATGTTGGACTTGAAAGAGAACCTGTCGATCCTATTGGACTAATATCTAGAACCAGTGCCTCTGTCGTGCCACACTACAAAGCAATTAGCCTGTAGTTGATTTCCATTCATTCTATGATTTAACTCTTAAAGGGACTGAAACTTAAGTAGGCCTTTGACTGCTTAAATAGCACAAAGTTGTGCTCTGCCAACAGGCTACTGTTCCAGTGTCGGTACTCCGGCACAGCCACAGAGGCTCTCATCCTGGAGGTGAGCCCTGTTCCTCCTCCCGTACCGGTTGCTGCTGCAGGACCTCTCAGAGTGGAGCTCAGACTGGGAAGTGGACAGTGCCGCACAAAAGGATGTGTGGAGGGTGAGTGACACAACCCCTAAGAAGCAGTACAGAAATAACTTGTATGCACTAAAACTATTACTCTACTTGCAGAAGTGGCAGCGTACAGCTCCTTCTATGCCCCGTCAGACTACCCAATCACCAAAGTGTTACGGGAACCCGTCTATGTTGAGGTGCGCATCTTGGCAAGGTCCGACCCAAATATCATTCTGAACTTGGAGCACTGCTGGGCCACTTCCAATCCAAATCCTGACAGCCTGCCACAGTGGGACCTTCTGTTTAATGGGTATATAAAAGCAATCAGATACAACTTTGTACAGTTTTTGTATTTTGTGCTAAGGTGGATTCTTCTTGGCTGCAGGTGTCCATACCATGATGACAAATTCCTGACCACAGTGGTTCATGTGGACAGCTCCTCTGGGCTTCAGTACCCGACGCACCACAAACGTTTTGTCATAAAGATGTTTACATTTGTGGATCCAAACGACTTCTTTCCACAGCAAGACAGGGTACAGCAGAGCTTATTTAAATTGGGTTCCCTTCACAGAAACTGTTTTCTTGACCAAATGTACTTTTTTTTTTTTTAAAAAGGTGTTCGTCCACTGCACCACAGCTGTTTGCTATCCAACCAGCATGGACTCTTGTGAGCAGTACTGTCATCGACAGCGTGAGTATCTTGATTGTAGTCTAATACTTAAACTGCCTGGCATTCTGCCCTAAGTTTACAGAACTGCAGCTTTATGCAAGTTTAGCAAAACTTTCCAGAGCTTTTACACTTCAAGAAGGCAGATCGCACTGAAATTGGCATTTGCAAGCTTAAATCAAAGGTAGAAAGGCTTCCCCCTGGAAGAGCTGAAATGGCATCTAGAATTTTTAGCTTTACATATTCACTTATGCACTTCTGTAAGATTTTCTTTTTCAGCACTTAAAGGAAAAAATGCCTGCCTTGCAGGAAGAGCAGTATCTGCAGCAAGGAAAGTTTCCCAGAGCCAGAGGGGCCTAGTCTCAAGTGGTGAAGTGATCCTGACTGAGAAGACCACAGCAGCACTGAACGCTAAACTGAAAGGATGACCTTCCACTGGCACGCCATTTCTGGCTGTCATTTTTAATAAAGCTTGTTAAAAGCTCATGCTGAACAACTGGGTTTTGTCTCAAATCACTGCTTGAAGGTGACTAACTTTCGCTGAGGTAGATATTCTACAAAGTCAAGCCAGTAACATGATGAAGGTGCCACCCTGTTTTCCTGATTCTTGCTGACAAGGCAGCAAGATTGCATTACAACTAGATGCTTGGAAAATCTATACTGAAATGTACAATAGCATTGTATAACACAGCAGATTTGTTTTCAGTAGTGAAAAACTGCATGTCAGGAAATGTGCTTGACTAGCAACATTAGATGTAGAGGTTTTTTTTTTTTTTTTTTGTTTTTTCTTCCCCCTCCTACCATGTCTCATTAAGATGAGACTCATGATTCCTCAAGACCTGCTGGTAGGCTTCTTGTAGATTTCTCTATGCTGCAACATCTCTCCTCCACTGCTCTATGCACCACCTCCCTTTTTGTGTCCCACTCAACTCCTCCTCTCATTGAGATGGGCATCACGACTCCTCCAGACTGTCTTTCTGCTCGCATGAACAGGAGGTGCAGAGGGAAAGCAGAGCAGCTGTATAGGTTCAGTCTGACGTGCAGAGAACTATGCTGTCAGATGTCCATCTTACTCTACTTTGTATTTTTTTTTAAAAACCTAACCTGCTGGCAATCAAACATGATGCCGCTATGTATCATATTCAGGCAGGACTGCATTTAAGTACTGCTGCAAAATTCTCAGAGGAACTGGCCCATTGGATGGCGAGCAGTAACAGCTGCTGTGTGGATATAAACAGAGTGGAAAATGCTGTCGGGTTGATAGATTAAAAATAGGTGCAGTGTGGAATGCTAAATGTTAGAAAAACAAGGGGTGGGTGGGTGGGGGGCAGTTATGATAACTATTATTTGGGGTGAAAATGGAACTGTTCATGTAAATCAATTTCTGTCCTTAATGAGAAACTCCAGCTAATGAAAGCTTTCATTTTGATAAAATACAGGATGTAAGATTGTTTTGAAAATTCATTTCAATCTGTTTCTATCGAATGAGATTAACGCTGTTCAGTCTGGAAAGTGCAATGAAGAAAAATATTTTAAAAAAACCTCGTATTCAGGTTTTGTGACACAACTTCACATCAATCTCAGCATGTCCTACAATCGTGCAATAATGACATGCACGTTTTTCTCAGTCTGCATTTCAAGATCATTGGGGTGATTTGGTGTTCTGTATTATTATTTGTTTTGTCATTGTAATATTTTTTCAGATAATTCTGCTTTATGAAAATGTTCCAAAAGAGTGAGGCCTTACAGACAGACAGGGGGAGGGCTTCTCTGAGAGCTGACCAATTTTAAACTACAGGGGGCTCCACCTGACTCCACTCACTAGTGGTTTAAGTGGCATGCATGACTCCGTTTCCAACTGTGAGTGGAGCGGATAATAAAGATTAAATATCTACTACTCTAGCCTTAACTGTGGGGGAGAGACACTTGAATAATATACCTTGTACTAGCATCACATAACTTTTTGTTTTTACTTGGCTAGCCGAAAAGCCTAGCGTGTCCAACTCTGCACTCTGTGACATGAATGGGTCGAGTCTGTATTTGGGTTTTTTTGTTGGTGTCAGCCACAGGTGAATGTACTGGGAAGGTAAATCCTTTTTCAGCAACTTAACTGGAGGAACTGCAGTTTCTGCCAATTCCATATTTGCTACTTTGTTCAGCTCTGGAGGCTGGTGCTTGATTGTGACACATGAATTGTTCTTTTGGCTTTTACAATTCTTCAGTGTCCTTTGATAAGGAAGCAGCAGTGCTGTGAATCATAGCTGAGGTGCCAATGATGCTCTCAGTTACCAGCGAGAGAAACCCCACTGCTAAAAGCTTCTGATCTGCTCAGTGACGATGGAGACTTAATATTTGTTCATGCATGTGCTGAACACCTGCACTAGAAACCTCTAAAAGAACAAAGCACGAGTGTAAAGAAACAATGTGCTGCAAAAACTGACAAAATGGGGGCGGTGTGGACAGCTTCAATTTAATGTAATCAAAAAGAATCAGGGGTGTCCAGTCCAGTCCGCACACCAAAGTGTCCATGGGCAAAATACTGAACCCCGAGTTGCTGTGTACATCAGAGTATGAATCTTAGACATAAAGCATTTAGACACAGAAGATAGAAGATAAAATTCAAATAGATTAGTACCTCCCAAATTAAATGACTCATATCAGTCAAAGTCTAAAGATCTTGACCAGAAAAGTAGCGTCTCCATGTTAATCACTACACTCAGAAACTCAATTCTCTCTGACTTTTATAAGGTGGCAAATAAATTTTCATGCACCCACATGGTTGCACACAAATCCGCCATGAGCATCAGACAAACTCCCACTGGGAGTATAAACAGGGCCTGTTAGTGCTTCTTACTTCAGCCTGTGTGAAACCAATCACAGGCCATCTGGAGCACGGCCCCCTGGTGAGAGCAGCAGGTGGGACCCTGTGGGTTAAATGAGCTGTTATCTGTAACCAGCTTAACTCCTACATGGCTAACCTCTGTATCTACATCAGTCGGTTAGCATCCCACACTTGAACCCTTTAAAACCAGTTCGGCTCCTGCTTCCTGCTGATTGGTATTGACTGGTTTCTCATTGATCACAGTGCTCACAGAGAGAAAGAAGGCACGTCTCCAATGAATAAGGTGGTGTCAGTTAATTGGTTAAATAGCAGCAAAAGCCTGAGTGGAGCGGAGTAGTCAGAGGCAACTATCATGGCTGTTATGTCATATTAAAAAGTTGTTTTTTTAAACATGAACACACTCTGAACTAAAAAAACAAAACACACACCTATGATTGTAACAGAAAATCATTTATTTTAAAAGAACAGAATAGTGTTACATTTACTAATTTTTACTATTTTAAATATAACAAACACGGCTAACCAGCAGTTAGGCTGCATATATCCCATGCAGCAGATTCCTGCCTTCAGATACTGCCCTCCTCTATTTTCTGCCTCTTCTTCCTCTGTCCTTATCACAATAAAAGCAACATACCTCAAATTAAACATTATTACTATTGTATTAAAATTTAGAGTGATGCAATGAATTAAAAACAAAATTAGACGTTTTTCCCCACAAGTACTCCAGCAGCAGCTTCTGATGTCAACTAGTGAGGAGACACTCAGTACTGACATTTCAATGCTGTGTCGAGTTCACAAAGTGCAGATGTTTCAAAAAAACTGCTCCAAACTCACGTCACATCACCAGAGCTCAGTGAGGTTTTTTTCACCACGGTTTTGACAGGTAGCTTACCTGCTGCTACTAGGCTTGACTGACAGAGTGTAGAGCAAACTTGATGACACCGCAAACTCCCAGAAAGCTTAAAAGCCATCATCATCACTAGCAGAAACCACAGCAAGAGACAGTTTGTGGGAATTTTTTTGACAGCCGGGTTAGAGAAGCTCATTTTACCCACAATGCAACTGGTGATCCTGCTGTAGAGGTCAAAAGATACCTCACTAATCATTTGTTCCAAGGGCATATGATCGAAACAGCATTTTGAGACAGTAATCCATGCCTTTGTTACTTCTAGGCTGGATTATTGTAACGCACTTTATTTTGGGGTTAGTGATGCGTCCATTAGGCGCCTGCAGGTTGTGCAAAATGCTGCAGCACATCTCTTAACTGGAACAAAAAAGTTTGAGCACATTACCCCAATTTTAATTTCACTCCACTGGCTACCTGTACATTTTAGGATTGTTTTTAAAATTCTCTTATTTGCTTTTAAATCTCTTAATGGCCTGCCCCCCCCCCTACCTCTCGGAGCTACTACAACCATATACACTTCCCCGTTCCCTTAGGTCCGCCAATCAGCAGCTCCTTAAGGTACCAAAAACTAAGTATAAATCTAAAGGTGATCGTGCTTTTGCTGTAGTTGCTCCAAAGTTGTGGAATGATCTACCCTTGCATGTTAGGCAGGCCTCTTCTCTCTCTGAATTTAAAAGTCTTCTTAAAACATATTTATTCGCTGAAGCCTTTGGCATTGATTAGAGGGGTTGACTCAATTTGTTTTGACATGTTTCAATTTATTTTAGTTTTTTAGTTATTTATTTTATCTTATCTCATTTTAATTTTCTTTACTTATGCTTTTAGCATGTACAGCACTTTGTGAACTCTGGTTTTATGTTAAAGTGCTTTATAAATAAAGGTGGTATGGTATGGTATGGTATTAGTTTATTGGCAAGTGGATTTGTGGTATATCCATGACTTTCATCTCAGCAAAAACTACAAAATTCCTGCGTAGACTTGCAACAACTCAGTTATGTGACTTAATTTGCTAAGAGAGAAGTGAAAAACAGAAAATGAAATTTTGAATAAAAATCTGCACATATGACAAATGAAGACATTAGACATATTTTACTTGATTTTCTCTTATTGATCTTCATTTTCAGTCAGCACAATGACTCATTCATTCACACTTCAATCCACCGCACAGGACACATCTTCCACAAGGACTACGTTTAGCATACCTACAAAGAAAACGTTCATTCCCACAAAACCTGTGTGGTTATCACAACAAACATAGTGGCATTTTGTCAGGGTACTGGGTCTGTGACCCAGTGTTTTGTGTTTGTTGGTTAATTTATATTCCTTCATTAATGTTATTCAAGGTTTGGGGTCTTTTTAATGTTTTTTGCTCATGTTTATTTGTAGTTCCTAGGATTTAGGTTTCTGTTACTTTGCCTTTCCTGTGTTCCACGTCTAGTCACTCTTGTCTCCATGTTCCCTCTGTCTCCCCAGTCAGTCATGTCTCTGTGTCACGTCTGTCTTTGTGATTGTCACCTGTTTTATTTTGATAGTCCCTGTCCTGTGTGCAGTGCATCTAGTTTTGCTTCCTCTTGTCTCATTATGTCTGATTAGTCCCAGCTGTGTTTCCCTCCTGTTTCCCATTCCCTCGTTACTCCCTTTTGTATTTAAGCCCTGTGTTTTCCTTTGCCCTTTGTTGTGTCATACCGCCTTATGTGCTTTAAGTCTCTTCATGGTTCTGGTTTCTAGCTTTGTTCTGTACTACTTTCCTGGTGTTTTTTGTTCTTAGTTTCTTACTCAGGGTTTTGGGTTGTTTTGGTTTTTTTTAGGTTTTTTTTATGGAGAAGTTTTCCCAGCGAATAAAGCTGCCGTTCTAAGTTTACCTTTTTCGTGTTGAGTCCTGTATTTGGACCCACTTCCTGCCTGCCACAGCACAGCCAAAATGTAACAATAGCAAAAGACGCCAGCAGGTGTCTCTGTGGAGAAGGGTTCGAAAACGAAAACTCTATATCAGGGGTGTCAAACTTAAATACACAGTGGGCCAAAATTCAAAACTGGAACAAAGTCGCGGGCTAACATTAATATTTATTGAAGATCTAGATAAAAGAATGAATCTTTTCTTATTGACTCAAACAAGTTTTGCTGAAAAACTGAATATGGAACAAGCAAAGCTTAATACTAAACAATATATATATTAGCTGTATAATACCAGTAGGCCAGCTCTAATAGTAATTTGGTATTGGCCAGAGTTTGACACCTATGCTCTATATGATTCACGCATAATCCTGAACATTTCTGGGTTTCACAAAGCCTTCACTAATATTAACTGGCAGCAATAGGGTTAATGATTAAGGGTTAATTTGGCTATCCCAATTGCACTTGGTTCTACCTGGAACCTTTAAAAGACACTTGGGATGCCTGGCAATCTCCTGACCTGAACCCGCACTTCAAATATTTCATTTCAGGTAAAAGTTGAAAGTTTTATTTTCTATTGGCTTAACCAAACCTGGCAGCCCAAATAAGTATTTTGATTTCTGGATGAGACCTTCACCAGTATCTTCACCAGCACAAAACACCAATGACTAAAACATCACAATGGAGTCCAATGTTTACTCTATTGCATACTTTTGGTCGCAAACAGTTTCTATTCGTGCATCCATAGATGCCTGTTTTATGTTCCACTGTGTTCACCAGCCTGACACTATGTCTGTGCACTTGAGTTTTTGACTGATTTCAGCTGCCACTCCCGTTTATGGTAAAGAACACAAAACGTTGAGGGCATGACTCAATGTAGTCCTTTGCAAAGCTGGTTCATGTGATGACACTTGGTAGATTTGCTTCTATCAGCAACAGATTGAAACTTTGTTTAAAAATTTCAGTAGAAAGTGAAAACAGAATTTTACTGTCTAGTATCCATAATATCACGATGTGCTGACAATGTGCCAGTAAGCCTGCAGCACCGATTTAAGACATTCTCCCATCAATGTGAAGAAAGTTTGTAAGCGGAAAACACTCATTCCTTTTTTGGCATGTATTCACCATAGATTCTTTTCAATGAGTTTATGCAATATTACATTTATTCCCATTCAGAGTGCAGGAATTTTTCACCAAGCCCTTGGTGATTTGAATTGATTAGGGGAGAGTTAGACCACTGCAGCAAAATGGCTTAAAGTCTTGGCTCTGTGGTCTCGTGTGTGTGTGACCGCCCTTTTGCTATTGAGCCCAGTTAATCGTGGCACTGTCATCTTAAACATCTGAGTGTCATCAGGGGGGAAAGAAATGTCCACTGATGGAGGAAAACCTGGTCATTCAGTATGTTTCAGGTAGTCAGCTGACCTAATTTTTTGCACCCATCATGTAGCTGAACTACATACCTAAACAACTGAAACAACCTCTGATCAAACACCGGCCCTACAGACAGGAGCTGACTATCCTGATGCACCTTCATTCTGGAAGAGGATAAATCTGGACTCATCGAACCACGTGACCTTTTTCCATTTATCCAGAGTTCAATCTTTACGCTCCCTAGCAAACTGAAGACCTTTTGCTTTCCAAATTAGCGTCACCGATAATTAATTTAGTCCCAGTCCCCAGAGTTCTCTTTGGACTGTGCATGTGGAAATGTTCTTACTTTCGCTATTAAATATGAACACCAGTTGTACTGTTTTTCTAGAAACATTTAAGTAATCAATCACGACGACTCATGAGGTTTTGTTTCTTAACGTCTTCGAAGGTAATGTTTCTCCACTATCCTTCCTGGTTTTAGTAACGTGTTGGACAGTTCTTAATCCAGCTTTAGTTTCAATAATCTCTCTAGTTGTTTTTTTCCTTAAAGAAAACCAATAATTTGATGCTTCTGACACATAGGAACATCTTTTTCATAACCACAGAATATGTAATGAGAATGAAATGCGAAGCTACACACTGCATCAGTTAAGCTTAAAACCCTGTTATCAGCCAAAACAGTAATCACTGTAGTAATTATCTAATTACTACATAATCCAGGTGGTGACTTTTTTTAGCCAATTATACACAACAAAATCACCCATTAGCACTTGACTTGTGTGGCCTGACCGTAAGCGAGCATCGACAAACCTATTGTTAGTTTTACAGTTGATTTTTATAATCAGCATTAAATTTGTTAATTAATTTTTGGCTTCACCTGAAATTTAATCACCTGTGAATGGTTGTAAAAAAAAAAAAAAAGCCCAAATCTGTCCTCTGAGTTACCCTAAACCGATTAACACTACAAGCAGCAAAGTTATTATACAGCCAGGCATGGTTAGCTATACTGAAATGCTGCTCTAGCACTCATGAACATCATATTTGGACTCGTGTGTGTCTGCGAACATGAATAAATGCGCTTCGTTGAGCTTTACAGTATTAAAGCAATGCTGCTAAAAAACTGAAGCCTCCTCAACTTTGATCAGTCCCTCATCGCGTCCATCACACAGCAGCAAGTGTTGGCTTCAGTCTGTAGCTTTATAATGCCCACGTCCTTTCAAATGTCTAGTAGTCAGTCTATTTTGGCAGTGTGAGCACAGCTTTTCAAATCAAGCCACCAACATTTTAACAAGAAGCGAGGACCACTTGTCCTGCGACATTCTACTGCGTAAGACCCCCTACTTTACTGTTACACCACACTCTCCCGCTCGACCCCCTACTTTACTGTTACACCACACTCTCCCGCCTTTCTAAGTCCGACCATGTGCGAGTCCAGAACAACAGATTAACTAAAACGTCCTATATGATTCAGCAATTATCAGGAGCGCTGCGAGACAATTTATTCACCATGAGGCGACACCAAGGACAAATATTTGACGCTGTAATGATGAAGGCTGGAACATCAAAAAAACTTCCATCCTTGCTGCTTTTTATTAACACATATTCATGGCGTGATTTTAATTTCTTCTGTTGTGAATGACGGATGTTTTAGACCCTTAAACTCCTACATACCGTCAAGGCCGTGTGATTACTTAAGCGCATGCTGAGTGTGTATTGATGAGAGCAGGAGAACAACAAGAGGACTAAAGCACTCAAGCTAATCTGGACCCTGCAGCCTCCAGGGACAGGAAAATTGAATTAGAGGAGGAAGTGACACATTCGACTCACTCGACTGTCTACATTTGCATTCAGGCAGGTAGCGGAGGCTGCTTTTAGGATAGTTAACCGTGAGTCAGAGCTCCACGCAGCAGAAAACCTTTTTGTAGTCGAGCAGACTTGTGCACACGTGTGAGGAAAAAAATTACAAAATACACTTCAGTCACACCGGTGGGAAAGCAGAACACGGGATGGGAGACAGCCGAAGGACTGAGAGAGACTCAAACATCAACATACTTATTTAAGAGAGGTGTTTTTGTTTTTTGCATATGCAACTAAATGTTAAGCATTTAAATTTGATTTGTGCAATTCAAACTGTTAAAAGATACTTTTAATCAACAATGTGTGTACATTCTTTTTGTCGTTAATGGTGTTTTATACTTAAAAGCTTCTGTATACGTAGTTGACGTCATGCACACGTTGCTTAAGAGTTGAACGTGATACAACCTCAGGTCGCTAAGGACAAATATGGATTCCCTAGTGAGTGATTATTGGAGGTGAAAAACTGTCACCAGGTGAAATTGGTGCCAAAGCGGGTGCTGCACCTAAAACCTCCTCAGCAGCCAACAGATTGCTGCAGTCACCTGTAGTTTGTACGGAGGACCTTGCAAACTACTAGCTGAGTGGAAACGCGAAACGGAGTATGTTCCCCTTCAAAATAAAAGCTGTGCTTTACTGCTGCAACAAGCATGTTTCAAATGGTTACCATTTCCGTTTGGAGTCACATGTTTCGCATTTTCACTACCGCTAGGACGGAGCCATTTAATTTGAATGAAACTTTCTTGATGGCTCTGCTCTTGTAGAATAACTGGAGACCAAAACAACATACTCCATGCAAACTACAGGTGATACGTGTCAATCTTGTACTGATCAAACCAGTTGCAACCAGTCACAAAACACAATTTCCCTCACGACCAGTTGTACGATATCTTCAGGCAAACCGTAATATTGTTGCCAGGGGGTTACTGGCCTGTGTGACTGAGGCCTTATTCACTTGACCTTACATTGTCACCGTGAATGTAACATTTCCAAAACGACGGACAAGTCAGCATCATGTGGTTAGCAGTCAGGTGTCTGCAAAAATTCAGTACTGCACTGTGTTTCATATATTATTTTCCCCAATGCCTCTCGTTCATCTGTTCATGGTGTACGCACACACACACACACACACACACACACACACACACACACACACACACACGATCCATCCAATTGGAATCATCTGGTTCCCTCGGGCCTCTCTCATATTGAACTGTCAATCCTGCAAACTTCGGTACCTCTTCAGCCAAGCCTTGATGTTGTTATTTATTTGAACTTTATTCATTTTGCTCTTTTAGATTTGATTGAAGTTCAACCCTGCAGTGACTCGACTGATTAGTCTATCAACAGATGCCTAAATGTCAGAAAATGCTGATTTCCTTTGTGTTATATGAGTCTAAATATCTTTGGGTTTTGAACTTTCAGGGGATGAAAAAGCAGGTTTTTGATTTGAATATTAGAAATCATGGAGATAATTCATATTTAGTCATGAAAATATTGCTTGAAGCTATTACTACATCCATAGATCGTACCCGGCTAAGATCTGTCACAAAGGTTTTTTTTAACCTGCCAGCTCTCTACTATAAAATCTGTATGACATTTGACGGCACTAATATAAGAACAGAGCAGTAACAGCTCAGTGATTTCACAGCAAGCAAGTGTTTGTCATGTGTGCCGCCTCCTGTACGTTCCACACAGGCGGCAATCTCTCCTAAGCCGAAAGGAAAAGGAATATATTACCAGTGACATGGGGAGTTGCAGTAGGGAGAAAATCAGGAAGTGTAAGGAAAGAGAGCAGTGGGATGACGTTAAGACAAAAAATATCCAGGTGGCCTGGAATCAGAGCTGAGGACCTGTCGTACACCCTAATCACCCACCCGTCAGCACAGTTACACATTTAGCCTGATATTGTGCTTTCAGTATTGCTCAACAGTATACAGTATAAATTAGTTAAATTAGTTAGCCACATCAACCAACTATGCCGTTATTATCATAGGATAAATGTATATTGCCTCTGACATTGACCTTTACTGCATTTTTAGTTACTGAGCACATTTACTCGTCCACCGCTTTGTTTTACACGTTGCTAATCATGAATTTTGGTTTGTCAACATTTCACTATTTGAGTTTTAAGTCACTGTCCCCTGCATCCACTTTGAAGTTGTTCCACAGAGCATGTAACCATTTAAACATTTTTAATGGCTACTATGCATTTCTTTTAATGGATACCATTTAGCTCATGAACACAGTACAATGAGCACGGGCTATTTTAAGAAGCGCCTAAAATGAGATTTTCTTCTGTCTACAGTCTCTGCAGTGGCCTGTTCAATCACTATTTGGAAGTGACAGGACCTGAAATGGACTCGAGCCAGCGTCTGTGTGGGAGAACGAACAGAATGCTGACTAAGAGCAACTAAACCCCCCTGAAGAGACAGCGCTTTTATGTGTGTGTATGTGTGTGTGTGTGTGTGTGTGTGTGTGTGTGTGTGTGTGTGTGTGTGTGTGTGTGTGTGTGTGTGTGTGTGCAAAAACAACAGAGAAAGAGGCTGAAAATATATGAATATAAATGTACACAGTGTTTGAATCCTGAAGAGATCTCATCATAGAGCGCAAAGGCAACTTTTGAAGCTAGCTGCACCAAATGGCACTGAGAGAAATGGTAACACTTTTGTTAATTCCAAAAGGCAGAAATCCTTCAGAGTGACACAAGTAAACTGCAAGCAGCATGTTCATATTTACCAACCCAACTGGTCTGTGACACTTTGCACCAAACAATACAAAAGAAAGAAGAGAGGCAATAGACTCGCACTGGTGAGTCCAGTTTTCTGTAGACAGAGCGCCTGCTCGCTGCTGATCTAGAGGCAATCTGTGCATACTAACAGGCTATGAAAATAGTGTGTTAGCACCGTATTTGTATGGATGCATGTATGAAAAAGATGCACGTAAGTTGGGTTTTTGTATTAAATAAAGGAACATTTTTGAGAAAATCTCCATAATCTATACAAGAATTTGAAATCCACATGCTAAAATTTGGTCTCGCTGGGAAAATATCAAATGGATTTCTTTCCTGGTGTGCCACTGTGTGCTCTCTTTACATAAAAATGCAGTAATGTTGCTTTATATAGTCAGCGTCCACACACACACACACACACACGCTGAAAGTGATTTTAAAATAGCAAGAATTGGATCGCTAAAAGGCACAAATAAAAAAAAAAAAACACCTTGTGTAGACTTCCATACATTTTTACATACATTTACATACACATACATTTCAACATGTGTACAGTAGGTGCTGTATATTTCTGTGGCGCTGCAGTGCTCTGGTGGTGGTGTTGGTGGTGATAGTGCCGGTGGAGCGCGGCTGGCTTCTCCTTCTCAACTGGATGAGGACTTTGATCCTTGCAGCAGTGGAATGTAAAAGCCTCCTGCTGCGGGAAGGACACGAACGGGCTGTTGCTGACATCTGCTCTGACAACGACTTCACCACGCACTCGTTTAAGACTGTGTACGTAGGCAGACATATGCGTAGGTGCAGTGCATACCCTCCCACACAAACACACACTCACGTATAATCACAAACTAACTGCACATGCAGGACCTATAGAGCAAACTTGCCCACGCTTCTGAAAAGAGAAAACACACGCAAACCCAATGACACATTCAGACCTCCCACACCTCTGAGAAAGGCCTTTGAAAAAGCTTCAGATGGAAGCGGCAACACCTCGACAACCAAGTCACCACAACACCGTCTGTCTCTTTTCTTTTCAGTCTCTGACCTGCCTCTTCTTCACTTTACCTGCTCCGTTCCTCCGTCCCACGAGACAGCGGGGAGGCAGAAAGCCGCCGCACGCCGTCCCAGCATGCCACTGCACCTGACAGTTGTAGAAGCCAGTGACCCATGCACCAAATTGTTGTTTGCTTTCAAACTGTCACACGCAGATTCCTCCTGCAGAAAACAACCGCTACTGCCTAAAATGATCAAATTCATTCATGCTTCCTTCTTGTGAAAGTCTCAATGGTTATTAATAACTTCTTTTTCTCAGTTTTTGCTCTTCTCTTTGGATAATAAGCTCAGAGACATCGGTGAAGACTGTGAATTCCTTCCAAAGCAATTTCCAAGAGCTAGGGTTTTGTGCAGCATCGGTGCACAATATATCAGTGGGTATTATTTACATCTCAGAAGTCAGTTTACTTTAGGGGTGGCTCTAATAAGAAATGCAAACATGGCCATCTGCAATGTAATTGTATCAATTATTCAGTTGTTAGTACCATTTATATGACAAGTTTGTAATACCCAGCACAGCTTTTCTTAATGGATTGTCACAGCAGCGCTGAGAGGCTGTAAAAGCTCCAGCTCCAACAGCAGTAATAAATTAAAGGGTTTTTTTTTTGTCTCATTGTCTTGTAAAAACTGCTGCTCGGTGTATTAAAAGATTTTTGCCAGTATAGTGTAAATACAGGAGGGGAAAGCCTTTTTTTGGACTACAATACGTGTAAATGAAGGGATGGTGTTTCTGCGCTTCCTCATCCGGCAGAAGTTATCAAACAGATCTCCATATCGCTCTATCTGCTCCGTGTCATCTGCTCAGTCCTGCTACAGCACCCGTGTTCCTCTGCTGCCAAAATCCAAGCATTACTGAAAATCCTCTGAATCTTGCTGATGGCAAACAATAAAACACAAAAGATCCTTTTGTCAACATTAGAATCCAATTTTAGACTGCAGCCACACTTTGAAGAAACACTGCGAGCCTTTACTTATCAGATTTTTTTATTTGTATCCATCTCTCAGTTTTCCCTGGGAGAAGCACAGATGTTTCACCTGCACGAAAGTATGTGATGAATAGCGCTGCCACTTTGTACCTATAGGAAGCATTACGAGACACACTGCACCATGGCAAGCATGTGGAGAAACACACATATCTATTTTTGGGGTAATGGACTGCTGTACGGGGAGTGAATGATAAAGCCATTGATCGCAGTCCTATGGCCAGAGGAGGTTCTGGGGATAGATGGCACGTTCCAATCCTCAGAGACACCGACTGCCATTTTACATTACTATTGATCTAAGGCACACGGCACGGCATCGATCCCCCACACAAACAAGAACAGCAAAAACACCTCTGTACCACTTAACACCTATGCCGCTGCACGAACACAGACTGACCAACAGATCTCAAGTCCACATGTGCAAATCCACGCGAGACAAAAAAACATGTCACCAGAAGCTAAAAGACAACTGCACACCAAGGCTCACAAATCAGTGAAGGGTGACACTTTAATCCACTGCTTTGCCTGACTGACTCCCTGCCAATCTGTCTGTCTCTCTCGTTCCCTTTATCTGAATATCACTGTTTCAAGTGCTCCAGGGTATCACTGTCAGCCAAGTGAAATGACATAAGTGAGGAAAACTAGTGCACGAGGAAATTAATATTCAGAAACACTCCACTTTTAGTTCATATGTGCAAGGGGCCACTCTCACAGACAGGAGGGCTGAGAGGAAGATAAAAGAGGGGAGGGTGGGGGCATTACTGGGGACACCAAGATGTGCAGGAGAAATGGAGAAGATAAGAAAATACAGGACATGATTGGAATACAAAAGCACCCAGCAGGCTCTGATGTGCATTTCAAGGTTATTAACATCTAAATAATAAGCAATTAGGACACATATGAGGTTAATATAGATAGGCAAACATGAGATTCTGCAAGCCGAACTAATTAATCTTACGTGGTTTGGTGACATCGGAATTGATTGGGATTAATTAGGAGGGTCGGTGCAGGCAGAGGCTGAGAGTGATGCAACACCTGTGGATCAAGGTGAATGACTGGAGAGCAGCGAGTGACGTTACATATCACAGGAGGGAGAGCACACCGAAACCCTTTCTTCATATTTTAAAAGAAAAAAATAGATATCTTATTTGGTTTTGTATAGAAATGTTGGACACAGGAGCTGCACACTCTCCTGCTATTCTCATCCAGGACACGGCTGAACAGGCACCAGCTGCGCCCGTCCTCCAGTCAAACAAGCATCCATGAAAGCCCTCCACACGACTCAAACCGAGATCTGTGAAACTCACCAAAGTTTGCTGGTACTGAAGCGTCCTGTTTTCGGCCTTGTCCTTCACCATTGCGGCAATATCCCCATTGAAGACCCCCACAAAAAAGAAATCCGAGACTCTCAGGAGTCGCCCGCTAATCAGTCTGTGGAGGAGGAGGAGGAGGAAGACTCTGTGCTGCCGCCTGCCATCTCGTGTGCAGAGAGTAACAGGTTTCTTTATCGTAAGACCTCCTGCATGGTGCAAAGCGAGGTGGGTGCACCGGATTGAGAGCCACGGCCGGCTGTAGCGTCACAGCAGCGCTGGTGAGGCTGGACTGCATACACCGCCTCCCTCCTCCACTCTCACTGTGCTGCCGCTGCCGCTGCTGTCTGACTCTCTTTGGACTTACTGGACTTGAGGATGTTCGCATTTTATTCTGCTTTATTTTTTCGTGCTTTAGTGCGAGGGCGTCAGGTAGCCTGCGGCTCTGCCGAGATTGTTTCGGACAAACATCATGGACGACCCAGCTCTCCTTTGCTCCTGATTTGAGTCATCACTGGATTGATCAAGTGTGATGAGTAATGTAGTGGGCTTAGCTTTATGGCTCAATGAGTGTCAGAAAGAAGTCCTTACAATATCCCAGCAGGGCTGTCAGGACGAGGTGTTGTGACAAAAAAGTCATTTTTGGTGTTTTGTTGTTTTTTGTTTTGTTTTTTAAAACGGTTAATGTCCTTGTATATTTTTTTATATTTTGGGGTTAATAGGCTGTAACCAATCGAATTTTTGAAGGTGTTATACACATTTGAGTCAAATAAGTGATGCCCAACCCAGCAGGAATTCTGGCTCCAGCAGATTGGAAGGTTGGTGAGAAGGTGACAGCTGTTGGTGTGATTATTTGGAAATGGAAGAAACATATAAATGATCCAGAGAAGGTTTAGGAGAAAGTCAGATGAAACCACAATCAAGCTGTTTGGCATCTGCTCGATCCTCCGTGTTGTTTATGACCCAAAGAGCAGCATCCCCACATCAAGCACAGAGGTGGAAACATTCTGCTGTATGGCTGTTTGTCTGCTAAGGTTACAGAGCGACTTCGTTACATTGAGGGGACAAAGGACAGAGCCATGTACAACAGTGTTCATTTTACTGACCAATAATTTTGATCAGTTTTTATCAATGACCTTTTCTTCTGATAAAAACAAGACGATAACTAAATAAAAACAAATGCACCAGCACAAAAACTGGGATGGAAATGTACTGACATTTGTGTCAATGAATAAAAACAAGATGAAACTTTTCTGGAGAGATGAAATCCAATCAGAACTAATTAAGTAGTGTACAAAAGCGGGATGAGTGTGAAAGTGATCTGGTCAGAGGTAATCTCCAGGTTAGGTACGCACATTTTATCTGTGCCTGAAAAGCAGAATTGGGGGGGCTAACTACCTGGACTAAAAGTAAAAGGTTGAACTTAATCAAATTTTGTTGTCAAAATTAGCACCGATGTACCATAGACCTTTGGTCGAGAGCCTGCTTCCCTCAGTCACAACACTGACGATGGGTCATAGATGGGCCGTCCAGCACGACAGTGACCCAAAACATACCACTGAGGAAACAAAGGAGTACGTTAAGAAGAAGCACATTAAGGTCATGGAGTGGCCTAGCAAGTCTCCAGACCAGCCAAGAAACCTAACAGACTTTGAAAGCTTCTGTAAAGAGAAGTGGGCTAAAATCCCTCCTGAGATGTGCACAAACCTGATGAGCAACTACAAGAAACATCTTATAGCTGTACTCACTAACAAGGGTTTCTCCATCTTGTGCTAAATCATGTTTTGCTTGGGGATCAAATACCTATTTCTCTCACTCATGTTTTTTTATCCTGTATTTTGGCCGGCTGTCTCTTTAAAAGCAGATTTTTTTTTTATCTTAATGAGACGTTTTCAAGGCTATATAAAAATTACTGACTGCAGCTTCTACCTTGTGTCTCAAAATGGCTTGAAATCATTCAAGAGAGATATGTTTGAGAGATTACAGGTCAGCAAGTCATTTACATCAGTTTAAATACCAGCAATCACTTTTTGGCATAGCCTGTAGAGGATCTTGTTTGTCGGTCTATGTCACAGCATCTGACTGCATTAAATCCTTCATAGATATTTTAAAAAGATAAGTCAGCATGTGTGATAATATCTCTCAAACATGAAAAGTGAAGTGGGCAAAACTGAAGCAAGGTCAAAGTGAATTCCCATAAAGCAACTCATTAGTGTGTGTAATTGAGCCCTCCATCATTTGCGGGGTAACTACGTTGGTGTTGCACTCTTTTGTGCTAAAACCGAACATAACCCTGATGACATGATCAAAGTTGTTTTCACTGACTTTAGAAATCTCCTCTGGGAGCCACAGACAAGATGCAACTGTTTTCTCAGCCCGTTTAGCGCCTCCCATAACAATTACGCTGAGTTTCACATGAGAAATCTGTATCGTGTGGCCTTAAATTTTTAAACATTCTCGTGTTGATGCAATCTGAGCTAAAATGACAGTAACTCTCTGACTCTTTGAAGCACGAAGGCAGCACACTCTCAGGATGAAATGAGGAAAATATAAGAGATTTTTTATGTGAAAAATGTGCGAGCTGGAAATGCCTCATATTGTGCTGGAAACTAAAATGCATTTCTCTCTGCAAAGCTTTTTCATTCAAAAAGAAATCCAATCCAAAAGTAAATAAATAAATAAAAAAGAAGTAAAAGCACACACGAGCACATGGACACTGGTTCAAAACTGAAGCGGATGTGATCTAATGGCATGAATAATAATGTGAAATTGAAAGATTTAAACTCAAAGAACCAATTTTTTGGATAAATGTGCTGAATAGTGCTGTCAGCACCAACTTTAAAACACCAAATTATAGAATATAGAATAAATTACAATCATAACTTTGCAGTTCACTTCTCATACTCCCCTCTCTAACACACTTTATTCTACGCCTATAGATTTAGGCAGCAGACTAGTAGACCCGAGCAGGGTCTAATAACAGCCTGAATAGGCTCCGGTGCCGCTGCGACCCTGAATCAGGCAAGTGGTTAAGAAAACAGACAAATGGATGGATTGAGGGAGAATATGCATTGCCTGCAAGTGCATTTTGCATGAAAACTTGCTGCCAAACATTTCCACAAGAAGTATTTTATAGTTCTGCTCTGTGCTAATGAACACTACAGCAGATCCCCTTTAAGTATTTGTAACCACTCCTCTTATGAGTCATAAAACTGTGGTGTGTCTAAACAGATGGGTGGAAATAAAAAGAAACAATAAAACAAAAAAGAAGACAAAGTGGCTTAGTAAGGTGTCGGGCCACCGCGTGCTGCCAGAACAGTTTCAAATCTCTGGAGCTCAGTTGGAGGGATGGGTCATTGTCCTACCAAACACACTGATCCAAAGGCCACAGCTCATGATTCATGCCATTCTCATACTAATGAATATGGGCATTGTCATTCAGTAAGAGAGCATTCCTACAAGGATAGAAATGTTTCTTGATGTGATGTTTTAACATGCTTTGGAGTGACCTTTTCCTCTAAAGGCAGAAGTGGACTTGGGGGAAAAAAGTTAACTACTAGGACTGTACTGACTATATTTTAAGTAGTGTTTAATTTCTTCAATTATAAAATACAGAAAAATGCACAGATTTCTGTTAGGTAAAGTAACACAGGCTCATTGCCATTCCTCTGTGCAGATTAATCAACGGTCACACACAAAGGCCTATTTGAGACAGAAAACCCCGCACAAGTGTTCATGTTTTTCCTATAATTTGTCACCCATCTGTGCATGTGTGTGTCTCAAGAGAGCTAGTATCCACCTCCAAACGCTCACACGAGAAGACTTGCTACACATTCAGATCATTTCCTTTTCCCACATGTGCGGTGTAATTATACTGCAAGCAGTCATCTCTCTGGGCTTTCACTGGAAGGCTTTTCAGAGGTGCTACATACTGGCAGTGAAATCTACTGCCCTGACAGATGTGCTGCCAAGTGGGCCTCACACCTAAACGATAACCACTGTTCCAGGGATTCACTGCTTCAAAAAAAACAAAAAAAACAAACCTTCATGTCTGCCAATATTTTTTTCTGTTTGGTTTCAGGACGTTTAAAACTTTTTTTTAAGCCAAACCAAAGAGTCTTTTCTAAACTGCTACTTGCATTGTTAGAAAGTTTTACCACCAAATGGCGGGTTGCTAATAAATTCTTGAAATTGTGGCTCTCACATTAAAAAATTGAACCAGTCTCAGGTCATCCTGAATAAAAAACATCACAACTTCCTGTGGGGACTAGTTTGACTGGCTGACAGTCCTGCAAAAGGCTGCAGCTTATTGGCTATTGGCAAGGCAACCGGTTCAAAGCGCTGGGCCACAGGCACCAAAATGAACCAGGCCCTCAGAGACCACTGTGGCATTTTACCTAAAAACACACGCACAGAAACACACACGTTCACAAAAAACAATTGTTCATGCTCTTCGTGTTCATATGCACCGTGGGCTTCCAACTCGGCCTTGCATTATAACCTTGAGAGCAATATGTGTCACTGGCATCATTATATCAAGGACCTGGCATTCATAAACGGGCAGAGGTATTGTGTGTATTGTGGTCCTGACAGCAGAGAAACTGGGTGCTCTGCAGCCCCAAGCACCAGCACACTGACCCACATCTCTCCATTTCTACAGGAGTTTTTAGAAATCTATCACCTGTGCACGGAGGCCAGTGTGGCACCAGCATACAGGAGGGAAAAAAACCCACAGACAGATTGATGTGTTTCTTACCCACTGATCCTCGGTGTCTACATGAGGTAAGACGCTCTTCCGTATTATATAAAAAGCCTGTCATTAGAATTAAATGAATGTTTAGGTGGTGTATACATACGGATCACTGGCAAAGTTGTTTTGTTATGGAACATTTGGCATAGATGTGTGATACAGCCACACTGCCACAAGCACCTTGAGTCATTCCTCTGCAACATGAAGATGTGCAACCACCTGTGCCCCTTCAGTTTTGTGTGCCAAGTTTCTCAGTTGTCTTTCATTCCTGTTGGCTGATACAGCTGATAGAGAATAAGAAAACTGAGAAGAAATAAAGACAAAACGAAACCTGAACACCAGCAAATACACCAAAGCCCAGTTAGACCTTCATTTAGAATTTGCCCTTGACCCTGGAATGAGCAAACTTTGGAACATTTTGTGACATTTGATACTTTAAAAAAAAGACAGAAAAGAGACACTAATCCAGCTGTGCACTCACGTTTTTTCCCTGGGCTGCTGTCTTCCTCTCTCCCTTTTTTCCCCCTGCTCTCCGGGCTACGTATTCAAAACCGTCAGCTCTGTCCTTCCATTGCGCCTTAGCAGGATTTTGACAGAAATAAAGTGGCGCACAGCCACAGGTTGTAGCGCTCACTCAGTCGATGAGGCGATCTGATTGCAGATGACTCCCGAAAATCGCACTTTACTCCCAGGAAGGGAAATCTCAGTAGATCCCAGAGAATGGCCTGTTGCTGGTGCGCATTCCATACAGCGCCGCGCCAAAGTTGTCAGCACCGCGCGTAATTACCGGCTTTGCGCCTCCAGAACGGCGCACAGAGGAGCAGCCAGCTGTTGGCTGAATCTGGAGACCATGAGCAACAGCAGCCGGCCGCCTGAGAGCGCGGCTGCACAAGTCAAAGAAACTCTATGATAAGATGCTACAGCCTCCTCATCTGCGCCTGCTGAGGTGGGAGGGAGACAGCGGGGTACCGGGTGTCGTGTCCGTGATGCAATGCGGGTACCGTCAATGTTACAGACCGCAGTTTTCTCCTCGTGTGCAGAAATCCAGGCGCTCCGCTCATCATATGCGGATCGGCGTCGCGCATTCGTCTTAATTAACAGCGGCCGGGATCGACTGCAGAAACAGAGGGAAGCTTGGAGGGGGGAAACAGAACATAGACTGAGTGTTGATGCTCGGTCATGCTCTGCATCCCTCTCTCTCTCTCTCTTTCTCTCTCTCCCTCTCTGCTCGCATGTGGCACCACCACCACCACACGCGCGCAAACACTTTAAGGTCCCATATTAAGCGTCGTGCGTCTTAATCATGACACGCAAAAATAGCTCGGGTGCAGGAAGGTGAAGACAGCGGGGCTCAGTCAATGTCCAGACTGAGGTGGTAGGATGATGAGCGCGTGTGACTGAAAATGAGGATGAATGGTGCACTCCCCACGTTGTCTCCTGTCCATGTGTGTTGACAGCTAATGCGCCTCCTTTTAACCTTAACCCTCACATGGCAGCTGAACTGGAGCCTCACCGCTTCGTCCTCCAGCTGCGACCCAAAAGGTAGCGCAACCCGGTGGGTGATTGCATGCATCCGGGTGCAGACTGTTCACTTCTCCTTCTCTGTCATGTTTACAAGCTATTAAGCGATCCTCGAGTGGGTAATCACGTTGCCAGTGATGTCACCTTGTCCTGCCTGCAAAGACCGCAAGCCTGTTTAGAAGTTACAAGCTGTGTCTTTCTATAAGCTTTTGTTAAAAAAAATGAAACATTTGCAATCTGCTGGGCGTTTAGGGCGCCTCAAATTCTCTAAACACATTAAGTCACGCATGCATTATGTCATCACACACAGGTTATACACCCACGGTGCTTACACACACCCACCTGCTGGCGCCTTTAGCTCCCTAGGACAGTTTGGGGACGTTTATGTACCCTGGCTGTGACTTCTATTGGCCAGCGCTAACCTGGACGAAAAGTAAATATCTTTCAGGACAGCTGTGTCAATGGATTATTTCACAATGATAGATCATTAACCTGTTTTCCAGCAACGATGCTGTTCCCCGAGTACTACGACAGCCAACTCAGAAGCAAAATAGTCTCGCTGATATCAATAAAATGCCACTTTCAGTTTATAACATTCTGTTGTGCTGCGCAGCAGAGAAGTTGGAGCACATCCTGCTCTCAGGCTAGATAACACTCGCACTTCCCACTACTGAATGAGAAGGTGGGAAATCAAGTGGTGAGAAGACAAACAGGACACCACAGCAGACTCTGGGCATTTTCCACATTTTCAATTTCTGGGCACATCTCTTAATGGAACAAATGTGGACTCATACGGAGAAGCCAAGCAGGGCATGGCTTTAAGCAGTGAGTACAAAAGGTTGACTTATGAGTCTTTTATTACAAACTTTATTGGGACGGCTCACTTTCAGCATGTATTTCTGACCTTATCCAGGACTTCTGCTGCTCTGTATGATAGCCTCTGAAGTGTGGGACAGTGAGACCAAGTCCACAGAGTTTGTGTGCAGTAGAGCAGCCAGAAAGGCTTTGAATATTGTGCCCGAGATGTCCAGTGCACTGGTAAGAATGTCACTGCCTTCCTCTCTGGCTTCAAGATCAATTTATTTTAAAGAAATGGGTTGTTTCACAACCTCCATCTGGATGCTGTATCTAATCCGCCTGTTGTCTGTTGTTACCTGTAGTCAGCCTGTCCACCTGTCTGTCTTGTCTCTGTCACTTGTCTCTCCCGTGTCTCCTCCGTTGCAGAGTAATTGTAATGGCTCGGCAACCCTCTCCACACAGGTTCAGCTACCCTGCACTGAGCTTCACGCAGCATCTTGGGAACACAAATCGGTAATGCTGGCACACATATGAATCCATCCTCCACCGCAGCAGATTTGAGTAAAACATTTGGTAGCACTTTGTACAACAGCCCACAGCTTATGGTGTAATTTCCCAGTATTCACAGTGTGTTTTGTCTGAATTTAGGGTGTAATGTTCAGCACAATAGGCACAACAGAACAACTTGGTATCAAATTGGAGGATTTAAACTAATTAAGGAACAAATTGCACTGTGAGCATTTAGCAGTGAACACATTTTGGGTTATTATAAAGCAGGCCCAGATTACACTGTCAATATAATATGGAGAAAGATACCTTTGGGCTATTTTAGAGGAAAAGACAAACACTGCTTCCTCATTAAGGCTGTGGGCTGCATTATGTAATATCTTAACCTCCCCTTCTTACATTACTAATAGACATTTAGGGTTCATCGTCAACTTTGGGTAATTTGGGAAACATTAGGATGCTGATATACACAAAAGGTTCACATTAAGCAAAATACTTAAAGTATAATTCGTTTATTCTTTCCTTTAAAACCTTTTTGTTCTAAGTATTTTTAGGTACTGAAAATTACTCCCTAAATCAAGAAAAATTACACGTAAAACGATCGAAAATTGCACCATAAGTCATGGGCTTTATTATGAAGTGCTGCCAAACATTTTATTACCTCTCCTCCCTTTTCTGAATGTGCATGTAACTGCAGGAGCGGGAGAAGAGAGGAGAGATAGTTGCATCTTTAAGGCTTCTTGTCGAGGGTGTGAAGTCTGAAAGGAGCCTCAGACCGGCAGGATGTGGCGCTTTGCTGCTGCAGAGACTGGAGAACAACATCAACAACTACCTGCTCATCCTCACCCGCCTTCAGCTGAGCGTAAGACGCACTCACAGTGACAAGTTGCATGCAAACAAGCTCATAAGCACTCCCAGTAAGCACCGATTTGCCGTTCAGTGTAAGTGCAAATGGTAGACTAGCTGTAAATTTGGCCACAAAATTTCTGAATGTCTTGGATTCAGATATTTTCTTTAGGTAACGTAGAATTTCAGCTCCTTAGAAGCTTTCACTGTCAAACTAAAGTCTGCATGTCTTCTCACCTGCAAATCCAAAAGCTGACTGAGTGTCTCTGTCACTCAAGCACATCAGACACATTACGACACGTGTTGTGTTGATACAAGTTCGCACATCGTGAGGGAACACATGTAACGGGGTTCTCTACCACTGGTGTGCATGTGATACAGAGGCATTATCAGCTTCCTCTGGCGTGGAAATATCCTGGTTTCTCGTAAGTCTGTGAGTCTTTCTGGAATCTCCGTGCACTGGAAGCGATGATGTTATGCTGTGTGACCCGAGCTTTCCTTCCTCAGGACATGAAGAAGATAACAGCGCATACTTTGTTAGTGAGAAAGTTGTTCTCAGAAGTCATAAGGGCAAGACCACAAACTTAAGCTCAATGTGCGTGAGCACAGGTTTGCTGTTCACCCAAAAAGAAATTATATTTGACATGAATCTCATATTTTTAATCATCCAATCAGGTGTAAAGTGAATAAAAAATTTAGTACAGCACTAACAAATATAGAAATAATTATTTTTAGTTGAAATAATAATAACATTTTGCTTTGTTTATGTCAAAGAAACGACAAAGCATGTCAAACCTTTGACAGTCTTCTTGTTAGATGTAAAAGGCTGACAGTGTATTGTTGTCACCCTGCTAGGCTGGCAGTGTGGTAACCCAAGGTTGTGAATGCGATAACTCATGAATGAGGCAACTTAGGATTTTGAGATTGGTGTATCTGCTAGAAATCTCCAAGTAGTCTGAATCCCAGTGACATTGACCTCAAGGTCAAAGTCAGTCGTTCAACTTTCCTGAAAATCATCTGCGATTTTTCCAATTTATATCATAAGTGCTAGCAGGCTGAGGAGTAGCACTGCTAGTATTTTCAATTTTCAGCGTGTTCAAGCCTCATAAAGTGCTTCTCACAAGTGTGCTGCCCGCTCAATCAGGATACTTGCTACCTGCTTCTTCTTTAAATAGTTTGGATCTAGTGCTCGGTCCTGTCATAGGAGCAACCTGGCTCCAACTATGCAGCATCCAGAGGACCGATAGGACTGATAGCCTTCCTTATTAAAGATTCCTTTGATCCTGTACAAATCTCCCATTTTATCATCGTATTTGTGAGCCCGTCTTTACCTTTTAGTGGACAGTCTTAGTTGGGTGTTATTTTTTAATTTACAGCTCTGCCTCCAAGACCATTATCTGGATGCTAATCTAATCTAATTTTCATTTTTATGCTGTTTAGAGTCAGTTTGTGCTTTTCTATAAAGCGAGTGGTAAACACTTTTGGTCCATTTTACAATTATAATCATCCATAAAAAAGATGGATGCTCCAGATAATGAACTAACTAAATTAAAGTTTAATTAAACAGCAGGGGAAAAAATCAGCTGTGCTACTACAATACAAAAATAGTCATCAAATAGGAAATAAAAGATCTTTTTAACTATAATATTCGGTAATATAGAATGTGGTATTAAAACACACAGAGGCTCATTAATGACAGTCATTAAACCACCTACTGTCAATAATAGCCCAGTTCAACAACAATCTCATTTCCAGGTGACTCCGAACATTTTCACAGGCTTCATGCTCTTCCCTATTTCCATTTTAAAAACTACACATCATTGCTGTGTTTCCTATTTCAACCACCAGGGGGCAGTGGTGACTCCATCGCTGTCTTGTGTTCCTCGAAGCACTCAGAGTCTGAGAACAGTCCTGATGAGTTACAACCTGCTGATCTCAGCCAAGCTGGAGTGGTTCATGGTTGGCCTGGAGCACAAGTGCACCAATTCCCGGTGACACCGGAGCAGCTTTTCACTACTGCAGCTGGGGGTCGCTCACGAAGGAGGTCCATCAAAGCAAAAACTGGATTGATCTACATTTTTTTCCGTCACCTTTTCGCAGAAGTCACTGTTATGGATGTTCTGTTTTTTATAGCCAGAAGAGAGTGAATACTTCACTATCTGTCGGTCATTAAGATAAAGCAAAGCCAGGGTAATATGAATATAAGAAAAATGAATGTATGATATTGAGGCGTTTTATGTTTGTTTGTTTTAGTTTTATCTTTGTATCATTCTGCAGGACAGTGGAGATGCTTTAAATACGACTGTAAGCCTGTAGGTCCTACAACAGGCTAAAATCTGCCATGTAGCGTTTTTATGATGCCTTCAGACAACATCTGTATTATCTAAATCCTGGTTCCAGATGTTTTTCAGCTTAATAATGTAAACAGAATGAGACTTATTCCAACATATTTGTTGCTCTTCAGCCCTGCTAATACTGCAATATCTTTTTAGGAGAAAGCAAATGTGTTTTTCTCTTTGCACTTTTAAATCTTATCTTGTTTACCCTTTGAATAAGAGCATTGCTAAAGAAGTATGCTGCTATTATTATCAGCATTATTATTATTAATATGATTATTATTTGCTTTTCTAGTACAAGAAATCTCCGTATTGTTGGAAAATTTCTCGATAGAATTCATATATTTTGCATTTAAAGATACATTATTCAAAATAATTGCGATACAGGACTTTTATAATATAGACGAAACACAGAAAGACTGTTTTTTGTTTTTTACTAATCATTTAATTTATTTTAATTGATTGTTGTCTAATAAAAACAAAAAAGAAGCTAATTATAAGGAGACGAGACTGGACATTATTGGACGAGCCCTTGCAGGAAGCAACGTCATTTTTGTCTCCAATTAGCAAATTACCTGCCCAAGGTGAAGGGCTCGTGCAGGTGAGGCGTGGAGGTAAATGGCGGCTCTCGACGTGGATGGCACGTTTCACCATAACAACAATATAGAACTGGTCTTTTATTTAAATAAAGTTGCACTTACCTTTATTATTGATAATCTACGATGTCAGAAAAAACGCCTTTATTACACTACCGACTGACCACTAGCGGCGAGCCGTCTGATGGATCTAAACGCACCGGGGTCGGAGGAGGGGTACACCCCGGACGATCCAAGGATAGGGCGCCTCAGAAGCTCGGGGTGCTGTTTGGAGTCGTCATTCCAACTTTACTGTCCATGTTCAGCGTTGTTGTGTTCTTGCGGATTGGTGAGTATCAGCAGGAGATCTTAAAAAGACTGAAAAATAAAGTCTACCTCAACAAAAATGAGTCCTGACACGTGTTCAGTGGATTATTTGTAGCCAAATAAGTGGTTTTCAATCTTTCATGTCCGACTCCAGAATATGGAGATATTTTACTCCCCACACCCATTTTTTTTCCATCAGTTATGGACAATTAAAAATGAGTTTAACTTGATACTGACGATTAGTTCAGTAATATCACCGGTTAACTCTTATTTCCTCATTTTTCTCTGGACATCAACGCCTCACCTGTGCTATGGCCCTCTGTGAGGATCCACAGGTGCAAACTAGGGAATTGATTTGGTTTGGTTCTCGGCTTGTTCTCCTTTAGAAACTTTATAAAACAAAAAACTCCCATAAAGTTGTTTTATGAAACAACTTTATAAAATACCAAACGCCTCTAGGGGTTTAAACCTGAGGCATTTCACTAAAATAGCCTGGGCCTCAAGATTTTATAGGTCATCCAACTAATCATCTAGATGGTGTTTTTAATGGATATTCAGGGGAGATGTGGGCTGATTAAACTTAACCTTGTGCTAATGGTCATACCCTTCCTTGCTCATTCATCTGCTTTTACAAATGCCTGGACCTTTTTTTAAAGCAGCTGTCTGAAGACCCGTGTGTGTTATTATGATATATGATACACCTTTTATACAAAACAAGAAAACACAAATGTTTTTGAACTGTTTGAAAAAACTTGTTCGAAACAAAAAATGACTGAATAGGAAATCAATTGAACATAACATTTGACCGCAAACTATTTTTTTTCTGTTTTTTCTGTCTTTCAATAATGCAAGAAAATAACTGTAATTTGGCAACTTAATTTTTTTTTAAAGTGCTTTACTATTTTCTACTTTCTAAAGGTAATTTGAAACTTCATGGAGAACAATAATTATTTAATTTTAGTGTTTGAAATATTTCCATTAAATCGCTTGTGTAAACTGGTGGATTAACCATTACAGAAATGTAAAAGCTGATTTTGGTCATTACCAATATTGTTAATGTGGGGCAGCTGTGGCATAAACCTTACACTGGATTGTCTACTAAGTTGGTTAAGCACTTTCAGTGATTACATTTATTAAATGCTTTCCACAGACATATAGTCATAAAGTGCTGTTCAACAAAATAAGATACAAAAAGAAAAATCGTAGTAAATAATCAAAAATGACAATAAATAACACAACCATATTTTAAAAACAAAAACACAGGTAAAAAGCAGATCCTAAAAACAGAGAGGTTAAACACAGTCACCTAAACGTAGCTGGAGTGGGAGACTATTCCCAGTCCCCCTAACTACTAAATTCAGAGCTTGTTAGCAAATCCTGCAAAAAGCAAGAATTTGAGAGTCTGGACCATAGCACTTTGTATGGTGTTGAGGTTAGTATGACTACTTGAACTCAAATTCTGAAATCAAGTGGAAGTAGGTGGAAAGTAACACAGGAATAATCTGGGCTTGCTTACTGAAACATATTAGAAGTCTGGCTGCAGCGTTTTGTATTATTTGGATGCGTAAAAAAGGTAAATCGGGAAATATGGTAATCTAGTCCCAGTGACACAAATGCAGCTGAAGTGATTATGGCTCGCTATTCAAAGATCTGTTGAATCTGAGTAGACTTCGGGCCTCCACTCTGCACTGCACGCTCACTGTTTGAGGAAAATTCTGCTTACATGTTAGAAAATAGACTGATACTGAAGCTGTGTAGTCAGGCTCTGATAGTTATCACGTCAGCCTGTAAAACAGTCCAACCCGTACTTATGAATCAGGGCGCTGAGTTTGGAGAAGTTACTACTGCAAGCTGTGAGTATTCAAACTGCAGCAAATGTTTGATATTTCTCGTCTGATAGATTTTAAACTTGTTTCAATCATTTTTATTATTATTTTTTTTAAATGTGATGCTCAAAGGTTTAAAGTGATTTAAAAAAAAGGATGTTCAGTGAAAGATGTGCTATTACTTGCTTATTACAGGATTTGTTGTGGGCCAAGCAGGGCTGTACCATTCTATTGCCATGTTCCTGGTGGCCTACTTCATCATCACAATGACTGTGCTCTCCATCTGTGCAATCTCCACCAATGGAGCTCTAGATGCTGGAGGTGCCTACTGTATCCTTTTATTGCTTAGAAAGGGAAGTGGCCTTTCAAATCACACCTTGTTTATGAATTCATTAACACACTTATTTTTTCCCTCTGATTTGCTTTATTGCTGTATATCCTCTAGCTGCACAGGCATCTCCTTTGTTTCTTTTCAGGTCTTTAGCTGCCTCTTAAAGGGGAAGTATTGAGACCAAGTGTTTGGCATTCTATATTTTAGAATCTGGCTGCAGTCAAAGGTCTTCTCTTGACTGTGATTGAAAATGTCTTGAGGTTATGTAAGGGAAGACGTGAAAGAGATGTCATTCATATTCAGGAAAAGATAGCTAAGAGAATGCAGCCACACTAGGCTGCTTAATTGTGTGATGGCAGCAAGTTGTCTTGAGTTGTGCACCTTTTAAAGCGTGTCTTAGCTTTGGTCCATGTGTACTTTCATGCAGGCTAGATAAAAGATGGTTAAAATTCAAATAAAAAAGACACCAGTGTCAAAAGTAAATCAGTATTATTCCTTTGAGCTTTGCTGCTCTCCTACTGGCCCACTCATGTTTTTTTATTCTAAATGAAGAAATGATCCCTTGTAAGTCCTTCCCATTTTGGTCACAGATGCTTTCAAAATTAAATAATACATGATAATCCTAAAGCCTGCCAATAATTGATAAATTAGGTTTTAAGCGATGCAATGGCTTACCTTTAAATATTGTTTCAAACTTTATATTCTTAGTAGCCTCTTTATTAGGTACACCTGTTGAACTGCTTACGACAGCAAATAACTGTCCTGCCAATTACTTGGCAGTAACTTAACATGGTTCAGACAACCTGCTGAAGTTTAAAGCGAGCATCAGTATGGGTAACAAAATAGATTTAAGTGAGTTTGAATGTTGCATGTGTGTTGGTGGCAGACAGGCTGGTCTGAGTATTCAAAACCTGCTGCTGGGATTCTTTTATTTTTATTTTTTTTAACACAACCATCTCGAAGGTTTACGGAGGACAAAAAGAACGCAAGATCAGAAAGCGGCAACAATTTGCACAGCCTCACTAAAACTGGACAATCGAAGACTATTTAAATAAGTCCTGAGATGCAATAAAAAATACATCTTTATTAACATGATCAGTTCCAGCAGTTGTAGACCATTAGCTCTTTCTCTTTTCTTGTAATGATGGTCCACTGTATTCTTTCTCAGGAGATTAGAAGTGAAGCATTGAAGAAACTTTCATTCTAATTTAGAGCTTTCATCCATGTTCATGACACTTGAACACTTTAGGTCATTTCAGTCCTTTAAGACCCCCCAGGGGAAAACTAATTATTCCACTGCCACCCTCAAGTCAGAAATTCCTCAACTTGGACCACCAGACATGATCAGCCGAGCCCTGGGTCCAGAGTTTGGTGGCAGCATTGGGATCATGTTTTTCTTTGCCAACATTTGCAGTAGTGCTCTCTACATTTTGGGTTTGGTCGAGGCTATTACATCTACCTTCGGGGTCCCAGAAGGTGAAGTCTATTGGGACAAGATGGGACATGTAGATGTTTTGGCTTGTTTATGCACTAACTCTGTTTTACTGTCACTCAGAGGGGGCTGCAGCTGCTGCAGGTCACCATCACATGCTGCCATCAGGATACTGGTGGTCTCTGCTTTATGGCACCGCCCTGCTTTTCCTGTGTTTCCTTGTGTGCCTGGTGAGATTGGAGTTTTTCATTGCCCTTCTTTTAGATATATTCTAAGATTATTGAGATATTTACTGTATTGTATGAGAGCTAAACAAATAAAGAACTGAGGAATTTGAATGTTTTAAATCAACAATTATTACTGTTCCAAATTTATTTTTTAAGCTATACTTTTCTTTTAATATTTATATCTGAATTTTTGATTCATGCATAGAAACAATGTATAGATATTTAAGTGGAGTAACTTTACCAGCTTATGATTACAGGTGGGAGCCCACATCTATGCAAAAGCCACCTTCATTATCTTCATCGTAGTCATGACGGTCCTGGCTTCGATCTTCATTAGTTTCTTCATTGTGGGGCCCACCGTGGTGACTCTGTCACACACGTCTGCAGTGAACACCACCAGCATGAGCACTGCCAATTATACAGGCTTCAGGCTGCACACGCTGGAGGGAAACCTGTTCTGTAAGCATTGGACACGTCATCAGATGTGTTGATTGGCTTTTATTTAGTTTTTGCTTTGTAAGGAGACAGAAAAATGCAATTACAGATCCAGTTTTCCAATAACGCTTTGAATTAGTAAAAAATGCTGACATTTACATTCAAACATCCTTTTTGTTTGTATAAATGACACAGTCGAGCCTCCTGTTACTCCCTCTAGCCGCCTACACGGTGGACTACACCACTGGTGCCATGATGAGTTTTACCAGAGTGTTTGCGGTCATGTTCAACGGCTGCACTGGAATCATGGCAGGGTCCAACATGTCAGGTAAAACTTCATTAAAAAAAGATGAGGGAAAGCAGTGGTGGCTTTCTCTAGCTGTATGTCACTTCAGGAATGATGAAAACAACAAGTTTAACATGCTGAGTGCTATAATTCTCGCAAAAGCCATAAAAGAAAGTCCTGTCAGAGGATCCATAGGCCAGAGAGTAAAAGCCTGTAGTTATTGTACTTTATTTGATATTAATCATTTGGTTTTTAAAATTTACCACTTTTTTTTTTTTTTTTTAGCTGCTGTGGTGTGTAGAAGTATTTTCCTCCCAAATTTATTTTTTTCGTTTTGTCACACAGATCATCAAATTAAGTTATTCATCAAATCTGCATGGGTCTATGTGGTATAGCATTTTTTTCTCTTAATAAAGGAAATAATTTAAACTGCATTTTGTATTTACTCTGGTTATTTTTGTCTATTGTTAAATTCTGTTTGAAATAAAACATGCGAATGTGACTCGCATGCAAGGAAATCAGTGAGGGGAAAAATACTTTTTCACAGCACTGTATTGACCAGCAACTGTTGACAGCCTGAAAGGAAAAATGGAAAAATATGCTGTGAGAGTGTACGTATTAAGCTGTAGGTAATCGCCTGCTTGCAGAGCAAAATAATGGGTTGACTAACGCATCTCTAGAACTGCAGGTTTTTCTTGGATCCAGGCGCAGATTCGGCACGCCGTGTATAATGTGGGAAAGGTCTGAGTTTGGCCAAACCTTAATGTTTCTATGTTTAAATGTGTTCAACATGGATGCTGATTTATTTTTCCTCCTTCAGGTGATCTGAAAAACCCTGGCTATTCCATCCCGAGAGGAAGTCTTGCTGCTGTTTTTACAACTTTCATCACATATAATGTGCTGAGTCTGCTGGCGGCATGGTCCTGTGACCGGTTAGACACACAACACACACAGATACTCTGAAACAAGTATAAACAACTACTCTTGTTTAAGATGTTGACAGTCACTGCTTTCAGAGTCGGATCTGTGAAAACAAAACTGTCTGTTTTACAAAAAAAATTTTTTCCTTCCCACTGTCACTAAGTGCTTGCTCACAGGAGGTCGTCTGATTGTTTCTTTCTAATGTTATAGCATCCTTACCTTACAATATAAAGCACCTTGGGGTGACTGTTGTTGTGAATTAGAACTATATAATTAAAATTTAATAAACTTTTTAGACTTTACAACTAGTTTCACATGTCAAATTTTCCCAATTTCTCCTAGTTATCTTCTCCAAAGAGACTACAGCTTCCTGGGGGACATTAATATATTGCCACCCATGGTCACAGTTGGCATTTACTCCTCGGCCCTGTCTGCAGCAATGAGTAACCTTATTGGAGCCTCCAGGGTGCTGTACGCCCTGTCCAAAGACGACCTGTTTGGTGAGATTCTTGAGCATGCGTTTTGCTGCCTGATGATTGTAATTTGGATTTCTTGTCTCTAACATTAACAATTTCCTATAAGAAGCCATCAGATGTGGATGCTAACCTTTCCTGTAATAAAAAGGAGTTAATTACTAATGATCAGGCTGTGAAGTGTTGATCTGGATTATATAAAAGCATATCCAATTCATCTGGTCTTCTGTAGCTGAGTCGACATTTTAATATTCAGCCATCTGCTGAGCTGGGTCTCCATCTCAAATGTGCTCACATGTTAATCTGGAAAGCTTCGTTTGACAACAGATGGCACGCGGTGTTGACTTTCTCAAAAGGAAAAAAAGTCCTCGTGTGACTCAGTTATTTATTGGATTTGGGACGATGAGCGAAACAGACAGAGAGACTTTGCTTTTGTTAGTTGTCTAAATCTCTGCAGGCGGTGTTCTGGCTCTGGCAAGGAAAACCTCTCAAAGTGGAAACCCCTGGGTCTCAGTGCTTGTCTCTTGGTTGCTTGTGCAGGTAGGATATCAGTATCACATCATATGTTTGCATTTTCCTCTGTGTTTGAAGTTTAGACAGTCTCGCCTTGAAAGCAGATATCTCATTAGCTTATAGGCTGAGCCATCTTACACTGATTGTTTACACATACCCAGTAATCTAGGATACAGCAACCAATTCAAAATACCTGATGAAAATAGATGAATGGTAAAGGGCAGACACATCATCCTCCAATTCTTCTTGGTTATACTATGAAGTCCTTCCAAACACCTCAGTTCAGCATGACACACAGGTTTTCTTTCTGCAGTCTAACGTCCTCTTCAATCAGTTTCTTGCGTCAGAGATGGTCCGCCACAATACCTCTTAACATCTGTGTCCCACAGCGAGGCAGCCCCAGTTGTCTCATGTTAAAGCATCACATGGCCATCATGAGGTAGTCAGTGATTGCGGGTGACACTCAAGATCTTCAGTAGGTTCCTGTAGGTGATGGGGCTCCTCCTGGAAACATTTAGGATGGCACGAAAAGACTGCTGGGTGGCAGATGTGGCTAATAACCTCTTCGTAGGACATGCTCGTTAACTACTAACTGAAAACACTGCAGAGTTCATTCACATCACCACAGACGGCAGCCTGTCTTGCAGCCTGTTCATCACTTTGAAAACTAGTTTTTGAGCTCTCTGGCAAGAAAACTGAAGAAATTTTCATATAAAGGTGCAGGAAGACCCAACACTTGGAAAATACTGCTTTCTAAAACTTCTCTCCACTGATGTTGAGGTCTGTCAGGTATAGTCCGTGTACTAACAAGAGGAAACCTCACCCTTCTTGAAGACTGCAGTTGCCATCACCCTTTCTTACAACCACCTTCTGCTCAAACTAGTACATCAGTATGATCAACATTGGCCCATATTCTGACAACGCAGAGTCCTGGAAGAGGCCACGGCCCCTGTAAGGAAGTCTGTCAATAGAAAATTGTACTTAGTAGTCAGTATAATCTTTTAATAATATAAGTTTACATATAGTAGTGATAGGATATGCGATCCTTAATAGTCTGCAAAGGCTTTGTGTGCATTCCAGAGTGCTCTGGCATTCACACCCACATCCTGGGAGCATGGGAAAGGTCGTACCTAAACGTAGCTATGTCAGTTTTAGTCTAAGTGCCTTTTTTACATTTAGATGAACTGTTGGATTTTCCAGACCAGCAGGTTTAGGGAAGTCGTTTATGGGGGGACACACACACACACACACACACATACACCTCCACATTCCAATGTAAGGAATAAACACCCACTGATGTATGAAATAAAGACCAGGGCAGTCTCAGAGTGCGAGTCCCTGAGCCCTCACTCTCGTGCGAGAGCTCAGAGCTGCCCTTGCTAAGCAACAAGTAAAACTGTGTGTTTCTCCTCTCTGATTCTCAGCTAAAGAAGTGTTTTAGAATACATCTCTTAACAAAGTCATGCTTTATTGCCTTGAAGATCAGTTGTAATATATTGTTGAAGACCCTGCTGGAGTACAGTTTCCCCCCGACAGTCACTTGCACCTTTAAAGTTATATCATTACACTCGACACGCTTTGCAGTACTGATGGCCCCACTAAGAGAAGGTTCCCAGCATGCAGCTGTTATCCTTCAGAACCTCGATTTTGCAGATAACATCTGCCTTCTTGAAGACACGATTGAAGTTGCAAAATAATTTCTGCACAGACCCAAAAGTGCTACTCAGTCTGTACCTTAACACTTTTAAGACCAATGTCATGCACATCAGTGGACCAGCTTATTGCCCATTTGCCAAGTATGGCTCTGCCATCAAACCGTAGACGCCCTCAAATGCATGAACATGTTTACAGTGGCAACTGTGACTAGGCGAAGCTTGGCGAGCTTCTTGTAGCTTTGCCAAAGTGCAGAAGGCTCAGATTCAAAGGTTAACCAGACTTAAAGTGTCCAAGTCACATTTTGAAGGGATCTTGTTCTCTTGGTCTGAATTATGGACCCTGAATAAAATTTGAGGAAACTAGTGAAAAAGTCAGTAATAGCATATTAAGAAAAGTAATTTAAAAAATAAAAGAAAATCTTTCCACTTCCACCCTGTCTTCTGTTTCTAATACAGGTGGGGAAAAATAAATTAGGATGTGTGTAGTGATGCTGCATCAGCACTGACGTCATACACTGTTTGCTAAAGGTGCAGTGCTGTCTGCAGTTGATTGTAAATGAAAGCTGGAACAGAGGAAGGAAAAATCAAGAGCAGACAAACTGATAGCTCATTTAACTTTGCTCATTCTTCAGCCGCTGCTCAGCGATGCAAAAAGACTTTGAGCATCATTGTGCTCAGCTTCAGATTTTCGCTCATTTGTCGAGTGAAGAGGACTCACAGCTTGAAAGGTTCTGGCAGGGAGACGGAGCTGAATGTTGTCAAACTAATAAGTGAATTCTTACAGTACCATGCTGCTTAACTTCAGCTCATTAGCTCGAGTGAAAGGATTTTTGTATTTTAAATTTTATCCTGTAAATTCAGATACAGTGTAGCTGTTTAAATTTGTGGTGTCGAGGCAGCCGGGGGTTCAAAGCTATCATAGTTGACGTATGGTGAGTTTTATTGTTGCAAACATTGTTCTGTTGCATTTTAATGGTGCATGTCAAAGCCTGTTCACTTGGTATCATTTGACTGGATATTTTTCTGGACTAAAACAGGAGAATTTTTGGTCTCAATGGCATATCAGTTTGAGATTTTCTACTAAAGCCACTCTTAATTTTCACTAAAACCTGTTTTTTCCAATCGCCTCCACTAGATGGTGCTATTTGCAGGTAAATTGAACACCATTGCTGGTATTGTAACCATCTTCTTCTTGTTGGTGTATGCTGCTGTGAACCTGGCCTGTTTGGCTCTTGAATGGGCTTCTGCACCAAACTTCAGGTACAGTGCAGCATAAGGCAGTGGCTTACCTTTCTGCTTTAGATTTTATTTGCACAGGTAAAACCAAAATGGAACATTTTCATACATGTTCTTTCATTTTTGTTTATTTCTTGTTTTATATTTAGACCCTCGTTCCGTTTCTTTACATGGCACACCTGCACTCTGGGCATCCTCGGCTGCCTGGTCATGATATTTTTGATCAATGCAATTTATGCATTTGCCAGCATAGCCTTTATGCTGGTGCTCTTGATGCTTATCCACTACCTGGGGCCCATCAGCAACTGGGGCTACATCAGCCAGGCCCTCATCTTCCACCAGGTGCATAAAGTGTTTTTCACTCACATGAATCACAAATGTGACATAAATATGCATGAATCACTTATATTTAATCATTATTTACTATTTTCTGTAATTACCAAGGTGCGTAAGTACTTGTTGATGTTGGATGTGCGAAAGGACCATGTTAAGTTCTGGAGGCCCCAGGTGCTTCTGATGGTTGCAAACCCTCGCAGCTGTACAGGCCTCATGACTTTCATTAATGATCTGAAGAAGAGCGGCCTCTATGTGCTTGGACACATAAAGCTGGGCTTGCTGGGTAAGAAATGTGTACGCTGGAGCCCGATCTAGTGGATTATTGAGTACTTTAGGTCTTAGAGGGAGATATTTGTACCTCAGTGATAGTCTTTGATGAAAAGAGCTGTTATTTCTGAGTGTAAATCAGTTTTAATGAATCCTAACGTTAACGAGATTTCACAGTGAGAGGGAAAAGTGTTAAAACAGAAGTTTGCTTGTTTTTCCTATGAAAGTCTGATTCTTGTTATATTGTGTGTGCCTCTGTGTGTGTGCAGATGAGCTGCCCTCTGATCCTTTGCAGAGTCGATATGACTCCTGGCTCTGTTTAGTGGATCATTTGAAAATCAAAGCGTTTGTCAACCTGACCCTGGCTGACTCCGTCCGACACGGCGTTCAGAATTTGCTTTTCATCTCAGGCTTTGGTAGGTGGCTTTACCTTTACTGTTGTAGGATTAGGTCCTGTCTGTCACTGAGCAGTAGTTATGGCAGCATTTCCAATATAATACATCATTTTATCATTCATATTTTTCTTATTCAAAGCACAGTTGATACAAGTCTTTGATTCTAGGTGGAATGAGGCCCAACACCCTTGTCTTGGGTTTCTATGATGATTGCACTCCTCATGACCACCTCCAAGGTCATATTCTCCTGTCTACAGGCCATAGCTTTGATACGGTCTGTCCAACCAAAGTCCCTGGAGAGCAACGCTCTCCCTTCTTTCCCAGTCTGCGAGGTGCTGAGAACCCCAAAGACCTCCAGGAAGAGGAATACGTCTCTGTGATTGCTGATGCTGTAAAAATGGGAAAGAATGTGACTCTGGCTCGGTGTTTCGACCAGTTCAACCGGGACAGAGTCTTAGGGTCAGGAAGAAAGATCAGAGGTGTGGCCGGGCCATTCATTGATGTGTGGCCTATGAATCTTCTTCAGCCAGACAGCCATAGTTATGTTGGCATCTGCTCATTGTTTCTTCTCCAGCTGGCTTGTGTGCTTCACGATTCCCGTGCCTGGAACCAGGCGAGACTCCGACTCTTCTTGTGCATGGAGGCTGGCTACAGTCTGCAAGAAAAGGAGGAAGCAAAGCTCCAGGGTATGCTTAGGGATCTAAGGATCTCAGCTCAGGTGCAGATGGTGGCTTGGGATGAGGTGGTGGCGCTACACTGGCAGAGGCAAAGAGAAAGGGCTGAACAGAATGAGGAAGATGAGAGAGAAGACTGTAACCAGACATATCCCAATAATGCCTCTCAACTTACAGATGAGTACATCTGTGCCGTCAATGATATGATTTGCCGTCATGGTGTCCCTCAGCCAGCTGTGCGTTTCTTGTATTTGCCACACCCCCCAGCTGATAGAAGCCGTTACCGTGCCTACCTGCATCAGGTGGACCTGTTGAGTCGAAACCTTGGTCCGACATTGCTCGTTCACGGAGTCACTCCTGTGGTTACGACTGACATCTAGAATTTTACTAACTCTTTGTCATCGACTAGCAGAATCTAGTATCGTTCATGGACGGGGCTGTGCCTGTTGCCTCCCGATTTATTGACATGTTAGTCGTCAACCACAGTATTACAATAGATGAAAACACTGCAAATCTCAGTTTTAAACTTTAATCAAACATGAATGTTACACACACCTATTCCTCCCACTAATACACCAACAAACATGAATGCTTGAGGGAACTGAGGCTATCCCTTTGAAACTGAGATTAGGCCATAGTGGCATTAAGAAAATTAATCTGCACTTTTTTGTGTGAGAGGAGATGATTGTATTAGTAGAAAGCTGATTGGATGTTAATGTATTAGATTCTCATTTATTTGCTAAAATATTGCTGCCACAGTTGGGTGCCATCTTGCTATTGTGTGCTTTAAATTTTGCACAGATTTATAGAAAAATAAACGATTGTATTACCTGAATGGCCTGTTTATAGTTAGTAATTGTTAGGTACTACAAAAAAAGTTACACCTGAGTGTTTCCTGTTGAACCTGCAGAGGGCGATATTTGCCTAGCAAACTGCCCACAATCACAGCTATACAAGTAAGAATTTACAAGGCTCTTAGTGCACCACAATGGTGCAAATACCATGTAACTGAATGTGTACTACAAATAAGCTAACATAGACTGATCTGCTCATTCAGAACTCTCCACGTGGTCGGTCTGTTTATGATCGGCTTTCTTGCCAAGATAAAGAATGCAGTTCCCAGAAAAACGGTTGAAAACTTTTCAGGGCTGACAGGATCTCCTTCTGAGTTGTAATTATGGACCAAGGCAGTCTTACTAAACTAATAATAGAGTCCTATGTGTTCCAAATTAAACTTGGAGTCAAGTGTTTTCATTATTATTTTGGATATGACTTCTAGGAGGATTATGTTTGCTGTATACAAACAGCAAAGCACCATTGGCTTAGCACTGAGGGAGCTAAAATTAAATCAAGAAATATTAGGGGCGAATGTCAGGGCGCTATGCTACAGACTGGGTCATCCAACATGACATTGACCTGGGGTGCACAAATAAATGAACAGATGGTTTAAAGGAAAAGAAACAACAATTTTGGTCTGTAACCACCTTGAGATGCTGTGGTGTGAGCTGAGCAAGGCTGGACAATCAAGAAATCCCCCAAATACTCATTGTGCACTTCTTATCAGCATCTCCAGGAAATGATGCTGTTGTTAGAGAAGTTTCTTTGAACTACTAAATTCAAGACTTAACTTAGTTTTTCCAGCCTGAGCTGTGAGTGATTACTGAACACGATCATTAAAGACATGACTGTTTTATCCAGTCAGACTGTGTTGTACTATCATTATTTTATAATGGAATTTTTACTTGTAGTGCAACTTTTTGCCCCTCGGAATAAAGCCAGTGTGCAGATGTCGTATCTTTAAGTGTTTTTATGCCACAGGATAGTTTTAAAATAAGAATATGATGTAGATTGCTTGATAACAAGGCAAACTCATCTGTTGCTTTAAAAGATAATTAAAATACAGTGAAGATTTTCTGAATGACACTATTGTTTGGCACATGTATGCTGTGGTGGGTAAGGCGGCGCATACTGAATAGGAGCCAGCGGCATGTCGCATTTAGAGAAATTCTAATGGGTTTACAGCAGAAAACAACACCCACCTACACATTACTGTCAAACAGTATGTGGGAGGGAATTTGTTCACAGATGGCAGCAGATCCAAGGACACCGAGGCACCTTTTTCTCCACTTTTCTAATGAGTGCATTTACTTAGAAGTCACAAAGAAGCAATAGTGCACCAGCACACGGTGACTCCTGTGATCTGACAGTGTGGGCGCACATCGAGTCTGGCCCATCTTTTATATTTAAGGTTTTAAGCTGAAGGTCGGACTCGCTTCAGCGCCGCTGGGAGAACTGCTGGTGCAGTAAAAGTGTAATAAAAACACTTCCGGGCTGTGATACTTTTAAATACAGATTGCTGTAGTCCATGAACAAAAAAGTAAGAAAGTACTGTTGTTCTGACATAGTGTGAAATACTGGGTATGAATACATTTTTTTAGAGCTTGTAACGGCTTAATCTTGAGCTCCAAACACTCGCAGAAGTAAAGATGCTTGATTAGGTAGACTCCAAGCTATATTAGTGACTAAAATTATTGCTTAAATTATAAATTGCTTAAAATACAAAGGAGTACAATGCTGTTTGTTCTTGTCTGTGATTGATTTAATGATGTTGGGATTGGTCTACAGCAGGGGTGGAGAACTCCGGGCCTCGAGGGCCGGTGTCCTGCAGGTTTTAGTCATCCATCCATGTCAACATGCCTGAATCAAATGATTAGTTCATTACCAGGCCTCTGGAGAACTTAAAGACATGTTGAGGAGGTAATTTAGCCATTTAAATCAGCTGTGTTGTCAAGGACACATCTAAAACCTGCAGGACACCGACCCTTGAAGCCTGGAGTTCCCCACCCCTGGTCTACAGGCTTCTGGTGCAGTAAATCTTTCCATTTTAGGGCTGTTAGCCTTGCTTATGGTAGAACATTACAATGTTTGACGGTTAGGCGTGAAATATTACTAAATTAAAGACTAGAAATCTTAAAAATCTATATATATTTTTAGGATTATAAATCTGCACACATTTCCTTGACACATCAGTGTCCAAAATGACAAATAAGAGCCAGTCAGGGGTTATAAGAAAAGCAAGAAAAATGCTCCTAACATAACAATTATGTTTACTGACTGTTTTTTTTAGAAATGAAAACATCTTCTAGTATCCACCCCTGAACATAAATCTTTCCAAACAATCAGACTCTCCTCGTCTGTGTGTGTGTGATTCCTGGTCCAGTCTCCAGGAGCAGTGAATGAGATGAGCAGCCACAAAAACAACAGACGGTTTCTTGAATGTAATTATAAAAAAGCCAGGTTAAATACACACAGAGTCTAACTCTCTACTTAGCTGCTCTTTTAAACATGCAGAGTAATTATATGCGCAGCTTGATTTGAGTGGGGAACAAGTCCAGTGGGCATTGGCAGTCAGGCAGAGGACAGAGGAAGAGATGACAAAAAGACAATTGGAGGTCTCATTGCTGGGCAAGGATTTAAACACAGCAGTTAAATGGAGAGAAATCACACTCAGAGGATTAGTCAGAATGAAAGACAAATACTGAGGGCCCCACTTCAGCACCAAACAGCTGTGTATCCACCCAGCATCACCAACTTTGTTCCACTTTCAAAATGTTAATGAGCACCTGATCTCAGTCATTCGAGCTGACCGGGGAGCTGCAAAGCTTATAAAGAGTTTATAAAGAGATAAAGTGAATAATGAGCAGAAACAAGTTTATTGCTGCGGTCTTCCACAACAGTCCCAGTCCCTCAGTGTGGCTCCCATGGGGAAAATTAGTTGCCCACCAGTTTGGCATGACACTGAGCTGGCTGATGCAATTTGCCAACAGCAGATTTAGTGATTGTGGGCAACAGCTATAATGCATCTTGTGACGAAAAGACGGTGCCAACTGTTGCATACGTCACATTTGCTGCAGAGCTGCATATCTTTCGTATAAGTGTATCGACACCCGCCTACACCTCACTGACAAACTGCGTGTGGGAGGGAGCACGTTCACAGGCGGAGGCAGCCTGGGCTCTGAGCACTATAAGGGGATGCCACGTTTACAGTCATAAGAGTAACTCGGAGTGTTCAACTATTTTGGACTGGATACAACGTGCAGTAGTCCTACATGCCTCCTACGAGGAGAAGACTTTTTGCTTTTAGCGCGTATTTCTTGTGCAGCACTGGGGACTGGTTTGAGGGGGATTCCTTCATGCCCACAGGTTGACTCACTTCCGACTGACCAGCTGTAGAATGGAGAAGTGCTGATGTATGAAAAGTATAAAGAAGGATCAGTAATGAAAGAAAAAAAAACTGGACCTGCCTTAAGTCTTTAATTAGTGTACCAAAAACAAAATACTATAGACAGTTTGAGAGAAGGGGATAGATTAATGCCCTCCTGGCAAAAAGTTTAAATTAGGTCCAAAACCTTACATATAATTCAGGTGGTCAAATCAAATTTTTAACCTCCAACTTACCATAAATGGTATGAGAAACATCAGAGAAGCAGATTGTAGATATGGCAGCAAAAATGGTAATGACTAAAAATAGTTAAGCTGCTCATATGTTGCTGCTGGGATGACGATATATTTGCTAAATTTCTGTTCAGAAATCTGTTTGCTTGGATTTGAGATGGTCGGACTGCTCGTCTTCCTGTTGGTTCGATTCCCTGCTTCATGCCAGCCCAAAAGTTTGTATGCTGTTTCTACAGCCATAAGTAGCGTTCCAAAGGATGTATTGTATAAATGATAAGTGAAAGCAAATCAAATGCTTCTGCATATCATCCTCTACAAGCAGTATGACAACGATTTTTGATTCTTTCACTTTGTCTTTGAACAACAGTCTGTGACAAAGAACGGCAAATTTGCAACCTGCCATTAATATACAAAGAGCAGTCTGGGAAATGAAGTATATTTCATGTATAAATTCACATGCCATTTCAGTAGGCACACCTTGCTAGTACTGGGTTTGACCACCCTTTTCTTTCAGAGCTGCATTAAGTAATTGTTTCACAGTTTCAATAAGGTGCTGGAAACAGTCCTCAGAGATTTTGTTCCTTATTAACGTGATTGCATCACACAGTTACTGTCGATTTATCAGCTGCACATCCATGATCCAAATCTCCTGTTCCACAACACCCAAAAGGTGCTGTATTATTCTGTGATCTGGTGACTGTTTCTGTGTCACGCTCAAGAAACCAGACTGAGGTCATTGGAGCTTTGGGACATGCAGGAAGCAGCAATTAGAAAATGTATACACTGTTGTTGTAAAAGTATAGACATGGACAGCAGCAATACTCGTGTAGGCTGATGTGTGTTTAAATGATGCTCATTTGGAACTAAGGGGCCCAAAGTGTGCCAACACAATATCCCCTATGAAGAAGGCATTTCCACTCAGCTAATTCCCTGGATAATTTTTGTTTTTCTGATCACTCTCTGTAAACCCTAGAGATGACTGTGTGGGAAAATCCCAGTAGATCAGCAGTATTCACTCAGAGCAGCCCGTCTGGCACCAACAACGATGCCATGTTTATCATCTTTCTTTCAAAATTCTGATGCTTGGTTTGAATTTCAGCAGGTCATCTTGACCATGTCTCCATGTCTAAATGGAGTAAATTGCTGCCATGTGATTGACTCATCAGATATTTACGTGAAAGAGCAGTTGAATGGGTGTACCTAATGAAGTGGCAGTGGGTGTAATTCACCAGCTGATAGATGACGGTGTGTTTTTGTCACAAGTGTCCTCACGTGTCTTCAAGCATTGCGGTATTATCAAGTCTTTTCCGAATTTCCTTCTCTGACATCTCCTCTGTAGTCTTGTCATTATTAAACCTCTGAAAAGACACATCTATAAGTTCTGATTAACCATGAGCTGCATTTTCTTAAAGTATCAGGACCACTCAAGTGAAAAATAGTGTGAGTGGGAGCTGGCCGCATAGTGCTGCCAATATATGTACGCTGATGTAAAATTTTCCCACATCATCTGCCTCTACTCTCTAGATCTGCACTAGTGACGTAGTTCAAACTGCTGTTACTGTGGAAATAGCTCCACTTCATGTGAGAGTGGGCGGACTGGGAGGATATGTCGACAGTTTAGTCCTGTGGAAGTGTACGATTCTTTCTCCTCCTGCTGCCACAGCATCCATAGGCCTAGTTCAGGTTGAGATTTTACTAGAATCTTTCATGCAAAATAAACACTTGATCTTAAAAGTTTCACTTCCTGGTTAAATACATGTTAATAAATAATCAATTCCTAGCATATTATTTAGTTTGTAACTGGGGGATAAACAAAAGAAGGCTTTATGAGTTTGTCCTGTCAGTTAAATAGACAGATTTTTGTCAGATGTGGTCATGACTTAAAGGAGTAAGTGACTCGTTTTAGATGCATTTGTGTCTCCATTTACTGCCCTACATTAAGCAAATATAACTGTTATCAATTGAGACCACAGCAGGACCTTGGGCACAGTGTCAATAAAAATACTGATAGCTTTGGTGTATGTTTGCTTTCAACTTATTCACTGCTTTTATTTGATAGTCGTTTACTGTATCACATTGCTTTATTCTTTGCACACAGGTGGCTAAACTGGGGCACTTGGTCGAACCTGATGCAGCTTTGCCTGAATAAACTTTCCTTCATGAAGGTTATAATGTCCATTTTTAACCCTCTTGGAGAACTGGTCTAATTTCAGACTTAAATTTAAGGTGCTGCTGAAGTGTAGCTCATTACATGGATGGTCCTTTTGATAACAGAAACACCTCTCTGTATAATACAGTGCAGTTAAAAAGCAACACAACCTGCCGCCTTCAAAGACTGACATGGAGTGGCATTTCAAGTCTGATGGTAAGCGTTAAACTATTCCGTCATACAGCACTTTATTCTGCTGAGCTGTCTTTGGACTGTAGTAAGAAGCAAATGGAGAAACTCCACACAGGCGCAGTGGAAACATGGAAATGTCATAAAGAGATGCTTTAGCTAAAGTTTGAACCAGGAACCTTTTTAATGCGATGCGGCAGAGCTCACCAAAGTGAACACAAAGTTTAGGAAGCACTATCAGATGATTTTAGAACTAATAAAAAAAGAAAACAACAACCTTCTTGAAAGGCAATTGTGTCAGTGAGGTGTCCCTAATAAATTGACAACCCAATTTCAATTGCCACATAAATGTTTAGCATATGCTCAACATTAATACATACATACATGCATACATACATACATACATACATACATACATACATACATACATAAAACTTCACCCTCAATAAACTCAAAATAACAATTTTATTTAACATGCAAGTCAAATATTTAAAATCAAAGGTTAATTAATTCAAACAATTCATTATTAAGGTAAATGTGCTCGGTTTAAACTGAATGTATATGAATCAAGGAAGTTTCAGTTGACCGGATTTCATCAAATTTAGCATTTTATGTTGTGTTTATGTAACAAAATAACCTGCTTAAATTTACAGTCTGTGTGTTTTCAAGCATCGTGGAACACCATGTCATCATGGGGGCACGAATGACACCACAGAGGCTCGGAGATCTGCAAAATAATATCTCAGACCGGAAAACTACCCAGATCTTAATGGGACCAAGGATCAGGGGTTAATCATTGAACTGTGATCAGCTTGGAGCGTTGATATGGCAGGAATGGATCTCCACAGAGAACTACAGGGGTTACAAAGAAGAGTCAGCACTGTAAATCCTGACTCTCTGCATATACTTGATTTATTTACCAATAAAAGTCTTTGAAATTTAAAAAACAAAACATGACCTCGGGTCTCAGCATCTTCCACAGGCTCAGCTAGAAGTTTATTAGCCACTTTTGACCATAGGAGCTCAGGAAGTTGCCACTGTCAGACTTCATTTCTTGACCTTATCAGGATTCCTTTAGATCACTTTATGTAATAGAATATTATCACATGCCTACAACAGTAACTTGTATGATCCTAAATTACTCACTGTTTGCCTTGAGTGATTGTGATGGTCATGCAGTGGCTGTCTCACACCACCCCCACATAGCGGGGATGCCCTTGTTTTTATGGAGGCCTTGACAGCACCGTGGACCGATGGGCTGATTTGCGTCAGTCTCACTCTTTTACATCTTGGGATCTAACAAGGGAGCTGCTTATGTTGCATCATGATGTCTCATAATGTTTGTCAGCCATCAGCAGTTTACATGGGTATTACTAATCCCAGTTCAGTGAAATATTAGGATGCCTGCGTCACTGATTGCGTAGCAGTGGATTAGTAGGTTTACGTTTAGGAGCTCTGCAGCAGTGGCACTGGAAGCACTTTAATCATCCATCCATCTATTTTCTTCCATCTTCCTAATGCAGGATTGTGGGGAGTCTATCTGAGTTTTCACAGGGTCACTTTACTTTTACTTTACTTTTTGTTACGTTCAATCTTTAGTTTATACTGTATGGATTAAATGGAAAGACTTTCTCTCTGAATAGCTTCTTTCTTCGTAAATATAAATCGACCTTCTGTCTTTTTACATTCGTCATGCACGAATGTGTGAATGAAAGAGGATGTGACTGGAGTCTGGGTGTCATCTTTGTTTTTGGGAGGTTGCACATGTCTGGCACGCCCACTTTCTCGCCTTTTCGCATTGCCCGGCTCAGCCTTCTGCACAGCACAAACCACGCGGCACAAGCCAAATCTGACTAGTTCTTTCTGCCATCTGTTGCTCTCTTCCTTATATGGAAACAGTTTTTCTGTGTAAGCACAGACAGATGATCTGTGGACCCAGATAATGGTGAACTGAATGATACCGGAAGTTAGACCACAACTATTTTGATTTGGTTTCAGTAAAAGTTTAGAAGTATACCTCAAAAAACTTTTATGTGCTCTATTGGTTTTTATTTAAAGGGTTTAGACCAGGCTGGCTCATTTGGAAATGTGTGCACCACGCAATCATTTTACAAATCTTGAGATCAATGATGTCCAACAATCATAGATGTTCAAAACCTTCTTGATTGTATTTGTGAATACAAAACAACATAACTTTCAGATTTTAAATTGTGATGGGATGAGATCTTCTACAGTGCTTCCTTATTTATACCTTGTGCTATCACCAACTTGGTGCTTCACAGTACGTCTCTGAATCGGTGATCAGAGGTCAGAATAGTGCATGAGGTGTGGCGTTTGTTGACCAGTAGGATTTTTAGCACTAGCACTGTGACAGTGAAGCTGCGGGAGCAGAGGCAGTGAAGGTGGAGGGGTTTAAATACCTGGGGCCAACCATTCAAAACACCAGACAGCACAGAAGAGAGGTAAAAAAAGATAGTGGAGTGGGTGGAGATCAGTGTCAGGGGTGATTTGTGACAGGAGGATAGCAGAAAGGGAATGTTTACAACCTGCTATGATGTATGGTTTGGAGATAGTGGCACTGATAAAAAGACAGGTGGCAGAATTTGATGGGAATCAGCGGGACTCAGTCATTTTGAGACAAAGTTATATGGTTTGGACATGAGCAGAGGGGGGATAGTGGATACCCGGGACACGTTATGGAGCTGCCAGGCAAGTGAAAAAAAGGATGATAAAAGAGGAGGTTCATGGATGCTGTGAAGGAGGACATGCAGAGGGTTAGTGTGACAGAAGAGGATGCTAGGGAAAGGGTGAGATGCCAGAGGGCAGATCATCCTCTGTGGCGACCCCTAGAGGGAGCAGCTGATAAAGGCAAAATATGACTTTGTATTGCATTTTACCTGCGACAGTGAATGCATGTATGATCAGTGGCCTTCTAGCTTAAATTGTACTACAAAAGGAATATGAGGGAGTGCTGCGTGGTAGCTTTATGGTTAGCCACTCTGTGTGAAAAGATGAGCAGCACGTGTCACCCTTTGTCTGTGTGGGCTTCCTCCAGCTGCTTCTGTTTCCAGAAGTGCAGGCCAGGTGGAGACTACAGACCACTTGTAGGTGTGTGTAATGTGTCTGTCTGTCTTCATGCTGAGGTTAGCTGGGATATGCTCCAGCCTCTTACACATGATGAGAAGTTCAGTGTAGGATGAGAGATAGCTTCACATAAATCAGTTGGATTAGTTCACTGAAACATAATCGGTTGTCGATATCACACACAGGAGCAAACTGTAGAAAAACAAACTGGCTGTACATAAATATGGGCCATAGGCAACATACTCTACTCTCATGGCAAGCATACTGCAAAATGAATAATGTGCAAGTAACAAAAAATGCGGGTAAATTCATGCAACCTAGTTTGAGATCTCAGTATTAATCACAGAGCTGTTTGATACACCCACAGACAGTTAACACAAAAGACTTCCAATATGTCACCAAGCTTCACTAAGAAGAATGTGGGAAGCCACTATGTGACTGATTTTTTCCTGCCTCTAGTCAAGTGAACACACACAACTTAGTGGCAACTGGAACAAATGTAAGTGCCTGCTACACCAGCTACTCCAATGCTACACATTTAAAACTTGGCACTGCCTCACACAGTCAACCTGTGATACGTTACTGTAAACACAGAACAGGAAGAAATAATATCACAGTGCAAGCATCAACACAACCACAAAATGTGTTTAACTGTAAGGATTTACAAGTTAAATTATAATGTAACTGGAGCAAAAGCGAAGGGTAAACATGAATGTTGGTCTCGACCACTAAGACTTTGGGGCAAAAGACAAGTCAACAACCACAAGCGATGTACAAAAGAGACCCCTGAAGGGACATTTTAACTTTGATGATTTTGAATTGCTTCCTCCTGACTGTGCTAAGAGTTGTTACTGGGCAATATGAACATTTTATGCATTTATGTATGTAAAATTTGAATCATGTCTTGCTGTATAATGGACTAATTACTATGTAAGAACCAGTATATAGATATACTTTATTTACAAGAGTCTTTTCAGCATGAGTACAAGCTATACGTACCACCAGTTTGTTCACCTTTCTAGTACTGGGCTGGACCTCCTTTTACCTCCAGAAAATCCCCATTTCTTGATGGTGCAGATTTCCTATGGTTGCTGGAACATTCCTCAGAGATTTTGATTCATAAAGATGTGATAGCGCCACTCAGTTGCTGCAGATTTGTTTGCTGCACATCCAAGAGATTAATTTCCTGTTCCTACTTATCCTAAAGGTGATCTGTTGGATATGACTGTCATATTAAATAAACCAGTTTTAGATGTGTTGAGCTTTGTGACATGGTGTGCTACCTGTTGGAAGTAGCCATCAAAAGATGGTTAACGACAATACGCAGATTGGCTGTGGAGTGCATCCCACACACCATCACACCGCTACCAGTCTGAATCAGTGATACAAAGCAGGATGGGTCCATGTTTTCATGTTGCTTATGCCAAATTCTGAATGTTCATACTATTCTTCGTCTGGCTGTTGCATCAGAAATCGAGATCACCAATGTTTTTCCAGTCTTCTGTTTTGTGACGTGTAGCCTCAGTTTCTTGTTCATAGCTGACAGAAGACCCAGACAGCAGACCCAGACTTCTGCTGCTTTAGTCCATCTGCTTCAAGGCTGGACATGCTGTTCATTCAGAGAATGCTCTTCTGCATACTTTGGTTCTAACATGTCTGTGCTTGAGTTTCTGTTGCCTTCCTGTCAACTTGTAGCAGTCTGGCTATTCCTCTCTAACCTCTGACATCAGCAGGAAATTTTCACGCAGCTGCCACTCACTGGAAATGTTCTCTTTTTCACACCATTCTCTGTAAACCCTAGGGATGTGTGGAAAAAAACCAGGAAAATCAGAGTTTCTGAAATACTTAGAGTAGGTCATCTGCTGCCAGCAACCATCCCATGTTTAAAAGTCACTTAGATCACCTTTCTTCCACATTCTGATGCTCAGTTTGAACTTCAGCAGGTCATCCTGAACATGTCCACATGCTTTAAATGTGCTCAGTTGCATGACTGAGATACTTATGTTAACAAGCAGTTGAATGGGTGTATCTAATAAAATGGCTGGTGAAAAATGAGGACTTGTAAAATGTTTAGGTGCATTATTATTAAATAAGAAATAAACTGGTTCCTATATAGCACTGTTCTATTCTAACTGAGCACACAAAGCACTTTTTTATATAAATCATGCCACATTCCCTTGTTTCTATGCTTTCTATCTACCATTCATACAAATTCACATCAGAGAGAGACTTGGAGTTAGTATGTTGCTCAAGGATATTTGGCACTGGAGAAGACAAGGAGTGAACCCCCAGCCTTCAGCTTAATAGGTGACCTGCCCTATCTCCTGAGCCACCTCAACACTTATTATTATTATTATTATTATTATTATTATTATTATTATTCCATCCACCCATTCGCTTCCGCTTATCCTTTTCAGGGTCGCGGGGGGCGCTGGAGCCTATCCCAGCTGTCATAGGGCGAGAGGCAGGATACACCCTGGACAGGTCGCCAGTCTGTCGCAGGGCCAACACACAGGGACAGACAACCATATTATTATTATTATTATTATTATTATTATTATTATTATTATTATTATTATTATTGTTGTTGTTGTTGTTGTTGTTGTTGTTGTTGTTCTTTTATTATTATTTTTTTTCTTTTTCTTTTTTTTCCCCTATAGCTCAGTATCCAAGTCCACGATATCTAAAAAAAATTTTTTTTAAAAAGGCAGAAAAAACCTACATTCAGCCACAAGAGGGACAGGTCGTCCTGCAGAGAGTGTGCCTCCCCAAAGAGCCCTGACCTCAACATCATCCTGTCATTATATGAAGAGACAGAAGTGAAGAGACCTGTGTGTATGCCTACCTGAAGGAACGACAACTCTGAGAGGAACGGTGGTCACACCAAAATATAATTATCATTTATTATTTAATTTTACTGCTTGAGTTATGTGACTAGTCTGCAAACAGGAAAAACAAAAACAAACAAATACAAAAAAAGAACAAAACCTGCCTTTATATCTTGATACGTCATCGTCAGATGATTTTGCACAGTTCTGTGTTACGACATATCTTAGAAGCAGCTTCAGCGACAAGTTCCCACTTTTTTATGTAAGGGTGACTGTAATTAGGTAACAGCCGCGATCAATGAGACCTTGGGTTATATCACATTATTTTAGGAGAGTCAAGGAACTTTTCTGCTTAGGCGAATGACTGCGCACTTCAGCCACATTGGTCATACGCACACTTGTATAACCGTTTAGATAACAGTCGGCCGCTCTGAGCCGCTGTGAGCCAACCATCGCCACTGCTTCATTCACCGGCAGCTGCGTCGTAGTGATTTGCTCTCGCTTCTCTCACGCCGGCAGTAGCCGTGGGTTTCCACGTGAAAGCGGTGACACACTTATATAAAAGGAGTGGCATAAGGGGGGACCAATCACAGTGCGGAGCGGCGGTTGGAGCCCCGCCCGTGAGGGGGCGGCTGGCGCTGATTCGATGCGAGCGCCGTGACGTAGAGACCGACAGGTTCGTGGGCCAATGAGCGAAGGAGCTGGAGGATGGCTGTCGAAATGAGGTCACTGCCAGCGCTGGAGATCCAGGCCAGAGTCCCGGTGTGAGTGGGAATCAGGACGGGGTAGAGGGCATCGCTGAGAGACGAACGCAGGGCTGTCGGGACCCGCTAATCATCGCAGCACGGATCCAACCGCAGAACTACACCAGAGGCCAGCCTTTATTTCCCGGAGACACCCGGAGCTAAAGACGATCAGCCTTCTGTCAGGTTGGTGGGAGTTTCTCTTTTCTATCTTTCTTTGGTGCGTAAGACGCTGCAGCGCTTCTCCGGGTTGTAGAACGTGTAGGGGTGAAGCCGACTCCACTTTTATCCAGCTGTGCTCTGAATGTGTAAAAAGGCTCTGCTGTGGTGGTCTGGAGGTGAAAAGTTGCATAACTGTGTGTTGCCGTGGGGGTCAGGAGACTCCAACGGGACACCAGCTGTGCCTATGTAACAGCGGGAGCGGAACGAAACTCGCCGCACTTTAAGGTGAAATACCGGTGGTGGCCTGCGCTCAGAGGACCTTTAACATAAGGGTTTAATCTGGCAGGTATTTCACAGCGGCGGAGATGCATAGGGCAGCGATGGCAGAGTCGCATATGGCGCACTGTTTGTAGTGTCACTGACACATGAAAACTCCTGACGACTTACATAAAGAGGCTACTGCAGCAGCACATGGCAGAAGTTCACACGCAGTTCCTATTAGAAAACCTCTGGGCTGTGCGCCACGCTTTTCTGAATAGGCAGAGTCAGGCTGCTGGTATTCGCTACAGTGAGACAATCCTTATATGAAAGCATTCATTCATCTTCAACAGCAGCAGCAGCAACAGAAGTCCTTACAAGGGAGACTGGAGAGAAAACAAAGTAAATGCTGATTTTTAATTTTGCTAAAAGAGGATAAAGACAAGTCAAAATGCGGCATGCAAATGTGGATCATAATTAATGGAAGAAGTGTCTGCGTGGAAGGCTTAATTTGGGTGTATTCACCTTGCCCTTTGTGACTGAGGAGGGAGGAGAAAGATGAGTGACGCAAATAGGGCTCAGTGGAGATCTCATTTATGCATTTTTGTTTTACTGTTGCAATAAGAACGGTTGCCTTGGCACAGCACTCCCTGCCCACAATCGCAGTGGAGCAGGAGATGAATTTGCAGATTTCTTTCTCTTTTTTTTAACCATATGTCACTCGGAGTTTATTGTTATGATAAATAGTTAAAAACATCTTAAAGCACACAGTGCTGTAGGACAGTCTAAGGGAAAGGTGCCAAAGCAAACGTGCAGCAGTTTTGATGCAGTCGTGCTGAAAATAGTTGGAATTTTCTGCTTGGACTCTGGTGGTCTACAGCAAAGAAAGTCTTAGGTGGTCTCTGCAGGTGTGCGCGCGCGCACTACGAGTCTTATTTACCGCAAGTTTTTGAGCTGTCATCAAGGACAGATGTAGGTCAGGGAATTATGAAATAATCCCAAAGAGCGACTGCAGTCATGTCTGCACGTGAGTGGAGTCATGGTGCATACAAGTCATTGTTTTGCACTTTTTTGCATGCATGTAAGAACTGAGACGCTAAAGTAAAAACATACCATCATATTAAAGTGTGCAAGACACACCATTCACACACTGGTGGAAACCCCCACATTAAATCCATAAGACTTCAGACTCCTTGAGACTAAATCCTTTAGCCTCTCTTTTAGTACTTATAGGTAGTTTATAAATTAGGCTTTTCAGCCTCCATCTGCTAATTTAAACATGCAGTTAAATTTTGTGGTAACACAAATGATGGTGTAAGAACTTTGCCTACAAAAACAAATCATTGGACAAATATCTTGAAGTGGTGTTTATTTTTTATATTAAGCTTCTAAAGTCATTATTGCATCATTGTTTCAAGGGCAACCCCATGAATCTGAGGTTCTCAGACATCATGAGGGGGGCAGAGTGCCAGAAACACTTTGAGAAACACTGCCTGTGTGATAATAATGGAAATGTAATGGACTCCTTCTGCACGATGCACATAAATCTGCATCTACTTCTGTGCAGTTATACGAGTTGTTTTGAGTCCAATTAAAGTGTAATAAACATATTAATTATGCAGTTGTGGTGTGTAAAGATTAATTATGAATGAATCCTTAGAACGTCTTTCATTTGGCACAGTTGTGTAATCTGGTGCTGGTTATTTCCCCTAGAAAAGATGAATTACATAAAAATCACACGAAGGGGAACGTAGTGAGCAGATGGCACAGAGTATCAATGAATGTTATGAAATAAAATTACAGCTTGATATGGAGCTGTTTGTAAAGCTAGAGCATTTTTGATCTTATGGACTTTTTCATATTCAATTTCAAGTCTAGCATGCAATATGCAGTAAGGAATGGGTAATATGGTTTGTTTTTTTTGGTGAGAGTTATTATGATATAATCTCAGGTTCCTGTATAGGTAGCAGTTAAAACATCTGGAAGTCAGCTGGTACTCACAGTGTATTACCAGTACGGTGACATTTGTACCTAACATAGTGGATCTTATTAAGTCTTATTGTTAGGATCTCAGGTTGGAAGAGTTTTGACTTTTTAAACAATGAGTCTGTTGGGGTTTTTTTTAAGTCAGCAGCAGGAGGTTTTAATATTTCTGGTAACTCTGAATAAGACCAGCAACAAAACAGAAAAAAACTCTAAGAAGGACCAAGGTTATCTGGAAATATGTTGCAGACAGTCTGTTTTTCCAGCCGTCTAGGAAAACTGCGGTGACGACTAGAGCGATGAATAGATTCAGGGGGCTGAACACATGTAATCAAATCTTAATTTGCCACCTTAATTACAACCTTAGTTTTAATGTTTTAAGCTCTAAATGGGACATTTTGTCCTTGAAGATTCAGAAAGGCCAAGTGAGCATCGTGTTCCCGGAAGAATCTGATTGCATTAAATGGATTGAAAGTGTTGGCGAAGATTTGCTAATACAGAGGCTGTAATTGGGTTATGTTTCTGATCTTACCTTGTTTGTCACCTGTTACCTCGTCTGCTTACCTCAGTGGAGGATATAAAGGCTTCCTGACCGCTTCCTTTGACAAGAACTGCATTGTAACTCAAGCTTAATAGTGTCACTGCCTGTGTGTATTGATTATGCAAAGCTGGTGAAAGATAACCAAAAGATAACCCTGCACAAATGTCACGTGAGGGACGAGTATGAGTCAAGGTCCCTGCGAGCTTACCCAGTTAAAAATGATGATTAGTTTCTTAATGGGCAACAGGAAATCCATTTCGTTCTCTCCTCTGCTTCCTTGGCAGCTCAACTGGATGGAAAAGACCCAGTTAATGACAGGAAAAAAGGAACAATCAAAGATGCTGAAGTGGCCTCGGGTAACCTTGACTACAGAGAAGAAACGGACATCCATGGGCTTTTTTGAGAAACGATTAACAGGTGGTAGGCCAAGAGTAAATGCTGAAAATGAACCACCGTTAATGACTTTTATTGCATGGGTTTATTGACTCTTTCTTGTTAATTATCTTTTACGCAAATAAAAATTAGAGAGGGGGATCTATTTTGAGTAAGTCCTCAGCTTCCATAAACAAAATAGTGTAGTGTAGAGCAATAAATTACATAAACTTCTCAGTGTTGCCAGAGTAGCTTGGATTGTCATTGCTGGACCATCATGTACTATGTAGCCTACTTTGAGGATGGATGAACTTTCTCTCTCTTAGCTTTTCTAAGTATCTGATCCTGCTCGTGTTTGGTAACTGTCTCTCTTAGTATCTTTCTCAACCGACTGTCTGCTGGTATTGAGCCAACTGGCATGATAATGAGCGATAGAGGTCAATGTTTGGTAGGTAGTTGGCAACCAGTGCGAACTCCTGGACTTTGTGACTGTTAGAAACATTGCCAGTCAGCTCTTCAACTTTGGACCAGACTTGCTTTTGCATTTTTTGCTTCTGCAGCAGCGCCTGCAAAAAACCCCATCCATTTAACTAAAACGAACTGGTCAGCGGTCAGTGAAGAATGTTCAGTATGTACACTATGTTGGGTTTAACAAACTCTTTCATTTATAATGTCCGCTGTGCATCATGATGGACTTTTTGTGTGAAAGGAAAGACTGAAAAAAAGCCACAAAGCTCATCTCACTTTGCAGCGATGACAAGTCATTGCCAAACTCACTGCTCCAGTTAAGCTTGCCAAGCAGTCTAAAAACTACAACACAAGTTGCTCACTTGTCCCTTAATTGTCCCTATTATTTGGCTGTACGTTGACCCAGTTCACAGAGAGAATATGCCTACTTCACAGCATGTCAGGGATATGCAGGCTGCTGACTGCCAACTGCTTTCTGCCATTTGAAAAGGCCAACAGAGCTGCTCATTATTAATGCAAATACCTCAGTACCCTTGACAAAGTAAGGATGACTGTGTGATGTTGCGCAATCGATGGGCCAGCCCGATTTGCAGACAATCACGTGCACACATGCAATAAAAGTTTAGTAAGTGATAACGTTTTTAATGCAAAGTCAAGAGGTCAGTGTTGCAACCTTCGCCTTGAACTCTAAACTGCTCAATGAGCCAAATTTTTCTGTTTTCTTTTCTTTTTTTTGTATCTTTAATAATATTTTTGTGTGAATTTGAGAAACTGAGTCGCGCTGCTTGTGTGGTCCTTGTGTTTTTAGTTGTATCGTGCTTTAAGAAAAGTATCAAATCCCTCTGCGCTTGCTCAATTCTTGTCAGTCATTCTGTCTAATTTGACCTGTGTTCTATTTTAAGTAAAAGACAAACAGATGATGGTCGAACTTATCGATCAGGTGCAACGTGAGTAGAAAGTAGGACAAATCTGCAGTTTTAAAAACCCATCAGAAACAACATGAAAAACACATTTTTGTCAAGCCAGCAACTTTTTTGTCACATACTGTACACACACACACCTTTCAAACAGGTCATTACCAGATCAATAGACAACAAACATTAGTGACATCCAAACACCTGCCTACGTAAAAGTCGTTGCACTTCTATGGGCTTGACGTTGAAAAGCTAACTCTGTGAGGCTAAATCCACTTCTGCTTCCGGGCTTAGTGACTTAAGGAGGGCATAGAGCTGCCGTGTGTCTTCAGGCTGAGGAGAATATAGACATTTTCCATTGCACGGCTGGGGAAAGGCATTCTAGTGACGAGGGAGATTATTCCTGGAAGGCATCCAAGACTAGAGGTTAAACACGGGCACAGTGTGGCTTTAACTTCAACATGCTGCCCAGAAACAGAACTGAGTGACTGATAAGATTTTATTTGAATGACTGTAAATCTCAAGTTTGAATATATGTTTTGGGAACATTCATCTTTCTTTGACTAAAAGGAAAAAAAAAACAATATTTGAACTTAGTTTAGTGAAAAGTTCTTGCACACCAAAGCAATCATACAAACCATGGGTTACACTGCATCACTGTGCGTAATTAGTTTAATTCTGTATCATTACAGAGTGAAGCAGCACATACTGCCTTTTTAATCTGCCTTTTATACCATTTGGTCTTGCACATGTCATACACGTGACTCTCACAAAGGTTCTCACCTGACTGATTTGACTGTGCAAATTCTCTTGTAAATTTCCAGTCTTTAGCTGTGATTCAAAGTGCTGCCCTTTAGAAAGAGTTTCGCTGCTGATAAATCAATTTCCAGAAACGGCCTGTTGAGGGAAAAAACTTTTAGCCGCTTCTTCTGATCATAGCCATCACCATGGCCTTTTTCTTGTTTACTCCAAACACGACACTGTTGATGTTCTCACCGAGCTCTGCGTCACTTACTGTAACCAGAAGTAATTCCAACCACCAGTATTTGGGAATCTGGCTTTTGTACTGCATCATTATTTAAAAGAGCACAGATTTTGCACAGTTTGTCAAAAAACCACAGAAAACAGGCCAAAGCCCCTTCACTGTTGGCCTGCAGTGTATGATGGCATTCAGCTTGTCTGGTGTTTCATGTGTCCCAGAGTGAAAGATCCTTTGAAAGGGTTGGTGGGCTCACATGGGACAGGCCTGCTGTTCTTAAAGGCCACGCTGTCTGTACCACAGAGCCATTTTTACAGTACATCAGAGAAGAATCTGCAGGGCTCTTCACAGGTCAGGGGTCAAAGAGCACAATGTGCTCTGATTTCATACCAGACAACGACGAGACAGCTTTTTGAATGATGGGCGCAGCATTGATTTGTGTCTCAAAGACTTTCTAAAAATATGTTGTTGTTGTCTGCAAATGAAATGCTGGTGGGTTCTTTATGTTTTGACTAATTAAATGCAAATTGCGTATGGTTTGGAGTAATCCTGACCAATCTCGCAAGCATGTGTTTGACTGACCTTGCTTCACCCAGGCATCTATTGAATTCAATTTCTGTTGGCATTAACAATAATATAATAGCACATCAAAACTTAGTTGACTCAGGGTTTTTTTTTCCACTATCACTTCATTCCATCATATATTACCCATTTATTTACATATAATGCAGTCATAAAATGTGGAATGGACAAGTTTTACTTCATTACTAACATGTGTACTCTCTTTCTCTCCGCAGATCAGTCCACTTCTTCTTTATTTCCCTCGGCTATTACCCTTGTAAAAATGGGGTGATTGGGTTTTTTTTTTTATCATCTAGTAAACTAACCTGGAACAAGGCCTGTGTAGATCTCCTGATGTCAGAAGATTCAGACTCCAAGCCCTACTGCTTCCCAGGTTTGGAAGATCAGGATGGAGCCTCGAGTTGCAGAGCGTCCACTTCATGCAATTCTATCCCAAGGGGGGACTCAGGGTGCAGCTCCATGGCACAGCTGCACCGTATGGGTGCCTTCAGCCAAGGTAGGCCTGACCTGGGCCTCCCTTCTGAGGGCAGCGACAGCAGCGATCAGGACCCTCCCGCTTCACCAGACAACCATCGCAAGAACGCTCGCTCTCAGTCACTACCCGAGGAGGATGTGGAGATGAAGAGTAGCGGATCGAGCGGGAGTGGGACCGAATCACACGGCAATGAAAGCCACGGCAATGAAAGTCATGGAAACGACAGCAACGGCCACGAGTCGATGGGAAGCTCCACCGGCAACAGCAAGGACTCGGCACTGCTTGAATCCTCTGAGAGCAATAAGAGGTCAGTGGTGGTTGTGGGAATGATAAAACCATTATGAGGGTTGCGCTTCGTCTTTGCATAGTAGCACATACAGACAATCAACCAAAGTACTGCGTCTTTGACAAGTCTTTGGCTGGTCTGACAAGCCAGCAGTAGGAGATAATAAATGGGGTCAAGACCCGAGGTTGCTATCTCGGGAATCTGCAGGTAGTTCAACAAAAAGAATGATCACAGCAGTCTGTGTCTGTGCTTACAAATTACCGTAGCAGCTGATAAATGTTTTTTCAAGACCCCATTAGATAAAAAAGAAAATGCCAAAAATGCCAATCCGAAGATAACACCAGCTTTCCTCATGGGAAAAACTGTGCTGGGTTATTTATGCTCTTTCCTTTTTCCTTTTTCCTCTTACGTAGTTACGTTTGCCCTTTGCTAATGAGTGACAACAATCGGCATAAAAATTGACCATCAACATGTCACAGTCATAATAAATGCAGTTAGCAGCGGCTGATGCATCCGCCCCCATTGGCTAATGCATGTAGATGAGTGAGTGAACCAAGGCTTCAGTGATGGCTGTCGTGCTCTTCGCCCCAGAAGCCCAATTGAAATGTAATTGTACACATCCTGTTTGTCATAAAATGTTACGTTGGGACTTTTGCCAAATGAGGATTAATTTGACATTATTTAGTGTCACCGCAAACATGTTCTCACTCCCTAAACTAGATCTCATTGCCAGCTCACATTGCATAGAAGTGAGTCATACTAGGAGCAGTTGGTGTCTGTTTTTTGCACTTTTTATAAAAGAATCCAACTTGATAAACATGAGCTGATTTCTATGTAGGACACACAAAAAACATGTTTTGGCAAGATACGTCCATGTGCTCCACGCTTCTGTTCGTTCTGGAGTAAACAGGTTGAAATGCAAACACTTGTACTGTGATGCTGTGTGGTTAGTGTTTAATTATAAAGGCTATTTTCATGAATTGTGAGGTGGTTTCAGCTTTATGTTTAAAGATGATCCTCACGAGAATTTAAAGGGTAGCATGCTGTGTGTTTTTCTGGATTTATGTTTACAGATGTGTTCTAATGTTCACTTTTCTCACTCTGAGTGAGAGTTAATGTTTGCTTACTGTCCACGGCACACCTTAAAGTTTAACTTAATGTTCAGTCACATCACAGCCTTAGTATCTGAAGAGTTGTTGGTTACGGCATTTCTCAAAGAAAACTTTAAATGACTAAAGTACGAAAAAAATTTAAAATCCCCTGCCTCTCCACAAACGTGCAGACGTGACTTCATCATGATTTAAAAAATGTTCAGACGCAGTGCAGCCTGCCCAAGGCATGACTACAGCAGTGGAAAAAATAGCAGATGGGTTGTGTCATGCTCGCCAGCTCCTTGACATTTCTATGGCAACAAAATGTTTGTCTTTGTTTACTGGGTGGCACCGGCCAAGTGGAAGGCATTGACGTTATACTGCCTCACTTTCAGCCTTGACTGGCTTACCTCACTTGATCTTTTCACTATGGAGTTTTTTTTTTTTTATTTGTTTAAAAACCGCTCCTCTTCCTGTCCATATGCGCCTCGCACGCAATAGCTCCCTCCCTCAAAAAATGCTATTACTTTTTTTTCCTCCCTCTTCTTACTCACGCCGCTCTCTTTATTTGAACTTTTAACCTTTTGTACCAGTTTTTTTGCTATTTTTTTCCCTCAGCATCTAAAAAATACTCCGTCTTTCTCTGTGTTTAGTACCTTGCTACCTGCATCTGTTGCTCTTTCTCATTCACCTTCCTCATTTAAATAGCAAAATTTAAGTGACAAAAGGGGGTTGGACATTTTGGTCCTTAGTGACACGGCGGCATCACACATTTGCTGCAGAGTTGTCAGCCTCACATCCATGATATGGATACCAACTTACCAAAGGTGCTCTATCGCACTAAGATCTGGTGATTGTGGACGTCGTTTGAGTACAGTGAACTTATTGTTACGTTCAAGAAACCAGTGTGAGATGATTTCAGCTTTGTGTATTCAGGTTGGCTGTGGTATTTAAATGATACTCAGTTGATGCTAAGCAGCCAAAAGTGTACCAAGGAAATATTCCCCACAATTTACCGTCAGCAGCCTGATTCGCTGATACAAGGCAGGATGGATCCATGCTTTCATGTTTCACTTGTTTACTCCAAATTATGGCCCAATCATCTGAATGTCTCAGCAGAAATGGAGACTTGTCAGACTGGGAGTCGTTTTCCTTCTGTTCAATTTTGGTGACCTCGTGCAAATTTGAGTCTCAGTTTCTCATTCTTAGCTGACAGGAGTGCAACCTGCTGCTGTAACCAATCTGCTTCAAAGTTCAGCGTGTTGTGCATTCATTCGCCTTCATACCTTGGTAATGAGTGCTTATTTGAGTTATAGTTGCCTTCCTATCTGCTGAAGCCGTCCTCTGACATCAACCAACAATTTTCACTCAGAGATCTGCTGCTCACTGATTATTTTCTCTTTTTTGACCATTATCTGTAAACTCTAGAGATGATTGTGTGGAAAAATCCCAGCTGATCAGCAGTTTCTGTAATACTCAGACCAGCCTAACTAACAATCATGCCACATTTAAAGTCACTTACAACACCTTTTTTCCACTTTGTGATGTTTGCTTTGAACCTCTGCAGATTATCTTGACCATGTCTGCATGTCTAAAGCTTTGAACTGGTGATTGGCTGATTAGATATTTGCACGAACAGGCAGGTTATCATGTGCACCTACTTAAGTGGCTGGTATTTCACCCCATATTTTGTGTAAAGAGTAAGAACTCAAGTCAAATCATGCTTCTAATACACTGAAGCAAAAAATTAATGAAAAGGGGACAAAAGTAAAAGCAGTTAATGAATAAATACACACTATACTCTCTCTGAGCCTGTAGCTCCAGGCTCAGGTCCATCACTGGTCTGTTAGACAGTTTCATGTTGTGAGACCTGCAGGAGTATCCTTCAATTTTCCCCTTTAATATCCCACTTTATCCACCTGTGATGCTCGAGAGTGAAGCAAGGAGGGGAATGTACTTCAAGTAATAGTGTTATATGTGTTAAAGTAGGAGCAGACATTTGACCTTTAAAAGCATAGGTGTGAAATTATTCGTACAGCCAAATCCAGAAGAGCCACTGTTATGTCACCTGTCCTTTTTCTCCTGCGACAAGTCAAAATGTCTTCTGAGAAAAAGTAAATCTTTGTCGGCTGATATAACTCAGTTAACAGCCCCACATTTTAGCGAGCGTGGGTGACTGCCACCAGTTCTTCAGCTTTTAACATTTCTGTCGAGATTTATATCTACCAGACATACAGAGATAAGCCAGCACGCAGATTTGAAGGAAGGGAAAGTCCAAAGTAAGAAACAGGTTCACGTTTTAGTCTTTAACAACTCTGGATCACAGTGCATCAAATGTGTAGGACATGTATCAAAATGCACCAATATGAAAGATATAAAAGATATATTTTATAAGTATTTATCGCTTAGTGTGGACAGGTGTTTCCATGTATGTATGCAGGATTTTAGACATAAAAAGGTTAAAAATCTCCATTTGTAAAGATATTTACTTTCCATCAGTACTCCAAAGAGGAAGTCAGTCAGAAATGGGTCTAAAATATATTTCTTTGGAGTAAATAGTTTAACTATATAAAGAATCTGCACAGCTATCAGTGAATGAATAACTGTTTGACAAAAGGCTTTGAATAGAAAATTGCATCCCTACAATCACTCTCTGTGTAGGAGTACGTGCGTCACGTCTGCATACTCCTCTGTAGAAATAATTACCATGTAGTGCCAGAACTGGATATCACTCGTACACTGCTATTTTAATCAACTCCCTAAAAAAGAAAATCAAAATTTTAAGTCACATTTCTTGTTGTCTTTTCTCACTATTCATATAGTTCATATAGCTTTATAGTCGTCGTAGAGAATGAGCCACTGTTTTTAAGCGCACTGCAGTGTAAACTTACCTGTGTTATGGCTTCCCTGGGTTATTTATGTCTCTCAAATGCGCATAAAAACTTGTCGCTCTGCAGTTTAAACAAGACCGCCTCACCCTGATCATCACCTCCTGTCTCTGGTGCACAGTGTAAAAATTAAAGTCTCTTTGAGCCTCTTTTTTTTTTTAACTAATTGAAATAACTCAGAGTTAGAGCCACATTGTGAATCAGCGTGTCGACACTAACGCATGGTCACTCTGTACAGTCTAAAACCAGCTGTTGCATTTCCGAAGGCAATGTTTGACAGAATTGGGCTCTAATCGTGTTTGGACAGACTCTTTGTAAATAATATGTTTTCTATTCTTAGCCAAGTGATGAGGTTATTCATAGCAGCTTGCCGAGTTATAGTTCAGGTGAGTCAGTATCGCATAGCGGATACAGTGCAGTGCACCACTGATATTTGACAGTTTATACATATTTATCTTGAACTTTTTAGCCTTCTTTGAGATATGACTGTGGAGAAAGGACAGAAAAGCTGGAAGAAAGAGCCAGAAAAGACACCGCAAATAGCAGATTCAACCCAAGGTCTCTGCGTTAGCCTTACAGAATATAGGTCATCTGCTCTACCCAGTGAGCTAAACTAGCACACAAATGCCAATATGCCCCAGTGTTTGTAGGAAAACTAATATCAGTCTCTTTGTACCCATGGGCAGTGGGCATTAAATCACTCCCAAAAACTAATTAATAATAAACATGTTGAAGTTTAAGTTAATTGTGGAATTTAATGATCCATACTCCAAGTTACGATCTCTGCTTCCTCTGGGTTGCTTTCTCCTCTCTCGCTCTCTGTCCCTTTCTTCCTCTCTGCCTTTGCCAGGATACTGTTTGCTCTGTCTCTCCCTCTCACTGTGTGTTCATCTGGAGCCTGTCCCAGATCACTTTGAGTGAGATGAGACATGGTACTCCCCTGGTCTAACACAGAGATCCAGACAATCACACATGCTCACTTTCACACCTACAGCCAATTTACAATCACAAATTAGCCTAAAATGTTTAGCCTGTGGGAGGAGGTCAGAACACCTGGAAGAAAACCTCATAAAAGGTAGGGAGAACAAAGCCTGTACAGAAAGTAGTCGTTTTAAATAAGTCTGTATGAGGTAACACCACCCACTACAACCTGTTACTAAGAGTACATGGTGTTTACCATTGCATCCCAGCAAAGACCCACCTAAAGAAAAATGATCATCCATTAAAGTGGACACCACACTTGTAATATTTTCATCACTTTACCTTGCTGCCCTTTCCGATCGGTAACTGAAGCCATTATTTTGATCTCCTCCAAGCCACAGGACTGAGTTGTCAAGCAGTTAGTTTACCTAGTAGAACATGTGAGTTGCTTCTTTGCAGCTGCCTAATCTGTAATCACTAAACTTGATTATGTTTGTGACTTTGACCTGTTAAAATAATTAATTTAACGGTGGCCAGATTTAAATTAGTCATTTTTGACAATAGTTTGGCTGTTAGTTATTCAGCAACTACTTTTTTGCTGCCTTTTGATATCCTTTTCTTTGGTAATAAAAGGGTGAAATGATTAAAAATTGACATTTCATCTGAATTAACTTTTGCCAGTATGCACATAGTAGAAAATACAGTTCTGTGGTTTTGGACCATTATGTTACATTTTAAACAAACATGCAGATAAATCTGTTTTAACACCTGCTGCAGAAATGTGACTTCTTTTTCCATTAATACTCTGAACCTTAAACAGGATTGGCTCAGTTTGGCCCAGAAAGCCCAAACTGGGGTTGTTTTCCACTTATATTCATTCACGTAAAGAACTGTTCATTTTAAAACCTGCTTTTAGGCCCACTTACGCTGGCCTTATTCATGTCTGTGAAACATAAGAAAACCACAGAGTCATTGTGCAGTTCCTAATTAAACAGGATGGCATTGCCCTGATTGTCACCTTGTGTCCCTGCTGCAGACTAGCCTCTTTGAGCACGCTCTTATTGTAACTAGTTTAAACGACCTACAGACTTACTACCACAATGTGAATTAGGCTGCTCAACGCAAATACATGGTCAGTCTGTACAGTCTAAAACCAGCTGTTGTATTTCTGAGTACTGAAGGCTATATTTGACCGGATTAGACTCCTATTTGTGTTTGGAGAGGCTGTTCGTAAAGATGTTTTCTATTCTTAGTCAGGTAAGGAGGTTATTCATAGTAGCTTGCTGAGTTGTAGCTCAGGTGAGTTAGTTTCTCAGACAGCTGTTAATAGTCTTTAGACAAGCTTATTGGCTAATACGTGCAGTGGACTGGCTGCTTTGTTTATGTTCTGACTTTGTAGTGTTGCAACAGAACAGGTGCTCTTATCTTTAAATCAAATTGGTCAAAAAAGTATCAATGAGTACATTTATTTTATTTTTTGCTGCCTTTTGATATCCTTTTCTTTGGTACAGCTTGGTGTCCTGGTGCCTGCAAATTGCACAGAAACATATTGTTGCTTTTGAAGATACTAGTGTGGTGAAATACTAAATATTTACATTATATATTTTCCTTTTTCATTCCCTAACATTAACAATACTGTGTTTGTATGTATTAATGCATATAATATACTAATAGAGTTATAGTCAAATGGGAAAATGATGGTGAGATGAACTTTTTGGTAGCTTACTCTTAAATTTATTATTGCATCATATTTGTGAGGTTTTATTACTCCTGGTCCTGCCTTAATTTCCACGTCAGTCTTCTGTGAAGTACTTTGAACTGCACTTACCTGCTTTGGAGGTACTATACAAATATAGTAGGATTGACTGATTACTTGCTGCCTGCACTGTGGTGTGATACCAGTTAATCTGTGACAGACCAATACCAGCTGACACACATATATATATGTAGGTCATTCAGAAAAAGAGGGTTTAAAAAATGCATATATATGCAGCATCAAAGTGTAATAGGTGCATGTCGTAGTAAAAAAACAAAAACAAAAAACCCACCAAGGGTCTAAAGAATAAAATGTTATTAGGTAAATTATTTACACCAATGCTGTCTATTTCAAATATTGTGTCACTGGAAAATAACTAATTACACCTTTGAGATACTTGTACTTGAGTACTTTTTCCACAAAATTAGCTTCACTTTTTTACATTGGCATGGAAATTTGAGCACTGACTGAAATTGCAATATTACCTAGCCCAATTAAGAGACAGCTTTTTTCATTGAAAATATTTGATACCTTTGAGTCCTTCATGGAGCACGATTTGAAGCGAACTCAGAATAATAATAAAATTGCGACACAGCTCAGGTTCTAATTACTGCCAACATCTATGTGGAAACTAAAATGAACTATGTACTGCGGTGCTCAGAGAGTGGCACACAGACTTAGTAAGTGCTCCTTTGCAATCTAGCCTGCTTTCAAAAACACTTTCTAAGTCTCACACACTAATACATGCTCAAGCTGTCCAATCTAAAACCAGTCGTGGCTCAAGAGTTGGGAGTTCGCCTTGTAATCGGAAGGTTGCCGGTTCGAGCCCCGGCTCGGACAGTCTCGGTCGTTGTGTCCTTGGGCAAGACACTTCACCCGTTGCCTACTGGTGGTGGTCAGAGGGCCCGGTGGCGCCAGTGTCCGGCAGCCTCGCCTCTGTCAGTGCGCCCCAGGGCGGCTGTGGCTACAATGTAGCTTGCCATCACCAGTGTGTGAATGTGTGGGTGGATGACTGGATATGTAAAGCGCTTTGGGGTCCTTAGGGACTAGTAAAGCGCTATATAAATACAGGCCATTTACCATTTAGCAGAATTAGAGACTCACCTGTGCTTGGAGAGGCTATTTGTAAAGGTTATTTCTATTCTTGGCCAGGTAAGCTTGTTATATACAGTAAGCTGCGTGATAGTTAGTCAGTGTCCTCGAGCGCTGTTGATTTTATTGTATTAGTGTAGTGTTAAGCTTGTAGGTTAACACCTTGGGTCATACATGTACAGTATAGATGCATCAGTCGACATCAGGTTGTGCAGAATTAGGGCTCTAACACAAGATACAGAAGACGGACCGAGGAAAAAAAAGCACACCGTTTTATCCAGAGTAATCACAGAATTGTGCACAGGACCGCACACTGAGAAGCATAACAGATGTTGAGCCAGAGACTGAGAGGAAGGCATGACTATTTATGCATAACGAGGTAATCGGGGAAGTGGAAACAGGAGGGCAACAAGACACAGCTGAATGAAATCAAGCCAATGAGATAAGGTGGGAAGTAAAAATAAAAGTGGGCACAGGAAATGACCAACTATCAGAGCAAAACGGGAATGAACCCAAAGGATAACTACTAAACACATGAACTCATGCTGAGGCAGGAATAACAAAGTCACAATAGAAACTCAAGAGCTAACAGAAAATTCATCACCAAGGAAACCATGAGTAAAAAATCAGACACAAATAATACAAAAAAATACATAATAATTCAAACAGACTCTTTAAGAAATAAATGGGGACATTAAAAGGTCAACAAAACAGAACTCTAATCAGAAATAGCATTTAACAAACTGGCCTAACCATATGAGACAGATTGATCTAATATACTACAGGAGTAAAATATTTTAAGTTCAAAGTTGGATACCACATGAACAATGACTAAAATACATATAGAAATGTAAAGACCCAAACCCCTTTGCTGCACTCCCAATGCAGATTTATGTAAGGTCACCACAGAGGGAAAACCAACCTTAACTATACTTACAGTTGAAGAGAGCTTCTTTTGTAACCCAGCTATTTTGAAGCTGCTGCTGGGACACCGATCACTGATTCACATTCACAAAGGCAGAAAACAGCAGCTTTCTTTAGCTCAAGTATAAAAACCCTGTTGTGAGTTTGAGTATACTTGTTCCTTTATTATAAGAGTTACATGTCATTATGTTAGGTAACTTGAGTATAGAGTACTTATTATTTTATTATTAGATATCCAATATTCTTTTGGGTGATGTAATCACTCTAGAAGTGTTTGACCCAGTATTTTGAGTTGTTAAGTTTTGGTGTGTTTGTGCATTATGGATTGTTTTCTTATTCTCTTGTAGTGCTTGTGGTGATGATGATTATTAGTTTCATGTTTCTGTTTATCCGTGTTTAAGGATTTGTTGTTTCATGAATTGTTTGAGTTGCATGTGTCTGTCTGCCTCTCTGTCTGCGTCTTTGTTTAGTGGTTTCTTGTTTCCTGTTTTATTGTGAAGGTCTGTGTCTCATGTGAGTGTGTTCAGTTCTGTTAACGAAATTGTCTCGTTAGTCCAATTTCTCCCAGCTGTGTCTCCCTCCTGTTGCCCATTGCCTGATTACCACCCTGTGTATATTAGCCCTGTGTTTTCCTCTGTTTTCCTGTGCTCAGTGTCGCGTGGTACCCTTGGCTTATGCCTGCACTCAAAAAAGTCAACTAAGGCAGTTGTTTGATTAATTCAATAGACATTTGTCTATTTAACATGAACATATTGAGTTTAGGTTTTTAAATCATTATCAGTTGTTGGTTTAACATAAAATAACAAAAAGTTTAATGAACTAGATTTGCATTCTTCAGTTCAATTAAATGTAATTATTTTAAATCAACAACTCTAAAACCGATGCCTAGTGCGCATGCTCAAACTTCCCAAAAGTGAAGAGGCGGGAACGCGGAGAAGTTATGTGTTCAGTGGACTGCCATTTCCCTCTGCGGAATCTTCCACAATACAGGTAAGTAATAAATAACTCAAAATATCTTAGTCAAACGAAGTTGTTTTGTCCATTAATTGTTTAACAATGTTTTTAATTCCAAATGTGTAAGTTGTCATTAGACAGCGGGAGTGGAGCAAATACAGTGAAAATCTGGTATTAGACGGTGCCAATCGGTACCGTCTAATACCTGATTTATAATCCGCTCTGGGTATATTTATACTATTATTAGCATGTCCACTTCATTGTTTTTCTTTTTTTTTTTTTTTTACCCGTTTTTGCAGTTAGTCTTATAGTGTTTTTAGCGGTTATTGATATGTTTAATTCAATATTTAACACGTTTGTAATTCACTTTCAAAGTAAATGAAGTTAGCTAAAGCTAGTATGGTTGTCTCATTGAACTTCTACCTAGCTCTGTTAGCATTCACTTTGGTTTTAAACGACGGTTATTGCAAGACATGGTCTTTGTTCACTTTTTTTATTATCATTTGCATTTTTTCTTTCTTTCTTTCTTTCTCTCTCCTTTTATTTTAAGCATTCGGCCTCTCACAGTAATGCAAGTTAAACTAGCATGCGCGATTTGCTAAATATTAGCTGTGTCCAAATTCAGGGGCTGCATCCTTCGAATTGACTTGATGCTAGTGCATGGGAAAAAGAGCATAAACACGAGGTCAGAGGAAAAGGCAATGGCGGATAGTTATGAAAATTGCCTGTCGGACCTATACCGCAACTACCAGCATCTTTATTGCATAGTGTGAAACACTGCTATTACATTTGGCAACAGATTGGATATTTATCTGTGAATTTTTTATTGCAAGAGGTATTTATATGTATTTGTATTTTTTTTATACATTTGCAACAAAGTAAAAAAAAATCCACTGTGGAATTTTTATAAAATAATTTTTTCTGTTTTCTTTACCATAGTAACACCACAAAGAAAGCTGACCCCTTTTTCTGATTGTTTGTGCCTCCTCTTTAATACATGGTAAGCCTTTTACCATCATATATTTTTTATGATAGTTTTATGATTTAATCAAAGTGAAAAAAAGGTGCCAATAAAACTATCCTTAAAACTGCTTTTCTTTTTTTCTTTCAGTGACTTGTATGTGGCAGTGCAAGCGTTGTTCCATCAGGGAGAGTAGTAGGTACAATTATTGAAACACTGTACAGGGCTCGCAAAATGGCTAGCCCGACGTCCCAGGGCTAGCGATTTTTCCAGTCGGGCTACCAAAATCTATCTCTGCCCTGCCCGTCGGGCTGTCATAAGAAGGAAAAATATATGTCAATGCTTCTGCATTCTTTCGGAAATGTAGCTGGGTAATTATGTCATTGGCATCGGTGAGCCACTGTCAATATGTGACATATTGAAATCGCGTTTGAATTTGCGCTTGTTTTTTGCTTTCACTTTGCAATCGCGCGACCTGTGTATAGAGAGCGACAGCACTGATCTGTGAGTGATGATAATTTGTGCACCAATTCCTCTGACATCGTCTTATCAATCGTTAGCTTACTATGCAAACATGACAAGTGAAATCTCCCGCAGCTTAAACATGTGAGAGGTTGATCGCGCAGACAATCGCTGAGTGTTATGTGAGTGCGTGTGTAAAAGCAGCAGGATATTAATTGTAGTTCTGCTTAGCCAAATAAGACAGGTCAGGGTGAAGAAGTGACAGCCAAAGAAAAGCTTACCACAAAACGGAAAAGTTATGACAAATCAGACTATAAGGCAAAAAGAAAGTGCAGCTTTATGGTTTCATGGACAAAAGAATTTCTGTGGCTGCAACATGACGAGCTATATAACCGGGGCTGCACATAAGTGGTCCGCAAGTGCGTATTTGCTGTCAAAATAAAAAACGCGCACAAGATAAGAAGTTGCAACGCGTGTTTGCATACATAAGATTTTCTGGAGGAGGACATATTTGTTTAGAACTCTTAAATATGTCGAAGAAGCTCCTTTAAGCAATTACTTTGGTTTTCCTCCACCTCCAAAGAAATGTCAGAAGGAGTCCGAACCACAAAAGAAGCGCGTATTCTCGCAAAAGTGGTTGCAGGAGGTGAGCTGGCTTCAAACAAATGATGAACACACAGATGTGGTGCAGAATGTGCCGTGAAAATCCCACTCTAGCGGACAAAAACAGTGCCTTTTATATGGATGCAAACGTGCGTTGCAACTTCTTATCTGTTGCGCGTCTTTTATTTTGACAGCGAATGCGCACATGCGGACCACTTATGTGCACCCGTGTAAATAACATAATGTTCTGCCGGGTGTGTTGTTGGTTTTCCCTCGATTTCTGAGTCGACAAGCGCCTTTGTTACTGGGACCAGTCATTTTAAGAAAGGCCCCCATTAGAAATGGATTATTGCTCAGTCTGCAATATCTTTCCCAGAACAAACACCAATTGCAAATAATATACTAAAAATAAACCTGAAAAATCTGTTTAGAACAGCATACTGTGTTGCAAAGAGTGAACTACCACTGGTGCAATTTAGCAGTCTTTGCAAACTTCAAAAAGCAAATGGCCTAGATCTTGGTTCCACTTGCCTCTTACTTGTGACTTTAGTGGAAATTTCAAATTCAGTATCTGACACAGACTGATTCATGTCCTACACAGACAGCACTGATGTCTGCATGGTCTTCTAAAAGCAGCTTTAGTCAGCTTAGATGTGAAGTGAGTGAAATATACAGTTGCGTTTTTAATCAATGTATTTGTTCTCTATTGCAGATTGAGAAGGAGTTTCTGCGAATCACCACAAAGCCTCTGCTATCTACTTTCTTTGCCGAGCTTGACCAATACGCGCCACGCTTAATGGAAATCTTTCTGACCAAAGGAGGGACACGTGGAAAGAAAATAAGAGGTCTCATGCTTGCCATCTCCAAGGTTTGTATTAGGATTGAGTAGACTTTGTCATAGGCAGCAAAAATAACTTTTATTTGGAGATGAAGTTGTCAATTTTGTTTCGGCTTAACAAGTGGTACATGCCAGGTTCTAACCTAAAGAATAATTATGCAAGTTAACTGATTACCCTAGCTTTAAGAAAAACAGACTGGTTTTGGCTCATATTATCTCCTCCTCCTCTCCAGCATGACAACATCCATACCAGACGAGCATGCATCTTGAAGTCTTTGTGCATCCACCTAAACGAAGACTATGAGAAGTTAATAAAGGAGTACTTGGTGAGCCATTGTGACAGCATGTTGTCTGTAACATTCTCATACAAATTGTGACGTTGCCTCAAATGCAAATCATTAAAATTAAAATTTTGAGATTAGCAACAAGACACCTGGTATTGGGGAAAGGATGTCTTGAATACCAAACAGTATTAAGCGTTGCAATAAAGAATTTCTGGAATTTGGTATTGGAAGGAAAGAAATTTATGCCTACTTAAACTTGATACACAAACATACAATGCATTTAACATGCATCAAGACTATATTGCTTTTGAATCTGTACTTGGATTAAAACAAGTCCTGTTGTTTTTTCATTGTTATGGTCATCAGTATTTGTAAATAGAAATGTCTATGAACTTTGAGCTGTTTAGTACTAACACTTCTATACCTGTTTTATTTTAGCAGCTGAGTTAGCCTTTTCTCGAGTCCTGTCCCCCTAAGTTACTCTTGCTACGTCCGACAAACAAATGGTTTCCTCTGCGCACCAATGGGTACCCGAATGTGCGAGCAGACATGCGTCATAATGTTCGGTACATTTACCTGGGAGTGGGGCCATACACACTGTTTAATCCATTCACGTTGTTTTTGACTTTGTGAATGGAAAGAACACAACTCCTCCAGACACAATCTCTCGGCGTATCGGTGGGCACACCGCTTCTCCATCTTGCTTGAGGTTAATGTTTGTCAGACACAGTAACGGTTGCTATAATGTGTAATTGGACAATGGCCCTTTCGGGGGAGGGGCCGGTGAGAGGTCAATTATGCCACCTCTTTTGACATGAGAGGTGTATTTTATAATTTATGTATTGGAGTAATTACTAACAACTACTTTAGTGGTGTAATTTTCTGTTTATTACTTTGACTACTTGGATTTTATGAACAGCATAGAAACAGTTGTTTAAACAATCTCTTAAATTTTACTTTGTTGTCTTATACTTTTTCATGTAGGATACGGACAGCGAGGCAAAAAGCTGCATGGAGCAAACTGTGATGGGGGTGTACGTCATCCCGAAGGAGGGTGCTGAACCTGAAGATGACCCAGAGGACGTTGGTGTCGTGATTGAGGGTGTGGAGGCTAACACTGATTTGGGTAACATTGCACAAGCATGTGCTCTGTTGTTTGGACTCATATACCGTTTGAACCTGAGCTACCCACCAGAACTTAAATGCACCTTTGAAGTCCTCCAGAAGATACTTTTAAATCTTGATGGACAAAAGCTGTCTTCAAAGGTACAGTTTCTGAAAAACAAGCTTATGGGGTGAGAGCACTTGAAAATGACTGATAGGTCTTGAATGGTTCATTGGTGCAATGGTGATTTCCAATATATAATGTTAATATTTGAGTTGTTTATATTTTTTTTCTTTCATTTAAAACATTTTTTTTTTAAGTTTTTGGATTCTCTCTGTTGGGCAATTCACCTTTTATACAGCACTGCAGATGATTTTTGTTTGTCCTTATATAGATGGCTCAAAATGGATCAGAAGTACTGACAGAAGTACTATGTTGTGTTTATGTATCAAGGTCCTGTAAAGTTTAAGACCACTGCCACCTGTTAAGTTCACTGTATTATTGTTTCCATTTTGCTTGCTAGCATGTTTTAAAACACAGCAAAACTATATTGCTAGCTGTGGAGGACTGCAACCAAAATTAAAAAAATAAATACAGAAATATAAAAATTGGTCAAACTAATAATTATTTCAATGAGATACACCAAACAAATATAGATTTTCATCACCTATGGAATTTTTTGTTGTTGTTGTATTGCCCCCAAAATATTTCTAATTATTTTATTTTATTTTTCCAAATTCACACAATTCGATTTTGTCACATGTTTTAACTTGCCAAGTGGGAGATGTATTTTTATCTTTTAGTTTAATTTTTTAAAATGCAGTCGATATATTGAGCAAATTTTGCATCTGTTTTTAGTTGTGGAAGCTTTGGTTCCAACATATTACCTATGTAAATAAGTATTCTAACATTTTACCTTTTGTAGTGGCATAATGCTTGCAGGTGTACAAAAATGGTAAGCTTTTATATTGTCCACTAAATCCAGTTAATAAAGATAATGTTATCATAATCTGATTGTGACTTTTTTTGTAAAGTAGTGGGTTTCTAAATGTGTAACAAATGTAAACAAATCTAATTGAAATAATTTGGTTGAAATGAGTGAAATCATTGCCTTGATTAACAAAGTAGTTGTTGAAACAACAAGATTTAATTCTGTTTTCCTAAACTTTTTAAATTGTGTAGAATGAATTAAAACAAATTTCACTCTACATACTTAAATAAATCACTTCAAATCAATGTAAGTATAGTATGTTGATCCAACGTAATCTGATTACATTAAACCACCAAATGCTAAATGTGTTGGTTTGACATGATCGAAAAGGGTTTATTGTACTTGGTTAAATTGTGTGCAAAAAGGGTGCCATGATTAAATTGTGTTCATCCAACAACAGATTTTTTTGAGTGTGTGTGTTTTTGGTCTCAGTGGTCACTTTATGTTTTGTTTGATGCCAGCAATAAAGCTGTGGTTTTCAGTTACATTTTTGTCTCCGAGTCCTGCACTTGGATCCACATCTTCACCTGCTCACACACAGAGCCCTGACAAGAAGTGCATATAAAATATAAAACATATGCACAGAAAGTCACCTCTTTTACAGTTAGTTTCCTGTTGTTTAGTTATTTAATTATGAGTTGGTTTGGCCCACCTTTACAGTACAAAAAGATCACTTTAATCTATTACCTTGCACGCAAAGCATATACACCAGCACTCTAATAATAAAGATGATGTCGACTTTCATTTGCAGTGTTAAACTAAACTGTCCCTGTCCTCTTTTCCCACACAGTTCGAACTCCCATAGTCCATCTCCACCGAGCAGTTCAAACGCCTTCAGCCTGCTGAGCTCTGAGCAGGACAACCCTTCAACCAGCGGCTGCAGGTAAATCCACCACCTGTTGCTGTATAACTGAAGAAGCTTCTTGTCACTTCACGGGACATTCTCACTCTTTGGGCCACAAGAACACCTTACATAATAACACAACCAGCTATTGTGCCTGTTATTTAATCGCTTTCTGAGGGACTGTTTTCCTTGTCTGACTCGCCGCTGTGCGTGTATGTGTGCAACTTGCAGTAGCGAGGAGTCTGCCAAAGCCAAGACGCAGAAGGAGGTGATTAAAACTCTGAAAGAGCTGAAGTTTCACCTGCCTGCTGACAAGAGACACAATAACAAGTCGACCACGCTGAACACCCTGAAGTATGCACTTCGCTGTGTGAAACAGATGGAAGGTGTGTACTGTCTAAAAGCGTCAGTCTGAGTTCCTCTTGTTTCTGTGGTCTGTTCCTCCTTCTTAGTAGCTACTTTTTTATTGAAACACTTAACATTCATGTGTAAATGTTTGCTTTTGACTCCTATTTCTGCCACAAGAATGTCCTCTGCGCAATTTACAGAATTTGCTCAAAGCCAAACCCAAAAAGAAATAAAGGCATAACTTTGAGCAGGAGGGAATGTTTATGTAGGCAGTTTCCAGGTAATGATCTGTAAATGCTCACCTCATTCCTGCTGAAATGCTTGCAGATGTTAATGGGTGGGCAGATGTTTACTTGCGACGCATTTCAGCATAGCACTGAGATTTAGGATTACAGACTATTACATCAGCTCTGTCTTGATAGTCTTATGTTGATACTATTTTGTTAGTTTTGCTAGTTTTCATCTACTCTGAGCTTATATTTTGAGCATATTCTGACAAAAATGTTCTGTGTATATTTCTTCTTTCAGCCAATGAGGAGTATTACCAGCTCCTGATGACCAATGACAGTCAGCCTTCAGGCCTGGATGTGTCTTCATACACAATAGAGGAGATCGATAGCATCACCTCTGAGTACACTCTCAAAAACAATGTAAGATCTTGAAGTAGCTTTTAAAACTGATTTGTGCTCTTAAACAATAACAAAGATGCAAAGAAAAAGTCTTGTAATTATTATTTTTTTCCTCAAACCACAATTTCATGTCTTCAACAGGATATGTTTGCAGTTGCCGTGTCTCTTATCACTGGAAGGATAGTCTACATTTCTGACCAGGCTGCCTCCATCCTCAACTGTAAGAGAGATGTGTTCAGAAACACCAAGTTTGTGGAGTTTCTTACACCGCAGGATGTCAGCGTCTTTTACAGCTTCACGACGCCTTATCGCCTGCCCTCCTGGAGCATGTGCACTGGAGCAGGTATGGTGACGACAGAGATCTCTGAAGTAATTGTTCTTATGGACCACCAGAAGGGATTTCAACGTTAATATAAGGACAGATTTCCAATACAATAGTTTCAAGAACAGTTACAGTATAGCAAAAGAAAAGCCAAATAAGTACAAATATGGGTTTATCCAAGAGGGCTTAGCTTTTGAGCGTTTAAGTTAAATTCAGACAAGTAATAAGAGGATGATGTCAGACCATCCATTACAAGTACCAGAACTATATAAAGACTTCACAGAAATAGAAAAACATCTGAGAGTCTATAATGAAGAGGCTTAGAGGTACTTTATTAAGTTTATGTTCAATGGATTCAAGTTATCCATTTAAAACCGCTGATGTTTACCCCTTTTCACTCAGCTATATGGAACAGATCGAGCTGTCTCAGTCGTTAAAGCATAATCTGGAAATTATAATGGGTTGCCAAATGGGGAAGCTTTTAAAAGTCCACAAAAGAACAAAACGTGCAAATGTCCAAGACACAGTTTGAAATCGGATAATGAATACCCTTCATTTAATTTTCCCAGAGAGACTCTGTGTAACGGATAATGGCCAGCTTCACCAGTCAGTGTGGTGCCTTAAATCTTGTTTACGCACAAAGACCCTTTTAGAGGTCCTGCATTTAAATCCCAGATGAGCCCTGTGTGTGGGGAATATGGTGCTTGTAACACAAAGTGCTCAATAAGACTAAATATACTCCATAAATCATTTACTCTTTCTCCCAATTAGGCCTGGAATTATTTTGGCTGGTGTACCATGTATGTTTAAATTCATTTAAAGTAAGTGCAGGGCTAGGCTTCCAAAGGATGTTTATTGATGGAATTAATCAACCATTGGACACCTACAGGAGACCAGACTCTCACCACCATTTGGCTGGATCGTGTTGCTTTTGAATTAAAACGTTTCTCTTCCCATTTCAGAGTCGTCCCCGCCTGACTGCATGCAGGAGAAGTCCTTTTTCTGTCGTATCAGGTGGGTGGGTGCTGGGTCAAATGCAGTGTCGGGCCATCTGCTGCTCGTACCTGCTCTTAGTTCATATTCATACTTTCTATCCAGGCTAGATGCTTTTTCAATGAGTTTGTGACATCATATGCATAAAAACCTGTAAACAGCTGCTTTTTCCAGGCCAGCGTTAAAGACCATTTACATATTAACAACACACTTAGCATTTGTTAGGATGTTCCACAGACTTCTATAGCATTCTTTAAATCTTTTATTTTAAAGAATTCTTTTATTTAACTATATTTTTGAGTATTGGTCTGATTTATGGGGTCACATCAGAGATCTAAAACCTTAAACAGAACAGCTATTTAAAGTTGTGCACACAAACATTCACTCCTATTTACTGATGGGTGGAAAATGACCACAGAGCGCCCCCATGTGTTCAGATTCTAAAATCCAAAAGCGATTAAACTAGAGGGTATTTGTGCATACTTGACTCATGTACCCAGTCTCATCTTTGTTTGGCTCACTTTACCTCTTTTGCCTAATATCCAGCAGTGGTAAGGAGTGTGAGGGTGACCTGCAGTACTATCCATTCCGCATGACGCCTTACCTGATGAAGGTCCAGGATACAGTGCACACTGAAGACCAGTTCTGCTGCCTCCTTCTGGCTGAGAGGGTCCACTCTGGCTATGATGGTAAAAATACTGAATATGAATATGTTTCTCCTAATTTGGCTTCTCTTTACCGGCTCCCTATTAAATCCAGAGCTGAATTTAAATTTCTTCTCCTCCTATAAAAGGTCTCGAGATATCAGTCATATCTTAAAAGCCCTATTAGTACAATAATATCCTAATGGAGCACTTTGCTATCAAACTGCAGGCTTACTTGTGGTTCCTACAGTTTCTGAAAGTAGAATGGGAGGCCGAGCCTTCAGCTTTCAGACTCCTGTCCTGTGGAAGTGACTCCCAGCCAGCGTTTAGAAGACTAACACCCTCTCTAATTTTAAGATTAGACTTAAAACTTCCCTTTTTCTTGAAGATTGTTGGGGTTTTCTCTCTGACACCGTAAGGTCTTCATCATACAATTTTAAAAAGTGTGTTAAGAAGACTGTCGTTGTGTTTTGGTGCTATAGAAATTAAAGTGAACTGTATCTGTATATTTTTTTTTATCCTTAAGCACCCAGAATTCCAACAGACAAGCAGATCTTCACCACCACTCACTCTCCAAGCTGTGTGTTCCAGGATGTGGATGAGAGGTAAGCCAAGAATGCTTTTACTGCTGAATTTAAACTAAGTGATCTCTGAAAAAGGTGCAAACATTTGGTGATGTTGGCTGCTAACACTGCACTTTGTTTCAGGGCAGTACCTCTTCTTGGGTACCTCCCACAGGACCTGATTGGCACCCCAGTCCTCTGCCACCTGCATCCCAGTGACCGCCCGATCATGCTGGCTATTCACAGAAAGAGTGAGCCCACACAAAATTGACAGAAGAAACATCAACATCCAGTGTAAGCAGGGGAAATCAGCGCCTGTCTCAATCTGTTTGTTTTTCCTCTGCAGTCCTCCAGTGTGCAGGCCAACCGTTTGACCACTCGTCCATCAGGTTCTGTGCAAGAAATGGAGAGTACATCATCTTAGACACCAGCTGGTCCAGTTTTGTCAATCCTTGGAGCCGCAAAGTCTCCTTTGTTATTGGGAGACACAAAGTCCGCATGTAAGTATTTATTACCTAAACAAGTTGATACATACATTTAAATCGATATTAGATTAATATTTGACCACGGCATATGTGACATTATAGAAACAAGTTCTTAATTGGATGACAAAACTGCTTCACGTAAGATGTGCTTGTTTACCAGGGGCCCCGTGAATGAAGACATTTTTATGGGCCCAGTCTCAGGCGTCAGAGAGGTGAAGAACATGGACTCTGACGTCCAGGAGATTACTGAGCAGATCCATCGGCTCCTGCTACAGGTGAGGAAAAAAACAAAACTAATATAAATTTTATAAGCTGAAAGGAAAAAAATTCAGTTGGAAGGTAAAAGAAAGAGCAACATTTCAAGACCCTACACAGACTAAGGATTGATCGAGGGAAGGAGATTAACAGTTACTGTTATTGCAGGTGCAATGTCCTCTCTGTCCCTGGAAATAATCTCTTCATTTGTTCCTGTTTAATCTTTTTCTTTTGTCTTGTTTTTTATGTAACCAGCCTGTTCATAACAGTGGGTCCAGCGGCTATGGTAGTCTGCACAGCAACGACCACTTTCTTGAAATAGGCTCCTCTAACGAGAGCCTGTCGTACAACAAGATGCATCAAGAGGAAGAGGACATGAGGGGCAAAGCCAGACCTGTGAGTAAACCCACAAACATGCATTATTTCTTAAACGCTGCATGCACTGCATTTATTGTTTGACATTTTAGTTTAGCATCCGAGTTTGAGTTCAGCAGCCTTGAAAACAAGGCACGTGTGCATGCATGTCGCAGATCAAACACAGTCCAAATACATGCATGTTAGGTGCACTGGCAAGTCTTACCCTGCATGTAAGGGATATGAAGCTCTCGAGTTGTATAGAAAAAAAGCACTGTATGTGTGACGAGGTAAATGTGGCTTGTAGTCTAAAGAGCACTGAGTAGTGAGTCATGCTCACTTTCTCTTTATGGACGTCTGATTATTCAACAGTTGGCAGTGAAACTATTCAGAATCTTGAACCTCAAGTTGCTGCTAACCACTAAGTAAATTATTCACTTGATTATATGGCGAAGAAGTGACTAAGGAAGGGAATTAGGTCACTGTTACAGCTCACTGCAGTGAATCCTTACCCATGTGGTCAGGGTAACAGCACTTTTGCCTCAGGATTATGAAACAAATTTAGCCAAGATTAATATGAATTTAGTCTTAATATTCTTGTATTATTATTTTGAATGAAAAGTCTGAGCAGATTGTAAATGATTGACTCTTGTTTGTCTATTACCAGCGAACTTTTCAAGAAATCTGCAAGGGAATTCATCTTCAGAAGAGAGAAGAGCAGCAGACGGCAAAGCCAGACAACAAAAAAAGCAATGCCAGTAAGTCCAGTGAATAATTATCTGCATATTTGCTAGGTTGCAGAGCTAATTTTTTGCAAATTGTTCAGTCGCTGATACAATGATGTGATTTCATATTAATCTTAGACACTAATGCCTAATTTGTCTGCTGCAGAGTCTGTACAGAAGAAGAGCCAAGCCGTGGTGCGACCCAAAGACTCGGCTGCTCCTGTTAACTGGAAGGAGGCGGGATCACCTATGGAGGAGAGCAGAGCCTCTTTCCAGGAGGACCTGGCCTTCAATGATCAGACTGTATACTCCTACCAGCAGATCAGCTGCCTGGACAGTGTTATCAGGTACAGAGATGACTCATTAGAAGAAAATGCCAGCCATTAGCATTGCCCATCCCATGTAGAGGGACTTTATATGTTCCTGTAATACGTAATGGATACAAAGAAAGTTCAGCAAGTTCTCTGTATCATATTTCTCTGTTACTGTCCACATTCATGGTTTTACCAGGGAGGAATTGGAAAGAATTGTTACTATAAAATTCAACCTTTACAGAGTTCCTAAAGTTCTTGATTGTCTTTGACTTTTACAATCGGGTATTATCAGCATAAATACTAATTTTGTGATTGAAAAATCCCTGTAGGTACTTGGAGAGCTGTAATGTTCCCATCACCATGAAAAGGAAATGCCAGTCTCTCTCTAACACCACGTCCTCAAACTCTGATGAGGACAAACAGAAGGGATCCAGCAGCATGCAGCTGTCTAATGGTATGTGGCACTACTTCAGATCATCTAAAATAAGAATAACACAAACCTCTTACCTTTTTTTTTTTATCATGCAAAGTTACAGCCTTCTAAGGCTTTCAGACTCTTCCCTTTAAACTTCTCTATCAGACTCTTCTACAATACCACTTCCTTGTCAGTAGTTCCTGTTCTCTGTTCTCTTTGGCAGAATCATCCTTGTTGAAGGATCAGTCTGGTCTCTCTGCTTTGGACGATCAAGATAAAAAGTCCACTGACGCAGCCACAGCGGTAGTGGGCACTTCGCGGCCCCTACCTGTACCAAACAAACCAGAAAGTGTGGTGTCCATAACCAGCCAGTGTAGCTACAGTAGCACCATAGTGCATGTTGGGGACAAGAAACCTCAACCCGAGTCAGGTACAGTGACGTGAAAAAGTACTGACCTCCAACCAGATTCCCTCTATTGTTGCATATTTAATATACTGGAACTCTACAGGTATCTGATTATTAAGACAAAAAAAATGTTGTTCGATGTGAATCGCACACTCTTCAGCTTATTTCTGTTTAAAGAGCACTACAGAGTACTGAAAAATCACTGATTTGGAGTGATATTGGCGACTGTAACGGATGCAACAGATTGTTTTTTTTAAACCTATTACTGTGGATATTTTAGTGCTTTTTACTTCATGTATGCAAAAAATCCGTTTCTGCCTCTTGGAGATCTGAAACGTCTCAGTGTGGAAAAATATTCAATAATAGAAGAAATCAGAGGAAAATGGCTTCTCACAGCACTGTAAATGCAGCCTGTATGTGTACGTGCTGATTTATGTGTGTCTGTGTGTTTGTGATGCTGTAGTTTATCAGCAAAACCTTCAATACAGGAAAAAAAAACAATGGCAAATTTTCAGTTCAAGTTCCAGTATGTATGAAGTGGGTTTGTGTCCTATTTGAAATAACTGCAAAGGTTTATGATGGGGGGGGACAAAGACACATGCACACACACTATGGCAGTTTAACACACTAGACTGCCATAAATATACTCAGTTACAGAGAGTTTAGACAGTCAGTAGGAAAAACTGCAAAAAGCTAAAACGGCTCGATTGTCTGCACCAAAGCCCAGTATGACTTAAAAAAGGATTATCTTAAACTGAAACCATGCAAAGCTACTCTGCAGTTCAAACATGTAACATAATAATCCACCTTAGTTCAGAATAACAAAACCAACAGTTATGTCTATAGCTTCTGTTCTCTGAAGGAGAGGACTGAGGTACAACACGTGTAGTATAGGATATCGCAACGCATACTATGTGCTGTACTGAGTGAATCGACTGAAAATGAACTGAGCTATTTATGCAAAAATGCAGCAAAACTCTCACTGATTGTGCACCGCTTCATCTTAATACCTCAGCCCAATTTCTCTATATTCATTGGCTGTAACTGTTGTACTTCACTGCAATGTCTTAACTGTGCAGTTGCTTTACAGACTGTTGGCTTTGAACGTGGTTCCCAATTTGAGTGAGCCTTTCTTTCAGTGTGTCATTATATGTTCCAGTGTAGGCTACTGCATTGTTTTCTCTATGTTGCTTTTGTCTTTGTCGCTTTTAATAATAAAATGTTGTGTTGCATTAAAAACCCCACCTTCTGTTGCTTTACAGCTTATTAAAGTTATTCTCTTGCTGTCATTCATGCAGAGATCATAGAGGACGTACCGGGCACAGGGGAAGTGGCCGAATCCAGCCAGAACCTTGCGGCTCCTCCGTGTGCATTTTCACCTCCCAGTCAGGAGAGAGAGTGCTACAAGAAGCTGGGCTTGACCAAGCAGGTTTTGGCAGCACATACGCAGAAGGAGGAGCAGGCCTTTCTGTGTCACTTCAGAGAGCTTCGCAGACTCTCCCCCCTCGAAGCAAACTGCTCCGAGTACCTGGAGCGTCAGAAAGAACAGATCGGCAGCGATGGTACAACTAAACACCAACCCCATACTGACACAGGAAGGATAATTCTGGCTCACTGCAATTTACGTCCATGTCTATTTATAACCTGTTTAATCTCTATTTATAATTTATGACTCATTCCATTGATTAAACATCTTCGGAGATGGTGACACAGCTTTAAAAGACTAGAAATAGAGTAACAGACACAAACTAACTTTGAAATCAATCCCAAAGCTAGAGGAGTTTTATTTTGAAGAAAAAAAAAAGTGACAAAGAAATATTATGAGGAATATTCTCTACAGTTTACTGACTGGCTCCCTGTTTCAACCTTAATCTGTTATATTTCCACTAGCTATGACTGCACAGTATATTTGTTTCGGTGCAGCAAGGATGTTTTTATGTGGTTTAGATCACCTGCTTCCAACTTTTATGATATTTACAACAATATTTTTTACTCTCTCCTATCCTATTATTCATAGGAGGAATCTGTAAATTGTCCACTCGGACAATGCGTGAGGAAAATTTTCATGAAAACTTTAAATAAAATATTTTTTTTCATTTCCTTGATCGTCTAGTTGCACCTGCTGTTCGACCCAAACAGGGTGGAGCGTTTGCAGAGCCAACCACACGGAGAAGCACGCGGAATAAGAAGACCAAATCAAAGAGGGCTAAACAGGTCGAGTCCTCCGACAGCACAGCGTCCCATCAAGGACCACAGCTGCAGCGGCCTTCTTTTCCAAACTACAGCCTTAACCAGACATCTTGGTCTCCCTCTGAGGCAACGCAGTCGGCTTTTCCCATGGCCTACCCTACCGTGATGCCAGGCTACCCTCTCCAGGTTTACCCCAGAGCTGAGTCCATAGGTCCACGGACAGATACCACTACACAAAACTTTAGGGACAGCCAGGGTGCTCAAGCCACTCCTGGCCCCTCATCCATCCATTCTGCTCCCTACACCTCCCCCATGGTCACCCCCATTGTGGCTCTAGTACTCCCTAACTACCTGTACCCTGTAATGGGCCCCGGTCCTCCACCACAGCAGCCAGTGTACCAAGCAGAGACTGGGGTCTTCCCCACCCAAACATTGCCTTTTGCTCAGGCTGCCTTTCCATTCCCACCTTCCTTCAGCGGTCAGACTCAGTTCAACGTTCAGACCAATTTCACTCCTCCTCAAGCAGCAGGCAGCTCAACTCCATCATTCTGCTTCCCACCATCCTCGGAAATCCCTAAGCCTTCCGTTGAAGGACAGTCTCGGTCCTCAACGCCACAGTCTGGAGGAGCTGAAGGCCAGGCCTCCCCTCGCTTATTCCAGTCACGCTGCAGCTCACCCCTTAACCTGCTGGAGCTGGAACTGAACGTGGACAGGCAGGACGGCGCGATGCTCCCCTCTGGAGGACGAGGAAATACTGCAGCTGAGAGGGAGCAAACAGCAAGTGCCAGCCAGCCTAAGGAGAGGGAACTGAATCAGGTAAACAAGGAAATACAACTTCCCTTTGTCCTGTTTTTTTCCCACCTGGATCCTTCTTAATCTGTCAGCAGCCCACAGTGTCAAAGAATTTTAACGTCGTGGGCTCCCTTTATAGGCTGTGGCATGTTCCCCCATAAAGTTCACTATATATGCATCTCAGTTTGTGGGCTTTAATGGCGTTATGACAGTGATTTTATCCAAAATTATTTCCACTAAATAACTTCTGTTTTGCTATTGTAAAAACTCCTCCGATTAAATGTGGCCCAGGGTGTGTTAATCATGTTATTATTCCTTACACCCTTTAGCCATCTCTCAGTCTCCTTGGTCCTCCAGGACCGTTGTATTTCGGGGGTACAGCCTGTTTCTGTGAGCGTTTGTCTTGGGATAAAGTGTGCTCTAGGCTGAGTGCTTTCAGCAACGAGGTAGGCAAATCATCGTAAAACCTCCGCACTTTTCAAATCCCATTTCTTCCCGATTCCATGTCAACTGTTCCAGTTACTGTTTTCCTTTTCATGACTTATGAGTATTATTATTGCTTGTTCAGTAGACGCTGATTTTTAGCTGAAGCATGACAATGAAAACCGCCTAAGAAGCATAATAAAACCTGGAGGCACGTGCCCTCTTGAGGAAGTTAATTACAGGATAGTATTCTGTATGTGCACCTTTGGAATAATCCAGTTTTAATAATTGGTTATAAAATGAGAACTGATCTTTATTTAACTGACCATTACAAACACCAAAACACGAACAATTTAAGTTTTCTCTGTTTTTCAATCAACACAGCCATTAAGTATTTGTTGTGCTAGAAGGAAAATAACCCAAAATGCTATGTTTAACTGGTCAGAAATGCTCTGGCAGAAGAAACTTCAAATGTTTTTGGTAGCTGTGGGTTGAAGAGCATATTTTTCTGCCAAATTTTGGACTTCTCTTCCTCAGCTTAGCCAGATTCACAAGATGTCTGAAGTGAAGCGCTCTCTTGAGTTCATTTAACTGTGTCTCTGGGGTCTGACTGGATACTGGACAGATTTTTCTCTATTTGTAGTTATTCTGCAGTGGGTTTATTTCCAGGCCCAGAAAAACTCAAATCATGATCTTTTTTCTACCGTACAGCGCACATAGCGTGTATGTTCTCCCCCAAGCAATTCAACCTAACTTTCCTCAGTTCAAAAAAAGCATTATAGAGTGTCATATTGACAAGTCGAGGCACACGGTAAGATCAGCTTCCGCTGGCGTCCTGCTGCAGATCCCATCCTTCATCTCTCACCTTTTTAAATAAGTCAATTCAATTCAATTTTATTTACACAGCGCCAAATCACAACAACAGTCGCCCTACAATAATACATACAGAGAAAAACCCAACAATCATATGACGCCCTGTGAGCAAGCTCTTTGGCGACAGTGGGAAGGAAAAACTCCCTTTTAACAGGAAGAAACCTCCGCAGGACCGGGCTCAGGGAGGGGCGGGCATCTGCTGCAACCGGTTGGGGTGAGAGAAGGAAGACAGGATAGAAAACATGCTGTAGAAGAGAGACAGAGATTAATAACAAGTGCGATTCAATGCAGAGGTCAAGTTCTCTCTTCACACATGCCAACAGTGTGGTTTGACTTACTGGATTGGATATCTCCAGTGGGGTTTTTAAAGCCTGTAGCCCATGGGTCTACTATACTGTGGGTGTTTGAACTATGTGCTTCATATTACTGAAGACGATACACTAATTTGTGTGTTAGTCCTTTAAAAAAAATGCATTTTTCAGAATTGTTACTTTGATGAAGATCAGACCACGCTTAAACTGATGCAGCTACTTCTAAATGGTTCACCTTCGTATTTTTTCCATTGCACATACACTGATTTTAGCATGACCTCCACAGCTGTGGGAACCTGATTCACAATTAAACATGTGGAAGGGGGTATTGTCGTTTGTATTGTACCGAGATGATATAATGAAGAAAGGAAAAGTGGTTTGCAGCCATCTTCTGTATTTTGCAAATGCTTTTCTAATTATAATATACATATTGCATTCATGAATTATTGACTTCCCTCACTTTAAATTAGCTGGAAAAGGATCAGGATCATGTATCTAATTTAAATCAACTACACTGGTCTCCTCGGTCCTTGTGAACCAACGAGTGTTTGCTGAGAATGACAGTTTTTTATGATTAAGCAGAAACATGCTCCCAGGTGAGTCTTTAAAATCTGAGGCAGGATGTAAAACGGCAAGAGAAACGGCGTCTGCGAGTGTAATGAATGCTTCAGTGTGAGGACCTGAATCCTGCTCCTCTGATGTGGTGTTCCTTCAATATTTGTTTTTGCAGACAAGCTCGCAATGTGACGCTAACAACAGCGATGCCAACTCTTCATCCAGTGACATGCTGAACATTATCCTCCAAGAGGACTCCTTTTCGGGCACCGGCTCAGCCACCTCAGGGTCCATGGGCTACAGAACGTCAGCCAGCGGCACTTCGAATAGCGGGACATCTGAGGGCAGGACGTCAGCCAGCAGAGTCTCAGGTAGTCCTACAGTTATAACCATGTGTTTTAACTTGTGATTGCTATACAGATTTGAAGTTTTTGTCCAAGTTTTTTTTTTTTTTTTTTAACAGAGCAAGCAATGTTTAACATTTCTAAACGCAGTAGCGTTCTTTAGAAAGCATAAATTATTTCTGTTTGCATACAATAACAGAATTATTTCAAAAGAAAGACAAAAATTACCAGAGTTAGTATTATTAGCCCACCTGAAAAGCTGACCTTTTATTGATCCATAATGTAAACAACAGCTGTGGAATGATGTGCTTTAACTTCTTACTTTGCAAAGCTAACAAAATCAAGTTAAAAACTGAGGGTTTTCTTTCAATTTACACACAGTATAAAAACTTCAGCGAGGGTTCGAGTTGTCACTTGAGAAAGCATCCTGCTAAAAAAAAATTAAATCAGTTTAGACTTGAGAAAAAGAACCGCTGATGTTTAAAGAGCAGGAGATGGAAATGCTGTGATGACTTTGTATAGCCAAGTGTCAAGAACTGAACTGAGAAATCTCATCATTAAAGAGAACCACACAGTACAGAGTGAGCGTGGTAGAGGTAGGAAGTGAAAGGTTTCCAAAACTCTGCGAAATTAATATTTAGCCTGTGTAAAATAAGCATTGTCCCCTCAATGATAAATGTCCTGTTATTAGGTAGGCCAATGGAAAGCTTTTAAAACTACATAATTTGTCATATGATCATCAACTTACTTGGCCTCTAACAATACTCTGCTCTTTGGCTCCTCTCAGAAAGCACCAACAGTAGCAAATACTTTGGCAGTGTGGACTCATCGCTGCACAGCCAGAAGGTCAAAGGTCATATGAGCGGCAGAGATGGAAGACGCGGCAGAATGGAGCAGAGCGACCATATCACAAAGTATGTACTGCAGGACCCGCTGTGGCTGCTCATGGCTAACACAGATGAGAAGGTCATGATGACCTATCAGCTGGCCTCGCAGTGAGTGGGAGAATGGGGCTCAGCCAGTGAGGAGTAGGATAAATGGCCCTGTAGACACTGTGGTGTGGTAGTTATTCACCATCTGTTTGTAATGGAAGGTTCCTCAGTAATGCACTAGTGATAAGGCTGTGTGCGTGTGCAGGAAACTTGGTGTGGGATGCCTGAAGGCAACAGCTTGCTAAAAGACTGTTTAACATGTTTAACCGAGTCCCCACCATTGGAAAGCGTATGCGCAGTTTTAACCCACCCTGTAAAACTGCTTTACATTCATCACTAGCTAGCTTTGATCTCAGGTGAACCACTGGCTGAATAGATGTTTAACTACACATTTAATCCCATTTAATATAAAAAGAAGTGCAATGTCAACAGTGAGACTCTTTTTTTTCCTGCACGATGAAGAAATGATGCTGTCGTATGATGATGCTGTCTGGTGGTGGTCAGAGGGCCCGGTGGCGCCAGTGTCCGGCAGCCTCGCCTCAGTGTGCCCCAGGGCAGCTGTGGCTACAGTGTAGCTTGCCATCACCAGTGTGTGAATGTGTGTGTGAATGACTGAATGTAGTGTAAAGCGCTTTGGGGTCCTTAGGGACTAAGTAAAGCGCTATACAAATACAGGCCATTTACCATTTAAATGCAAGAAATCTGTCAGTACAAATAAATAAATGTGTTAAATTACAGAAAAGGCCCACTGCCCAGAAAATATTCAATATAAATTCTGGCATCCTTATTCTAATAGGATTAGATTAGTGCTAGTCTACAAGGCTTCTACTGGGATGCTGACTGACTACCACATCTTCCAGAGAAAGAAGATGCGATACTTTCAATGAACCCTTTTCAGGCAGCATCACTTGATATACTCAGACTCTTTATGCATCTACCACACACTCCCTTAACTGTGGTAGCAAATGTTCATCTTCCTGTTGTGTTGCATCATCTCTGTGTAAGAGGGAGCACGGAAACCTTTTGTGTTCAGTGTTTGTAAATGTGGAGGAAAAGAGAAACTGCAATCTGTAATCATGACACAGAAGCTCCAACCCTGATGGTTGTAGTAAGACTTTTGACCACTAGATGGAATCCTCACAACAAAAGAGATCTGCTGTGTTGGGTGTGAGGAGCCTGACAGCGAAACTTTGTTCGAACATAAAAGTAATAAATTATCCAAAAGTGCAACATAAGCATGCAAATCGAAGCTTCCAGTGTTGTTTATCTGAGCATTTGTCACACGTGTGAGCTGAATCGTGACCGTGTCTGTGCGTTTCAATGTGTCTGCAGTGATATTGAAAAGGTGCTGAGAGAAGACAAAGAGAAACTGAGGCAGCTGCAGAAGAGCCAACCGCGCTTCTCTGAAGAGCAGAAGAAGGAGCTGATCGAGGTTCACCCCTGGATCAAGAAGGGAGGTTTACCCAAAGCCATAGATATCAAGGTAGAATTGAATACCCCTTCCAGTTCAGATATCCACTGTTAATGTAAACATAATGCCTCATTTACACCTGAACATGTTTTTTCCAGATGTGCTCCTGGTGTGATGACGCCTTAGAGGCAGCGACGGCGGTACAGGATCAGCCGTACCAAGACCTCGATGAATCTGAGACCGCCGGAATATCCTGCCACGGCTCTCCTTCGGCCTCCGACTGTCAAACACAGACGGCGGCACAATAAGCTTCTCAAAGTGTCCAGAGTGACTTTGTTAGCCACTGGCTTACAGCCTTTGAAGAGGGACCAGTTTTAAATGTGCTCTTACTGTTTCTCTCTTGCTGTTCTGTGAGTTCTTCTTGTGTAGGTGCCAGCAAGAAAACTGGATAAAACAGTCCAGATTTTTGTAGAATGTGAACATGTGTAGTAGATTCATTACATTATATTTTAATCTACTTTTTAATTGTTCACTGTGTTGTTGCTTGAGGAATTGCTGGTCTCTAAGACTGCGCCTGTTTGTTGCGTCATCCCTTTTGTAGCATGTTGCCACGTGCGGCTCTTAATGGTTTTTATATAGACTTGATTACCAGATGCTGAGCCCAATAAAGGGAAAGAGAAAGTGTGCTCGCATGCCAGGCACCACCACAGAGGTCAAACAAACATCAGTCAGCTGGGGGCTGCTCTCGGTGGCTCTGTGGTGTTTGATGAATTCAGTATTTCGTGGCGTTTCCCCGAGTTGCAACGACACTTCTGTCATTCATACACATCAGACACCAAATGAGCACAAGTGCACTTTGCAGTTTAGTATTTATAGTTGAAAGAAATCTGATACTAAGGTAACTTTTTGAATCTTAAATTGTATATTTCTTCCCACTGGGTTGGATAAAGAAGAATGTAAATGAGACTCCTGTGGGTCTGATATTCATTCTGCTGATGCCTGTATTCAATTGGGGGATCTCAGCTGTTAAACATAGAGGGGAAAGATGTCCAATGTAGTACAAGCATTGCTGATCAAGTGATGGAGTTGATTTAAGTTTGCACTGAGTTGGGGGTGGGGGTGTGAGGCACATATGCTACACTGATTCACATAATGTCATACTTTAAAAAAAAAAAAGCTCATTTCAAACTTTTTACACTTCTGTCATTTGGTGACACGTCACTAAAAGCAGCTCTAGATTATTATTTTTTTCATTCAGCAGATTTCCTTTCATCTGTTTCTGATGAAATGCAGCATTTTTGTTTTTCAGCTGTGACACTCACTTTAAAGATTTCTTTTTTTTTTTTTTTAATATATTTCAAAGCTTGTGTTGGTGTTTGCAACACTCTCTGACTCTAGGCATATGTATAGGCTATATTTTTACATAAAATAACTGATAACTGTTTCTCTATAAATGAGTCAATGTGTTTTTAAGTTATAGTATTAAAAAAAAAAGTTTAAAAAGCAAACTGGACCAAAAGAATTAATATTATTTATTATAAGCTCTATTTTGAAAATGTGAATTCCATAATCAACACTAGGAAAGCCGCTCATCACAAACTGAAAAGTACCGAGCTGCATGTTTAGGGTGGGTGGTTATTGTAAAGAGATTATTGTGGTTTTCCCCAGTTTTGAAGTGTGCTGCATGACGCTCGACGTGGTCTGATGTTGCAATCATAAACAAGGAGAGGAACATCCTGAACAGACTGAAGCTCGTTACTGTTCAGAACAAACACTTCAGGCTGACTTTAGGGTAATTTCACTGTTACAAAGCAGCTTGGACGTCAGGTGGCTGAAGAGTTTTTTCACTTTGAAGCCTACGCTGTTGTTTGAGTCTCTTTGGGAACTTGAACATTTTTGTTCAAGTTTTTTGGGGGGGGGGTGGTCTTCAAACAGACACTGACATACACATTTTTATTTTTGTTTTTCTTATTTTTTAAAGGAAATGATTCCACTATGTTTGCTAACTTTTCTCAAAATAAAATGTTGCATAACTTAAAGCAAAGTGTGTCGTGCACCTTCTTTGCCAGTCCAACAACGACGAATAAGGAAGAGACGGGATGATTTCTGCAGACTGGAAAAAAAAGAAAAAAAAAAAAGAATGTTCCGACATCTTAAACTTAGCTTGTTACAGTTTTTCTCAACAGTGTCTGCAGAGCCCTAAATGCAGTTTAATTACAATTCTGTTAATCTTAGTGCCCCAAATCCCTGGATGAATATATGGATAGCAAAGTAACCTGATATATTTACTTGAATAAAGTACAGTTTTATTTTGGATACAAATGTTTTGTCTTGTACTTCATATGATTTATCTGCAAAATAAGTAAGGCTTTAATATAATTCTGCAAAGTGTCATTCCACACAATGAACACATTTAGTTAACTATATTTTTGTTATACTATATCTTCACTGTTAAGCTACTTAAGTCGGATGGAAATCATGCCCCATGTTTTGTACAGCATATTCCTACACTGATTTTTAACTCTGATTAAATAATCTGACTACCTGTGCCCTCCCCTCTTTGCCTTATTATGGGTTCCCCCTTGTGCCACACCATTTAAAAATCCTGGGAACGCCCCTGCTGCCGCCTGTCTTATACATATTTAAATGTTAAAGTAAAAAGACTCATGCTTCTCTCTGTCGTCACTTTTACCTTCGCAATGCAAATGTCTGTCTGTCCAACCACCGAAACAACAGACTTCTGCGCAGATCCTCCTGATCAAAGCGACCCTTGTTCACACCTTCATACTTACTTCAAACTGAGCGTGAGGTGCGAACATGCTTAAAAAAAAGAAAAAGAAAGAACATCCCCCCCCCGGACAGCTATACCTTCGGTGATATTTTAATACGGTGATATTTTAATACGGTCTGGTCACAACACAGCGGACTACATCAAGTTTAGCAAATAATAGGACCAAAACAAGGATGTATGGGTCGTCATTTAGTAGTTTATAATTTGAATTATGATAATTTACTTGTGCTTTCTTGCACTCGAGAAAGCTTGTTATTAATTTAAGTGGTCACAGCTGGGTTTAAAACGAAATATCACCTTTTTACATAAATAAACAACTATAAAAATACCAATGCTTAAAGTTTAAAATATAGGCCTTCTAACTTTATCGTATGGTAACACCGTTTGATATTTATTATAACAGTGTGTCGATCTTGTTTCTAGCAAGGGGGATTACAAAGAACAACAAAAGCAGATCGAAATCTTACCTGATTGTATTACCTCGATGTATAATTACTACTCTATCTGCTAAATAGGAGAATGCTCCACTATTCAATGCACAGTGTATTAGTCCTTTTCTTCTCATTTCACCAGTGTCCCCTATTAAGTCGGGGGTGGGGTGTAAAGACGTGACTCACACTCCACGTGGCATATGAATAGACTTGTTTTAGGATTGCTGGCTTTTCTTATTCATGCCTAGCAGTAGGAGCTAGGTGGTGCAGATGCAGAACACTGTCTGTGGCTCTCACTGAGACCACAGAAGTGATGTCTGACATCAAGCGAGCTGTGAAAGTCAGCAGCAATGGCAGCCTAACCCACTGCTACGAGATGACATGCTTAGATTTCACAGGTCTAAAATTATGTTCACTTCCACAGGCTTGTGCACCACTCCAAACTTGCAAAAAGAAAGAAAGAAAGAAAAAGATGACTGTTTGTGGATATCACAGCGCAATACAAAGCCAAACTTATTCCAGAGTCATGACTGTGCAGGTTATGTGCCCACGTTATTTAAAAAACGAGTCGAGCAGAGTTATAAATTCCATTTGTCAAGTTCTCAACCAGGACTATATAAGGAGGGAGTGAGTGGATTACTCATTTCACACCTCACAAATGCCTACGACGTGCTAAGGGATCTTGGAGAGCCTGTGCACACAAATGGTCCACAATTGCAGAGTAATAACAAATATCTTGGAAACAGCCGTGGGTGGGTGGTTAGTGGGATTCTTGTGTGTGAAATGAGGTTTTTTTTTCTCCTGAAGAGTCTGCTGCACAAATGGAGTACAAGTCTTTTTTTTTCCCCTAAAATATTTATTTAAAAGTTTTAGCTTAACTTAGATGAGGTAGCCTACTAGCAGTCAACTGACATGTATAAATAGAATTTTCAACAGATCCTAATTAGGAAATAATTTACACACACTCATATTAGTGCATTTCTGGTGGGGGTCTACTTTCTATACAGCAGTTATATTGAACAAGTACATATTTACATAAGTCAGCAGGCCCAAACAAGGTCACTAAGCTCTGTAAAGATATATTAGAATATCTTTACGAAGAGTTTATCTGATGCCCATTCAGGCAGTGTTGGCCTATTTCTAACCCAAGCTATTGTTTCGACAAAAAAACCCAAACTCCTATTCCACCTTAAATTGTCTACCATGGTCTCCACAGAGCTTTAGAGCAAGTTAGGCAGGGCAACGCTTCTTGACCGTCTGCCTCCTCAGAAGAAGAAACCTGGCTTTGCTCTGAGTCGGTCTCATCCAGGTCAGAGCAGAGGTCGTCGCTGGAGGTGGTGGAGGGTGCCGGGGACACCAGGGCTGTGTGAATGCTCTCAGACAGGGACCAAGTGCTGCTATAGCAAGGGCTGTCCGCTACGATGTCCGGGAGCATCACTCGGTGGTACTCGTTGTTGTTAAGTGGCATACTCTCCAGAAGGTGCTTCAACAGCTCCGCTGCCACTGTTGGGTCAATCCCCGGGTAGTAGGACACAAATGTGTGAACGTCGTGCATACACTGGATGTATCCGGCAGCGAAACGCTCACAGGCCTCCCGGTGTACAGCGTCTGCTTCTGTGGACAGACAGATGGAAACGACCGTTAAACCTTAGTTTCTAACGTGTAATTACTAACAGACACTCTGTGCTCTGATTGGCTGCGCCACGGTCGAAGCGCACCTGTGGCGGCCACAGTACAGTTGATTAAAATATTAATCCGCCAAGAGCAATGAATTAATCAGTAGTTTTACTAGTTATAAAGAACTATATTACTTGGCGGAAGAATGATTTGTAAATTGTATTACTGTTTATATGTCTCTTTTTTTTAAATTAAGCTTATGGTTAATACTGTACACTCAAGTAAATAAAGTTAAATAAGGTTTATATGTACGGTTTACCTTGAGCACGCCTTTGAAGAGTGCCTTCCACTCGTTTCACTGTCATCTCCAGCACTTCGGCATTCTCCATCTTTGACTGTAACTGCAGCAACAAACATCAGGAACACAAGCTAGCTTAGCCACAACACACTCATCAGTTTAATTGCTGTTGAGCAATGGCGCTACATAAACAACAGCAACTTACGTCTTCGTCGGCGATAAGGACTCTGAGTTCTTGTAAACTTTCATTGATGCGAGCCCTTCTTTTCTTCTCAACCAGAGGTTTTCTTATCTACAACAGTAAGGAAAACTGAGTTGTTTTGCCCCCAGTTCAAAGTAGCTCTGAATCCTCACATGGGATCTTACCTTTCTGTCAGGTCTGACCCCACCGCAATCATCCACTCTGTCCAGGCCGTGTGTGCTGCTGCTGATGGGGGCCATGTTTTTGCAGGCGCTGCCAGGAGCCGACCAGACTGGAGGTTGGTTAGTTGGTGTGTAATCCAAAGAGCCGTTAGAGGCCGTCAGTGGGACAGATGGCCGGGGCGATCCCAGCAGCAGTGAGCACAGAGTGGAGGAAACTGGGTGGGGTGGGGAATGCACTGTGTGCAGTGGGTTCATTTGCATGTGAATTGTTGAACGAGCAACGACCCCCCAACACATGTGGTCACTTTAAATTGTGTCACACACGATGTCTTAACCATGGAGCAGCATGCAGACATAAGAGTGCAAAATATGGACAAAGAGGCTGCAAAGGTAATGTCAACAACTCTGAAGGTTTTAGTTTGTAGTGGGTGAAAGAAAATAGTTTCAATAGCTTTTGACCACATTCAATCAATTTTGGTAAACATGTTACTTATATTAAATTCAGTTTTATTTATTTATTGACTGATTGATTGATTGATTGATTGATTGGTAATTTATTTCAAACATGTAAACAATATACAGGTACATATAGAAAAGAAAATAAGAGAGAAAAAAAATACTATACAAAAAAATCAATACATTTCAATATTGCTACCGTTCTGATTAATTTACATGTTGAAAGGGAGTGGGAAGAAGTAAACACTTATTTATATAGTGCTAAATCATAACAATCGCCTCAAAGCCACCTTTTTACTCAAATTGAGCACTCATAGTGCTTTCTACTACAAGTCTCATTCACTCAGTCTCACGTATACACATCCATACTATGCTTTTCTGTATGTGCTTTTTCTAAAATTTTACACACATTCAGATCAGCATCAATTTGGGGTTCACTCTGCCACTTGAGCCACAGCTCCTAGGGCTATAGACCGTATGTTTGCCAGTCCACACATTCATGTCTTTTGGAGCTTGTGAGGCATCACCCCATCTATAGTACTAGATGGGTCCCGGAGAATATGGACCACTCTTATGTGTAAAGCGCCTGGAACCTCTTTAAAAGTTATCAAGACCAGAAAACAGTGATGACACTGTGGAGAGTAGATCATCCCTATTGCATTAGGACTTCACTTTGCTGTGGTGTGGGTTGTAACCCTTTAAGGACACGCTTCTATCACTAACTATCAGCTCAAATTTCCTATATTGTCTAATTCATTGCTGCAAGTCTTATGTCTGTAGTGACTCATAGATGTAATGATTACTGAGGCAAGGAGATGAGAGCTGTGTGTACACCATGGCTGTAAAAAATGTGCATATATTACTGATTAGCATATTTCTTGTGATGTTCACTAGAAAGAAATGAATAATTTAATGTTACTATATATTAGTAACTGTTACTGTATATTAGAATCGTATTATAGATTCTTAATCTGTCTTACAAAGTACATTTTGTGACCACATTCATATAAATTAGATTATATGGCATATTAACCAAGTAATACACCTTGTAAAATATTATATATGCATTGATGAGCCTATGGACATCTGAGCAGCATTATCTCTCTTACTACTAAGTAGTGCTGACCTATTGATAACTTTATTGCAGTGTAGTAGCTGGATCAGCCAGTTTGAAACATCACAATATTTCCGGATGGTAGTGTTGAGAACATTGAGAATAGAAGATTCAGCTTTAAATAAAATACGGAAAGCACTTCCATATTGGGCGCTTGTCTTCAAAATAAGGGCACTTGGTAGCCAAATATCCTCAAAATCGAGGTAAATTTAGCATTTTTTCCACTAAAGCCGCTTTAAATGTTTAATTATATTCACCAGGAAGCAACTAAGCTCACAGTCTGTTATTTTTAGCGTTTTTCTAAAAGTCGAAGACCGATAGCGGCTCTTATTTTGACAGCGGCGAGGCGGCTTTTCCCTGAGACCCACACACTGCTTGTTCGTCAGAGAAGACGCTCTTGTGAAGTCACCGAGGCCCGGGGGCGAGCCTGGTCCGGCGCTATATAATCTTCCCGGTCCGGTGGACGAAACCAGCGCACTGAATCAGACAGGAGACAAAGCAAGCACACACTGAGCAAACAAACATGGTGAAGATCACTTTCCAGCCAGTGTCGGCGCAGAAGCCCGAAAAAGACAACGATGAGGACAAGATCATTATACCTCAGGCTCACGTGAGTTTGCACACTTTGTCTTTGTTTCATGCTGCGGCATTTGTCTTTTGTCTCGTTATAGCATAAGTAGATTTTTATTTCTGCATAGGCTATAGCTTACAAAAAAATAAAGTTTGATATAATTAGTTTCGCTTTCCTTGTCCATGCATCATGGCATTTAATGGGATTGGATTTTATGTGATTAACATGATTATAAAGAAAAGCCAGTGACTGCTTAAAGTTAGATATTGCATTTGTTTTCTTAAAAAATATAATTACACCCTTATCTACAAGCTTAAAGGTTAATAAAGGCAGTGGTAGTGTTTCTGAGCCTAAAAAAGTTTTATTGTGCATTAATATTACAACAAGGGAACAGCCCCAGCATTGCAATGCAATCCCACCTATGGGATGTTGGTATTACATCACCTTGTTTAGCCACAGCTAGGAGGCACACTGCAGAAGAGGCAGTCCTGTATACATGTGGGCAATTGGCAGAAAGAGGACATCATTTTACCAAGTTGTTCATAAAGTGTGCATGTATAAGATAAAAATCTCAGGCTTCTCGCTGTCAGCGTACAGATAGCCTTGGGCTTGTTTATTCTTTTGTCGCTGTGAGGAAACAATAGAGCTGTCAGATGTGGATACTGCACTAGTCTGTAATGTCACGGTGTTATACCACGTGTGTCCTGCAGGTAGTGCCGGAGAGCAGATGAGAATGAGCGGTAGTAATCAAGCAGCAAAGTGTGTGTGTAAAGGCAGCTTAACCCTCCCGAAACTAGCAGTATAAAAAGTCAGTCTCGGTTTGACCTAGCTGTTTTATAGCTCCTGCTTTCGATGAATATATTAGAGGAGATAAAACTTGGAAAATTCAGAGTTTATTTCAAAAAAATTGAGGAGTTTAGTTCTGTCTCAATTTCAGTTCTGCAACACTTTCAGTCTCCAGTTCTCAAACATGTAATTTAACTACATAGATGTAGTTTCTCAAACACTGATTTTTTTTCCTTGCTTGTGTAAAGTGGGGTTTGCAGAACGGCTTGTACCTGCGTTAGCTGAGTGGGAAGTCAGATCTGTCACCAGCTTTTCTTAGCCTCCTTTCTGGACTTCATCCCCAGAGTTGAACATAATTAGATATTTGGCACATAATGGATGTTCACATAAAGCTTCTCGTCTTTTTTCCCCCCCTAGCACACTGCACAGATGACGCACCTATCACTTCTGCAGACATATTTTACCAATGCTCGTTACGTCAACAGAAGGATGTGAAAGGCTGTGTGGATTTCCATTGGCTGCTATGGCAGGCTAGGCGTCAGAGCCAATGTGTGTAGATCTATTAATACGCCCGCCTCTGAGGGACTCCTGCTCTACGCAACTGTCCTCATTTTTAACTCCCACCAAGGGAGTTAAGACTTAATATCTGCAAATATGGAGCGTGGAAGTAGGCCTCTAAGAATAGACCCAGACGGCCACGTGCCAGCATCTTCGTCAGAGCATGCTTCCGCTCACCATAGCAACAGTAGTAGGGAGAGGCAGCAGATTGACTGAGAGACTGTGGGTGGGCATCTGGCGTGCTTTATTCATGTCCATCGTACGTCTACCAGATCTCAACTTGGCACTTGCTTCTTTTCAAAATTAACTCTGTTACAAATTTGGCTTTTGGGTATGAAAGTAAAGCAGTGTGAGTGTGATAGGATTAGATACAAATATTTCACACTGCACAAAGCAAATTCAGAGTTGCAGTGCATCATTTAAACTACTCTTAAAAACTTTCACACACTACTATGAAAAGAACCAGGATGTAGGATAAGATCTAAGATCTGAACTCTAACCAGTCTGCTTTTTCTTTTTACAGGGGCAGTCGGTTCACCCAGTCAGGCCAAAGAAGCCTTTTCCAACCGGCCTGTGCTGCCTTGCCTTGGGCCTGGCAGTTTTCTTGATAGGACTGGTGTTGGCGTCTGTCTTTATCTATCGCCACTACTATATACCTCAGGTTAGTCAGCAATTACCCCTCTTTTCTTAAATAACATCCTGAACACAGTGGGTAAAAATCACACAGCTGAAAGTAAACGTCATATGCTGACACAGCTCTGTTGCATCCCATTAGCAGATCCCAGAAGACAGTTTGTTCCATTGTCGGGTTATCTTTGAGGACTCTGTGTATGCTCCTCTGAGGGGGCGGCAAGAACTCGAGGAAAACGTCGGCATCTACCTTGAAGACAACTACGAGCAGATCAGCGTACCCGTGCCACGTTTTGGTGGCAGCGATCCCGCCGATATCATCCACGACTTTCAGAGGGTAGGTGTTTGTCTTTGCGTGTTTTTTCCTCTCATTACACTTGTTTGTAAGCGTTTGATTAAGGCATAACACGATTTCTCTCTTTCTCTGTTCCAGGGCCTTACAGCTTATCACGACATCGCACTGGACAAATGCTACATCACCGAGCTGAACACAACCTTAGTGATGCCACCACGCAACCTGTGGGAGCTGCTCGTCAATGTCAAGGTGAGACACGCAGTGGATTAGCTGTTAATGCCACTTGTGGTTGTAAGAGATAAATGGCTGTCTGAGAGTGAAGGACAGTGTGTTCCCACTTTCCTGTTGGCAGCGTTCCTCCCACAGACCGATCAGTCGAGTGATTCATTTTTGTCTCTTTGCCACAGAGAGGGACGTACCTTCCTCAGACCTACATCATCCAGGAGGAGATGATGGTGACGGGGAGGGTGAGGAACATGAGGCAGCTGGGCCCTTTCATTCACAGGCTCTGTTACGGCAGAGAAACTTACCGCCTCAGACGCCGCAGCCAGCGCCAACGTGAGTTGACATATTCACTTCCTTTTCCAGTCTGTTCGGAGTATATATGAAATGTTAAATAATGTAGTGACATGTGCAGGATTGCTTCCGCTTTTCGTCACCCTCTTTTTCACACCAGCTCTTGTCAGATGTTGAGTCAAGTGACGTGTGCTGGTTTGCTGTAAATTCTGTACCTGAGGAGGAAAATGTTCCTCCACTGAGTCACAGGGAATCCAGTGTCCAGAGTTGGTGTGTAGGAGTAAAGAGAGAGTGACAGAAAAGCAAATATCAACGGGGACCATATAGGGTCTTCCTTTGAACACTTGAGACAGTGCGTCTGCAGTGTAACATGCTGCTGTACCAGCTTGTGAGCCTGAATATTATTGTGTGTGTGTGTGTGTGTGTGTGTTTGTGTGGGCTCAGCCTGGGAACTTCCTGCTATGTGAGTCACTTGTAGTGCAGTGGACACATCCACACACTCTGTGGAGGTGTTTGTGATTCGGATGAGTGATATCTGTGTCGTCGCTGCCTTTGATTGGGTTTAGAGCTTCAGAAATGATGCAACAAACTTCCCCCTGCGTACATATATGGACGTGATTTGTGGGGATGGCTTCTGCTGATTCAAAATGGACATTGTAGGCAGAGTAGCTTGAGAAAGCATGTGAACAAATGTCCGCTTTCGATTCTGAACAGATTTTCTAAATGCGTCGTGTTTTCCTCTTCCAGGTATTGAGAGGCGTGAGACCAAGAATTGTCACAGCATCCGCCACTTTGAGAACACTTTTGTGGTCGAGACTGTGATCTGCGACCGGTTCTAAATCTGAGGTGGAAATCACAGCCATCCAACACTGAAGCCAATTTAAACCATACCTCTTGAATTCCTTAAGCGTTAAACTGCACTTTAAGAGCAAGCGTTTGTCTCGTAGTTTTAGTTTCAGATCCAGTTGGAATGTTTTTGTTTATGCTTTTATTTTTTTGAAACGTCCGTGTACTATGTTAATGTCTTTTTAATTTAAACGGATTCCTGGATAATGTTATAGATTTGTTTCGATATATCTGTAGCTTGTCATGTCGTGCAGAACGTGTTAACCTGTGCATGTAAGTTTGTGACATTTACATCAATGGACTTGATTTCATTTCATTTTTATACTTGTCCTCGTATTTTTTCAATTAAGTTATTTTTAGTTACTTTTTTTGTTGTTGTTTTGAATGTCGGAAGATGGCGAAACATACCTCATGTAGTTAAGATATTACTTTGCTGGTTGATATCATAATGAGTGGTGTATATAACTTTGACTAAGCAATATATACTGTACATTGATTTTCTTCTTAATTTCATATTGTTACATGCATAGATTTTTATCTGAGATCAACTTGTTTTGTGGATGATCATTTCTTTCTTGTTTGCCTTTTAGTTTTGTTCTTCTCACACTTTCCTACTCCTTGGATATAAACGGCTTTAGACTGTAATTAGTAGCAGTGCTGTAGAAGGACAGAAGGAACCAAAGTCTGCAGTCAGGGATGCTACAAGCTTGGTTTTAAGGACATATGAATTATTTATAAAGAACGCTTTATAGTCTAGATCACTTACTGTAGATGATATCAAAGGCTAAAAACTCACGTTGTCTTGCTCTTCCTCCTCTTCACTCAGATTTGCCTGTTGTCTTCAGCTCTTGCCATTTCCCAATCTTTCCTATCTTGGCATTATAATGTTCTCTGATGTTTCGTCCCAGCTTAAAAAAGGAAAAGATTTTGGGCTGTCTTTCTGATGTATAAGTTGGAGTAAATCTGATTCTGTTGAGAGAGAGAGATCTGTGATCTGTTGTCATATTTCACTGTCTTGGGTACTGTATTTCGCTGTACAGTCAATTTTTCTTGTAAAATCTTGCTGCTTTGAGAATAAATTATCAAACTTTCTTGGTCATGTTTTGAATGTTCTTCACCAACAGTTTCGGTGGCTCATAATCACTGTGTAGGCTGTGGGTTAGATCAATTGGAGATTGGCTGAACAGTACTGATAAAAGTAGGAGAACCAGCACAGCATTACACTGCCTTTGTGGCATTCTCACCGAAATGGAACAAAAATACAGTGATAATATCTGAAAGTTTTCATCTGCAGCTTTGTTATCAATTAAACATCATAATCTGTTCAGGTTATTTCCCTTCAAAACTGATGAGTAATACTTTTGTGATTTGATCAGCCTACTTTACAATGTCTCATTTAATAGTGTACATTTTTAAATATTCAGCAGTTACTATAGTTACAAAAATGCAATATTTAGGTAAAAGTTTAGTTTCCGGCTGCATTTCATTAATTAAATATTTAGGATAAATATTCATAATATTCACTCATAAATCCTTTTTGTTTTTGTCTTCACATTGTTTTTATTTTGACTTTAAACTTATGAAGAAAAGGAAAACAGCCCAGACCGACAAACTCCGTGGGTTGGCTCAAGATGCAGGGATCACAAAAGTATTTTACAAGTAAAAATACAATTGAGTACAAAATGCAGAAACTTAAATTATAATAAAATAAAGTTTCAATATGCAGGTAATGCAATGAAACCAGCATATGATGGTTTCAAAGAGAGCTTTTCACACATTTTTATGAAAGATATATACATTAAATACAACATTATGGTACGGTTAAGCCACAAGTGAGGCACGCTGTCATAAAACACAAAATGACCCTTCAACATCGGCAACATATGGTCAGCGACAGCTCTGTGTGCTTCATAAGCAGCTTTCCATTTGACTTTTCATGTGACAGCATTCACATAAACCCAAACAGTAATATGAAAACAGTTCTTTCAGCAGTGACCTACGCATGGCCGGGACTACATACTTACGGTTTTTAAACATTTCAATAAAACTATTATGCACCTAAGGTTGCAATCTAAAAATAAAATACAAAGTTCAGTACAGCTAAATATGAAATGCTACAGCTAACAATATCAGTTTATAAACAAAGCAAAAAAAGCATACGAAGTATCTTTTCATCTGCAAAACTATAAACAGATCACTTAATGCAATAATCATAAATGCTTTAGTCCTCTCTTATAATAATGTCACTTTTAATATTTTTTTTATATTATATTTTTTTAGTATAATTTATGAGATTTAAAAGACAGAAAATGAATGCAAAATCTATTAACAACGCACAAAAAAATCCTCTCTACTCTTCCTCAGGCCGTGTTTATTTCTATATTTGATTGTTGCTGTATTTCTGATTAAACATTTACATTTAATTATTATTTAATAAATATAGATGATATTGTTACTTATTTTGCAGTGAGAATTTTTTACAACCATTTAGGATCCATTGTATTATTTAATGTTTTAAAAAATGAAATGAACCACTGAAATTATTGCTAATGTTTCGTTTTTAGTTTCATATGTTTAAAGCTATACCTGTGGATGTGATTTATAAACCCTGATTCATCTGTGTACTCATCAAGGAAATATGCATATTTGAATTGTAATTAATTAGATATATTGGCATAATTTCGTTTTGTTTACTTTTTATGTAAATCTGCATTTCATAGATTAGAGATTCACGACTAAAATATGCTTATTATTACGGTTAGCTACCTTTTTTGAATATAAAAAAAATTATTATGCATCTGTTAAATTCGTTTAGTCTGAAACAATCTATTTTGTCTTTGATGAGAATTCTGACTAATAAGAGCCGTCTTTGTGCATGTTTGATTTCAGTCCTAGATAATATCACAAAGGCATTTTTGAACTGCCCGCCAGTATCAGTTTTTAGTTCTTTAAAATGAGTCATGCTGCCTGTCCCTGTCACTTTCTCACTCATTGTTGGTTTGCAGGTTTGAGTGACCTTTTCATGCTTTTAATGATTTTTTAAAGCATGTCAGACTGTGGCTTTTTAGTTCATGGGTTGTTTTGCAGCCTTCATTTAACGCATTAGAGCGCTTTGAGGTTAGAGAGGTGCCTACTGGCTTCCTGCTGCTGGATCAGATCATACAGCCTTGCATTCAGCTGTGTGGTTAATTTAGATTACACTCTGACCTGCTTCCTTACGAGCAGGTTAATTACTTTTAGTGCGTGACACTATGCTTATCAGCTATTGGGTCCACTATTGACTTGTCTCCAGCTTTACTGCTCTGATACAAAACAAGGTTTTAGCCTCGTTTTGCTATATTAACACAACATAACATCACATCAGTGATCCTCTAGGGACAGTTTTTGTCTCAACTTGACTCGCCTCTCTCCCGTTCAGAAGTGCTGTTGGTGGCTCTCCTTTGGCTCAGTATTGACATCCTTAAGCTGTGTCTGGTGTTCCTCACTTCATGGGCAATAAAGTAGTAGCACATGGCGTCCAGACAGCAGGTGATGTTTGACAGGCACATAGCAATCTGTATGAACAGGCTGAGATTGGCCTTGGTGCCACAGTCCTGAAATGCTCCTTGATGCACCTGCAAGTATGTGTGTTAAGGAAACATTAGTTTACCATCAAAGAATCATGTGTGACACTTTTGGTTTGTAGCAGAGGTAGCATTGCAGTGTGAAGCGCAGGTCCTATCTGTGAATTTTCCTATGAAGATCCTCTCTGTGCATATCTGCAGTACTTACACATGCTTACGCACTTGCCATACTCTCCAGTTTGATAATTAATTTCTAATAATTTCTAATAACGTCAACTTTTGAAGAAGAATTTTATTGCAAGTATCAAAATTAAACACAAGTACCCCTCAACAAATACCCCAGTGGTTACAACCATTTAGGCTTGTTTTGTCATATCATATGTGCTACTGACATAAAAAGCGCTGCTGAGTCATAACATTTGCAGCATCCTCCCCCCCCTGAATTTTTCTGATGATTACTCAACATAAATCTCAAATCAAAGTAAAAAAGCTGCAGAAAGTTAAATGTTTTTAACTGAAATATTAATAAGCTTTTTTTTTCTTTATAAAATAGGTTCAGTACACATTATATTTTTCTGATTCAGGCTACCCAGTGGATTATAAGGAGTTCGAGACTTTAAACATCAAAATTTTAAATGTTTACCTGCTGAAATAAATGTGATAAAGGACAGCTACTAAATGGACCCTAAGGTGATATGCTTTGGACTGTTGTTTCAGTTTCTTTACACTTAAAATGAGCATAAAATGAGCCTTGAGTTTCTCACCAGAAATTGCAGGAAGATGGCTAGGTGGCTCGGAGTGAAAGGCACCAGGAACGCGCACAGCCCGCTGTAGATGATCTTCACACAGGCCCGGCTCTGTGGGCTGTGCTGACCAGACTGCTGAAGTGTCCAGATGATCTGAACTGAACAGAAAACCACCACCAGTGCAGGCACAATGAACCCAAACACCTGCACACTGATGATGATGGGAGGTTTCCAGCCTTCCGGTGAAAACTCGTGGAAACAATGAAATGTGTTGCTCTTGCTTTTCCTGAAGTTACAGATGACTGGAATGACTGATGCAGACACAAGCATCCACACGGCTATACAAGTTGCCATAGCTGCTTTGGGTGAACGCAACTGCTTGGATTTAAACGGATGACAGATAGCCACCCATCTATCTACAGCTATACACATAATGATGTATATGCTTCCATATATCCCATAAAAATAAAGCCCTTCCAAAATTGAACACAGTCCGTGGAAGCTGGCGGGCCACTTGTGATTAGTGGCATGCATTTTGAAGGGAAGAATCAACAGGAGAACCAAGTCCATCAAAGCCAAGTTTATCATGTAGATAGCAGAAATAGCAGATTCAGTCTTTTTTCGCAGAAGGCCGCAGAACACCGCCAGCGCTGCAATATTGAGAATCAGACCGACGACAAATATAGGAATATAGAAGACCAGCTCCAAAACTTTCATCACTTCATCCACGTGGTCGAACTCTTTACTGCAGTTCACTGACATGTTGTTGGTCATGATGTCACTGCAATATAACAGTTGGATTCAATTTTATCTCAACATCTCTGCCAGGATTTCAAAGAACAGTTTAAGTTGTCTTTCCTGTTTTTGTTACTCGTTCCCACACAGAAACGGCAGTATGATACGCCACTATACCAAGCCACTAGAAACCTCTCAGCTGTGTGGGTACAGGAACTGTGAACTTGTTTTTTTGTTTCTGGTATAAACAACATAGCAAACAAGAGCACCGTGAACATTATTAACCTTTAGCCTCCTGATTCTCATGAAAGTAGTAGCAATGGTAGTCTTAGTAAAGTACAGGCCGGAGTAACTTTCATTTTACTTCGACATTTAGAAACAAATTGTGAATATATTATGATCAAGATTTCAAAGGAAATGACTTTCTGTTATTGTATTAGTTTTGCAATCTGCGACAGCACAGTTAAGTGGTTCTCTATTTGAGGTTATTTGTTTGGACACTAACAATATTCCCATTTACCTCGGAGTGTTTACTGATTTAATATCAGTTGAAAACAAATGAACAGGTGGTTCGTCACATGTTCTACTCTTCATTGCGTTGGTGTCAGGTTTCAAACCTGACACCTGTTCTATTTTGAGTGAAGCCATGGTTTTACAGGAAAATCCCAAATACATCTCTGACATGAGTGTCTGTGCATCGAGTTGACACTCGACTGAAATAAACCTAATGTAAAAAAACAGGCAGGTTTTGACTGCGTGTACTACGTGTCGCTGGCTGCAGAGTCCCTCCTTACAGCGAGCAAGCTGAAGGCCCTTTGCACTCAGATCAAAATAATTTGCATGAAGATAAAAAAAGCACATTATATATACAATGAAACCTGACTTTTAACGTAAGCATTAATTAGAAGTAAATAAGTAAATAAATTTTAAAAATAGATAAATAAATGAAATATGTCTTGTAATTTAAGTTCCTCACGTTTGACTCATCATCTACATGTAACTGCAGCACTTTTAACATCTAACCTGGCGTTCTTTTGCGACCAGCTAACATGTAGTGGAAAATGTGAAATCTAGTTGTGTTCTTACCTCATGCCAGTCAAGTTTCAGTGTGTCTGACTGTCTGCACGGTGCCAGACGCACTTCTCCTTTTCAAACCTTTGTTGTTTCATCACCACTTCCTGACTGTGCCACACATCATGCATGTGTTCAAATATGCATTATAGCTGTTTAAAATCAAAGTAACATGAACCTGCCCTGCACGTCTGCTGGAACTCTATTTTTGTGTAAACATCTGAAGAAACTAGCAGCAGCACTCACGATGATTATGTTTATGTTTAAGTGGCAAGATATTTTCCTAAAATGACTGGGCTTTATCCTGATAGGCTGCTTACCCCTCTCTATCATAATGGACTTTCTTTTTTTTTTTTTACTTTGACTGGGTTGGACAAAAGATAAAATCTACGTGCTGTGACTTAGCCGTTTCATGTTGATGTTTGATTTGAGTAGTTGTAGGCCTGTAAGGCTACATGACTGGCCTATGATATTACAAATCCACTGCACCACATTGCAATTTAAGGTAAATGTGCCTTTAAGGTTAGAATTACGCAACACAGACTACTAGCTAATTTGCATTATGAGCTAATCTATGCCAGTAGCTACTTTAAGAAGTGTGGCTTTGGTGCTTTAAATCAGAAAAGTTTATTTTGTCTTGTAATACTTTCAGTTTTAGGTTTGGGTTGGTTTACGCTGTGAGAGATAACAAGAGGTACCTGTTATTGGTTCAGATATGCTCCTGAAGGCTTGGTTAAAGCTCTTGAAAGGTTATATAAAAAATTTAGACAGTATAAAAACATGGGCACATGACTATTATGATCTCAGTCACTCATTTTGGGTCATACTGAATAGAAGATGAAGTTTCATTTGAAAATCTTGGTCATTCCTAGTTTTAAAATGGAGGATTGTCAGTGATATGAAACTGCAAAGTCATTAGCTAACCACTTGCGAATGACAAGTCATGACCCAGGGAGAGACGGTTTCAGTCAGACCCACCCTTTCCTCATCACATCTGGGGGGAGGGGGGGTTGCAACCAAGATGGCAATGTTGCTCAAAATGGGACTTAAGAAACCAATGGGTGGCATCATGTCAGCTACATCCACCTTTTATCCTGCCTGTGACCAGAACCCAAAGTGTGACCTTTCCCTAAATCAAAATAAATGGTTTTGTTGCCAGAACCTAACTAAAATGTGTGGCCTTCTTGGTATTTATTGTTTTAGTCTTGATCTGCATGTTTGATTTGGCAAGGATTTTATGACGGGCGTCCTTTCTAATGCAACCCTCTCCATTTATCCCTACTCCAGACCAGCCCTTGTGTGGCTAGGGGACATAATATTTATCGCCTAAAAATTAAAACCTAACATGGTAAATATTGTAGTACTTGCACATTTGCTCAACAAGTGAAAGATTTCCTAGTCGGATCGTGAGAGAAGTCACAAATTTCTTGACGTCAAGATGAAGTGTTATTGTTATTTATCCTTAGTAAAATCTGAACATCTGTGGCTTTTTAAAGAAATCCATCCTCGTTGTTTGATATATTTCACTAAAATAGTAGCAGTGAGCTAGTAGGACACACTGGAGAAATCCAACAGCTGTTGAGAAATTTTAAGTTGAACCAAAGTGGTAAGCCAACCTAGTGACCAGCAGACCAACTTTACCATCTTAAGTTCTGCAGTCTTAGCAAAGGATACGCTACAAGGTAGAACACATATCAGATGTAGACACAGGCTGCTGAAAATGAATCAAGCTGAGGAAACTGTTATTGATAAAAAATCTTGCCTAATACCACAAGTTTTTTTCATTCTCTTGCGGTTTGTTTCCTCAAACTGGAATTTCCATCATTATTTACAAATTGATTTGCATGAATCGTAAGAGATATGAATATCCGCTCCGAGCTCCCTGACCTGCACTCAATCTACAGCAGGCGGTGCCGGACCAAGGCCAGGAAGATCGTGAAGGACCTCAGCCATCCCAACAACAGACTGTTCTCTCTGCTGAGGTCAGGAAAGCGATTCCGCTCCCTGAAGACCAACACAGAGAGACTGAGGAGGAACTTCTTCCCGCAGGCGATACGGTCTCTCAATCACACCACCACACAGTACTGACCCACACATATGGTTCTTACACACACACTGGACTTTCTGGACTTTGGTTTTGCACAACACTGGTCACTATATTCTTCATTTCCGGTTAATACTTGTACAGCTGCTGTTATTGTGTATATATTTATTTATATTTAGATTTCTTCATACATTCTTATATAGTTCTATATTGTGTATTGTGTATTTTGTTGTACAGTTATTTTATTTTCAACTTTAATTTATATATTTTATCTTATTCCTTCCCAGTTAAATTTACCCTTCATTCTAATTTGTGTTGTACAGTTATTTCATTTTTAACCATAATTTATATTTTATTCCTTCTTAGTTAAATTTACCCTTTTTAATTTTTCATATTTATTTCCTATCTTATTCATAGCCTTTTCCTTTTTTGTTTTCTTTAGGTCACGAGCAGTTGTCCAAGCATTTCACTACATATCGTACTGTGTATGACTGTGTACGTGACAAATAAAATTTGAATTTGAATTTGATTTGAATTTGAATTTATAATGTGAATGTAGATTTATATAATATAAGATGTAACATTTGATCAAAATTAAATATAATACTTTAATGCTGAATATAAAGACCAGGCCTTGTCCATGTGACTTCCCTGCATGGTTTTTCTTTTTTTTAGGTCAACAACTAGTTTGTTTACAGTCTCTCAGCAGTCACTATTAATAAAGCAAGATGCCTCCAATACTGTGATTTCAGTAGTAGTGCTGTTATTAGTAAACGTACCGCTATGAGTTGTCCTATGTGAAAGAAAATTTCTGAACACTGCTTTCAAAGCCCTTTTCCTTTTAAGTCTGTGAGAAGCTGCAGAAGCAGATTTAGACTGTGATTATGTTTAAGAGTTTCCTGGTTTCATGTACTGAGATGACTTAACTGAATTTAAAGTGTGAGAATGTGCCCACAGCTACACTTCACAGCTTGAAGTTACCGTCATCAGTCACCAGAGAAATATAGTTAAATTCAAGTACGTGAGAAGAGATCGAATTGTGCTTTCAGTTTTAAACTGGGGAAAAAAAAATGCTTTCACTTTTGGGGAAACCATATGACACTTTTTTGTTTCTGTAAATGTGTTTCTTTGTATGCAGTCATGTGAAAAAAGTATGCCCTCTTCCAGTTCTAATGTTTTCAGGACATAAAAAGTCATCCGGTCATTGCCAAGTTCTTAAGAAAATACAACCACAAATGAACAACAGCGGATAACATACTACACCGTGTCTTTATTCAACACAAGCTGAGCTAGAATGCAGATACGGTGTGGGAAAAACTAAGTACGCCCCCTGATTCAGTAGCTTCAAGAATCACCTTTGGAAGCAATAACCTGAAGTAGGTGTTTTCAGTATGACTTTCTTAGCCTCTCACATTGTTGTGGAGAAATTTTGGCCCACTCTTCTTTAGTCTTGCTTCAGTTCGTTGAGGTTTGTGGGCATTTGTTTACGCGCTCTAAAAGCCTCGCCTCATCATTTCATTTGAGTTGAGGTTGGGACTTTGACTGGGCTTATTACAACTCCGTGAATCTTTTCTTTCTTTTCTCCTCAGGATATTTGCTTTGTTGCCTGGTCCAGTTTCATCCAAGCCTTAGATGTTGGAAATATAGCCACACGTTTGATTCCAGAATACTTTGGTACACAGAGGAGTTCATTGAGGACTCAGTGGCTACAGGTGCCTGTGGCTACAATATAAACCCAAATCATCACCCCTCCACTGCCGTGCTTCATAGCTGGTATGAACTGTTTCTGCTGATATGCTGAGTTTGCAACGTTGCCATGCTGTTCTGAACTGTGCTGCCATGTTCTTTTTAGAGAAAGGTTCTCTTGGCATCCCGTCTAAACAGGCAACACTTCTTCAGTCTTTCACTGATTCTGCTTTAATGGACTTTAACATTTAACATGCTAACTGAGGCATGTAGTTTTTTGCAGTTTCTCTGAGCACTGCACGGTCTGGGCTTGGGTGAATTTGCCAGGGTGTCCACTGTGAGGAAGACTGGCAACTGTCTTTAATGTTTTCTCCTTGGAAAGGTGAATTTCAAATTGTTTGAAAATGGCCTCATAAATCTTTCAAGATTGATGGAGAGCAACAGCTGTTTTCCTAAAATCATTGCTTCCTAAAATGTCCTTAATTCTTGTCACTGAGTTAGCACACACCAGCTGATGAGTTAATTTGATCAGTTTGAAAGTGTATTTGAGTTGCAGCACCTGTTATCTACTTACTCTGTTAACTCAGTATTGATTTTTTCACAAAGTACCTCTGAATTTTGGCTTTGTTTAGTTTAAATAAATTAAGACATGATGTGTGTCTTAATTCATTTATTATTTGTTTATTATTTGTTCATCTGACCCGATTTTTTTTTTTAAACATCAGAAGTGAAAGACGATATACTATAGTACAGGATGACTACTAACTACTAAAGACACATATCACATTTTAAAATTAATATTCTGAATTAAGAAGAAATAACAGTATTAGTTCTATAGTAAAAGTTAAAATTGAATAATTTCTGATGCGAGTCACTGTCTGGTTTTATGAAAAGCATTGAGCAAGGAGGTTTTTTCCAGTTGCCTTGTTTAGTTTTTGAAACTAAATGTGATGAGCAAGCAGTGAATAAGAACTGAAGGACATTGCTTGCCCATATGGTACTTATGACTTTTTAGTCACAAGGTGCCACGGATTATACCATGTTTCATCATGCTTATATATCTAAATGGTACCATAATTTACAAAGTGAATGTTTTGGTAAATATGAGCGAAAGCTAAGTACAAACCGATCAGGAAAGTGTTTACTGAAGTCAAACACAGAGGGACCAGTGGGGTCCCTTCCTTATAAACCCAAATAATTTGACTTCATCTTAGCAATCAGATACATGGCGCCCTGTTGGCCAATATAAAGAAAACAGCTTTAAAGCCCAAATGAATTGGCTTCAATTTTCAAACCCAAATGCGCATCTTTTATATACAGTCTGTAACTGTACACGAAAATGTATAATGTCTAAAAGAAAAAAAATTACAGTTAATTCAGTAATCATGTGCAATCACACACACACATTAAACTATTAAAATATGATTTAATAATTTTTGACTTGATGATAAAATGGCAGCATCCAGCTGTATGACTGAGGACTCTGGGTTGTACAGAAAAATATCTCATAATATACTATACTAATTTTCCTCCTGCAAAAAAAGAGAGACAAAAAAACCCACACAAACATGCAAAGACAAAAGGCACATTCATCCAAGCACTAACTGCATATTTGCTCTGCAGGTACAAACAACACGTCTGTTTACTTTCATTGAAAAAGCCCCTTTTAAAGATGTTCTATTCTTAATTTGACTCTACAAATGTTTGTTAATGGTTTAATACAAACTTGAAAACTTTTGCACGGTGACACCTTGGAAATATTTTTGAAAATTACTCAGGTACAATTACTGAGAAAGACCAATAAAAACCTTCCATGTACGGCTAAAAAAAATTCAAATATATTTCTCACTGATTGGAAAAGTAAGACGCAGACAAACATAACCACAAACACTTCCTGCTAACATAGAAGCAAAATCATGTATTGAAGAAAGGCGAAACATTGAAATGACTGGAAAACAACATGTTTAAAAAAAAAAACAACAACCCACAAGTGACAAATGTGCTACAGCATTGCACTGGAAGAGCCAGCCAGTTTCTAAGATGGTTCCTTCAGCAACAAGTGGACGTGTTTGAGCAACAATTTGAGTATTTAGGAAACCTGCAAATAGTCAGTTAAGGACCCTGCCACAATTTTCAGCAAAGCAAAAGACACGTTTTACACAAAGGTCGAGCCTGGAGTTCAAAGATGGAACTGAGAAGCAACAGAGAAACACAGGCACACAAACAGTCATGGTTTACCAACACACACACACACACACACACACACACACACACACACGCACGCACACACACACACACACACACACACACACACACACACACATAAACCATATGTGTTTCCTCTAGGAGGCGGTGAACTTCCTGAGTGTGATGACGATGAGAGCGAGGAGGACAGATGCTCCCAGGAAGACTGCTATAACTATGGCTGTGATGGCCCCTGGCCCCATGGCCCCTGCACACAGGCATATATATTTATTTATTTATATATATATATATATATATATATATATATATATATATATATATATATATATATATATATATATATATATATATATATACACACACACAATTAGGAAAGAAAATTTATTTGGTGGTTGTGTGCATGTTGATCAGTCAAAAATGGGACAACTTTACCTTCCTCTTCGTTGAAAACTTCTGTGGCATCATCATAGTCGATGGTGGAGGGATGGTCTGTTAAGTAGTGGGTTTTGGGGGTGGTGTCGCTGGGTGGCTCATCTCCAGACACGGTGTCTTGGTTGTCCCTAGTTGCTGGGGCAGTGTCTAAAACAGTGTCTGCAGAAAAAGGACAACAAGGATAGCTTTTATTTAAAAAAAAAAAAGAAAAGACATGGCTGATGTGCTGCATCAGCTATGATTGCATGTTTTCTTACTGAAGTCTTTCACTGCTCCTCCTTGAATCGCTACCTTATCGTGGTGGAGGGGTTTGTGTGTCCCAGGGATCCCAGGGGCTATGTTGTCTGGGGGCTTTTGCCCCCTGGTAGGGTCTCCCATGGCAAATAGGGTTACCGGGGCCCCGCCCTGGAGCCAGGCCCGGGGAGGGTGCCCGAGGGCGAGCGTCTGTGGCCGGGCCTTAGTCCATGGGGCCCAGCCGGGCACAGCCCGAAGAGGAGACATGGGCCCATCCTCCCGCAGGCCCACCACCCGCAGGAGGCGCCATAGGGGTCGGGTGCATTGTGTGCCGGGTGGCGGCCAGGAGCAGAGGCCCTGGCGGACTGACCCCCGGCTGCCAAGACTGGCAATGGGGACATGGAATGTCACCTCTCTGGTGGGGAAGGAGCCTGAGTTAGTGCGTGAGGTTGAGAGGTACCGGCTAGATATAGTCGGGCTCACCTCTACGCATGGCTTGGGCTCTGGAACCAGTCTCCTGGAGAGGGGCTGGACTCTGTCTCAGTCTGGAGTTGCCCCTGGTGAGAGGCGGCGGGCTGGGGTGGGTATTCTAATATCTCCTCGGCTTGCTGCCGGTACGTTGGGGTTTTTCCCGGTGGACGAGAGGGTTTGTTCCCTGCGCCTTAGGGTCGGGGAACGGGTCCTGACTGTCATCTGCGCTTATGCGCCGAGTGGCAGTTCGGAGTACCCAGCCTTCGCGACCCGGCCTCGGATAAAGCGGATGAAGATGGATGGATGGAGTCTTTCACTGACGAGGCGCCAGGTTTGCTAACGGACCTGCTTGTCTTTGTGTTAGTTGGGATGCAAAACTGCATGCATGGGGCTTTCTGTAAGGACTCCAACAGCGTCTCTCTTGTCTCACTGGGTTAACAGCTCAGGTCTGGGTATAAAGATCTCTTTGTAGAAGATGAACATTTTATCCGTTTGAGGTCCAGGTAGAGTCTCTCAACATGTTTCTTTTCCCCCAAAAGGGTTCAGCCAATCTTAAACAGAACAAACAAACAAACATCCTGTAGGAGATGAAGTGATTTGCCGACTCTGCTCTCAACTTCAGTCGTCTCTTCTCCTTCCATCCCAAATCTTCTTTGTCTGGCATTCCTCTGCTCTGAGCATGTAGTCACCCTGAGACTTTTCACACTGCTGCAGTAGCCAGAAAAACACGATGTCTCTCTGGACTTAATTTTTTGTGTTTCCTAACCAATTTTTAGAGTTTAGGAAATGCTCACTTGGAGAGTTTAAACCACTTTAACGGCTTGGTAACAGCTTTGGCAATCGAACAGCTGTACAGATGTTTTTTAGAAGTTAGAGGGGGAAAAACTGATCATCATCTCTGCTTAAAAAATAAGCTCGATGTAGACAAGCCCACCCATTCAGACCCTCACAGATTCAATTATTCTGTCCTCAACTCTGCGCATACCAAAAAACCGTAATGCAAACATATTTACACTCAGCTATTTGACCCTACATATTTACTTTGTGGCCTTTGATGCCCTCAGGAAGCTCCTTCATCCTTATTTCAGGCTCAAATGCACCTTATTTAGTTGCTAACAGAAGGGAAAACACGACAAAATTACTGAAACTAGTGCACATCATATCATGTCTTGTTAGCGGCAGTATCTCTGAAATTCTGATACGCAGCCTGATGTCAGTATTGACTCAGAGTTGTGTGCAGCTTCCTGTCCTGTAGCTGGCTGAAGGTTTGGAGGCCCGGGCCTGTGGCCAGCTCAGGCATCAATGAGGCCTTCAGCCGAGGGCACAAAAGGCAGCTTGTGCGGTCACGCAGGGCAGCAGGCTGCAACCAGTAACAACCAGACAGGCTCTAGCCAGCCAGTGGCTGGGCACTGGATGTCAAACAAACTTGTTTATTAAATATTCTCTATGTGTGAAAGGCTGCACCTTCTGGACAGAATGATTTAATAAGAAGGTTAAAAAAATAATAACATGTTTTCCGTTGGGTTTGTTTCCATGAGGTAGGGTTTGAATCTAGTCAGGGAGCCACTAGAGAAAAAAAATATTATCTACTGTCTGTGCCTCAGCATGTTTGGACTCACAGTTCTTTCACATGACCACTCCAATGGTTTTCTTATAAATGGATTATAATCTCTATTAACGTGGTGATTGTTATTGTGATAATTAGTCAAGTTTGGATTTATATTATTAGAGTTTTTGATATTGTAACCATTCATGCACAACATTTAGCTGTTAAACTGCAATACACGAGTGCATAATTAGTTCATAGTTAATGGAATAATTCATTATAAAGCATTTATGATTTTTAAGGTATACCTACAGAGTCTCACAGAGCTGCATTTTGCAATGGCACATCATGGCACAGTTTGTACTACTCCCATTAAAAAACCAGCACAGTTCATTTTGATATATATATAATGAAGTGCCTGTGAAACAGTTCTGACGTTGGACATCTTATTTGTTGTTCACCTTTTTGTTAGAGCAAGTTCTCACTGTTTTCTGAAAGTAGCAGCACGCACCAGTGCTATGAGGAGTTTTCATTTCTAAAAATAAAAATGAGTTTTAGAAAGAAGTTATTTTCATTTTAAGCCCACAGAGCATTCAGAGCAACAAACAGCAACAGCAGCCTTGAGTTGTGTTAACATGTGTGCTATATATATAAAATGACAGTTTTGTCTGTCCGATTTAACCATGTGAAGTGTGAACCAGGAAAAGATATTTTGTTTTTTGAACCTTCTAACAAATCAAATGAAATTACATATATGAATTTTAATTTGTAACATATTTGCTGCATCTGTCATTTACGTGCAGTTTCCTGCTCACAGTAGTAGCGCTCACTGCGTGCATATGTGTACATCGCGTTTTTCAGGGTGGAAAAAAATCTTTGCTTGTTTCTCTCTTTTTAAAGATACACAACTCCAGACGTTAGCCTTTCTTCTTATATAGCACAGACTCGCTACGCGTTTGGCAGGCTGTGGGCAGGGCTGATTTCAGACACTAAAAAGCACAGAGGCCCATTTGTTGGGGCCCCTGGCCTCCTTGCTCAGGATTTCACACAAGTCAGACAGGTGACAAAGCACGCAGACGAATGCATGTGTAAAGCAACCTGGCAGAGCATCGAAAACCACAAGTAATGCAGCCCAGACATGACACCGGTGGTGTTGTGTGCCCTCGCTTCGCAATCTTAAAATACCACAGTAGGTGGACACATTTTCCACAGTAAAATATTTGAAAAACAATTGGTGTGTGTTTTGGATTTTACTCTGAAACAAGGACAGCCTGAAGAGACTTTGTTTTCCATTTTCACATTACACAACTACACCACTGTCAAGGCTACGATTTTTAACACTGAGTGTATGTGAGTAATTATCACACTGTTTTTGCTGAAACTTCTTATTTGACATTTCTCTGTGTGTTTCCTATGCTGAGTCAACCAATGAAGCTGCCTGTCACGCTCATCTTGGATGATGTTGTGGTCAAGACTTGTGACAACAATTGACGACACTGCTGTATGACAATGCAGTCGTGCCACTGCAAATTTATATATGAAGTCAGCAGAGATGCAACCTGTAGCCATGACGACTTGGCCTTATTAGCACTTCTCCTGGCGGGAGTTTTTTTTTTTGCTCTGTGATCCAACAAAGCATTCATTCGTCAGTGTTGGCAGGCATAGAAGACATGCTTTCACCTTGCAACTGCACCCTCCAAAGTTAGAACAGCCCACAAAATGTAAAAAGCTGTAGGCAAGTCATAACTCCTGCAGACTTGTCTTTCACAATATATGTAGGTGTTGTGTAATCGGTGACAGGTCACACATTTTTCTTTGCCTCTTTCCCATACAAGACAGGGAGGACCTTGTTGCCCCATTGCCCTCTTGACTGCTACTCTGACCTCTAGGCCTGAGAGCCAGTCTACAGTCTCCCGAGGTTTTCTCGAGTGAATCTGAGATATATTCCAAGGAAACACTGGCAGAGGTAAGAGAAAGTGAAAGAAAGAGCAGTGATGTGGCAATCTGTCAAGGGCTATTTCAGATTGTCAATCCAAAATAGCCCTTATTCAGAAAACCAACAGTTTTTGTGTGAAATGTTCTTCTTACCATCTCTAAATTCTCTTCACGCACATAAAATGCACTCCAGAGGTACCAAAATCCAAACCAGCACTACGCTGAATCACTTCAACTTAGCTCGAGTGAGAGGGCGGCGGGTTTGAGTTTCATACGAACATCAGGCAAAGCAACTGAGTCATCCTGTTCGTCAAAGAGCAGCTTTCACAGCTCTCTCAGTTCTCACAACTGCATCATTTACATCAAGCCGCCGACACACACATCAGGCCCTCAGTGTGCCTTTGTGGGAAAAATGACATGAATACACAAAGTTTTTTGTTTGAGAGCTGTGAGAAACGCAGGCAACATTGTCTAAAAACCCTAAAAATGTACTCATATATAAGAAAAGCTCAGCTATAATAAAAGAAAATACTTTCTTCTTTATGGAGATTATGAAATTATCTCAGTGTCTGTAAAGAAATCACCTCGACCTACTTAAAAAAATGTAAGAAATTAATTTGCCCACATTTAAAATGCGACAGGCTGATGCTTTCTTTGCGGTTTTGCATGTTTCGTTCTGAAACATTTCCACCTCCATTAACTTCTGTGCAACCAGGTGATCTTTATTGTGTATTCCACAAATATACATACATATATATATATATGTTACTCAGAACTAGAGGTTTTACCTGCATGGACGAAGGCTACCAGGAGGCTGAAGAGTACCAGCAGGGCAACTCTGCAGATGCTGCTGCTGTTATGAACCATGGCGGCTGCAAGCGACGAGCGTCTCCAAAAACTCCTCAAGCAGAGTCTCTTAACGAATAGCTGAGTCTGTGAGGGGAGCAGGAGAAGAGTACGGGGGAGCACAGAAGGGAGAAAGGTGAGGGGAAAGCAAGCAGGAGAGAGAGGGATGGTGGGTGGAACTAGGTGTGCACAGGATTTTCTGGACAGTGTGGACCTTGTGAACACATCATCACGGGGGCCCACCCACTCCACAACTCCAGTCACATAGTTGGGGTGAGAGGTAAACATTCGGGCCTGGTCACATCACGCAGGCCTCTATTGGACATTCAATTCTTAAAGGAAATATCTGACTGCAAACTGGAGGATGTCAGTGATAAACTACGTACTGAGAAAATCTAAAGACAGTATCTTTGTTGATACTGCTTCAAATATGTGGACAGTATTTTAAAGGGGTGCTTCAGCAAACTGGCACTTTCAAAGAGTTGGCGGACTCTTCATAAAATACCAGCTTCTACATGTACGCTCAGGCGGAAGGCCCAGTGATATTTTTCTTCCGTTCCTGTTAAGTCACCTGCTGCAGGAATTGCTTAGGCGACCTACCAGTGAGGTCATTTTTTTATTTCTGTCGGTTTACTTGTGGTCTGCTCTATCATTTACAAAAAACAGTTTTCATGTGTATTAGGGATCATTGTCCTGTTGGAAGCCCCAACACCCGTCTAGCTGTTGGTTTGAGGTGAAGGTGAAGAATATGGAGGTAGTCCTCTTTTATTATTTCATCCACTTTGTGCAATATACCAATACAACTGGCAGCGAAACAACCCCAGAGCACCACCACCATGCTGGAGAGCTGGTAAAGTGTTATTATATTTGAAAGCCTCACCTTTACCCCTCCAAACCCACCTCTGGTCATTGTAGCCAAATAGCTCAATTTCTGTAAATACGCCTTGGCCTTGTCAAGTTAAGAGATTTTGTAGAACCTTCAGCACACTTCTTAAAAGATTTGAGAGAATATATATATATAAGAGCCAACTCCGCCATTGCCTGGTCCCAAATCCAGGATGAGAAAAGAGGAGGGTTGGGTGTGGGGCTAGCAAGCCCATCCTCTAAAAAAAAGCCATGCTACAGAAACTGCAACAACAAGTACATCCCGACAACTGCCTGGACAGGAAGACTCCTCTTCAGTGGGGCCCATGATGCGTGCCGGTGAAAGCAAGCTCGCCGACAAGTCTTCTTACGACCAATGCCAAGACCAGGATAGGGACCTGTAACATCAGAACCCTGAACGAAAGTGGGAAGTCAGCGCAGGTGGCCAATGAGATGAGAAGATACAGCATCAAGGTTCTCAGACTATGTGAGACCCGATGGATCGGAAGCGGCCAGACCAGACCGTCTTCAGGTGAAACCATAATCTACTCCGGGCACGAAGATGCGGACCACAATCACACCCAAGGACTTGCGCTACTGTTGGCGCCAGAGGCTACAAGGGCGCTGTTGGCATGGAAACCCGTCTCACCAAGACTCATGATAGCCAGGGGCAGGAAGATTACCATCATCCAATGATATGCAGACACTAACACAGCACAAGCAGAAGATATATTTAAGCCTGTATATATACTTTGACTCTGTGAGGATTAGAGAAAATACAAAACAAATTCAAACTTGCCCACCCGATTCTTGTTTTGTAAAGTCACTAAAGATGTATGTTGTCCAATCATTCTGCCCTGGAAAAAGAATAGTTCAAAGAAATCAAGAAAAGGCCAAAATTATCTTGACACGCATGGCAATGATGAGCACATATAAATTTCTGACCATGACTCATGGGTGTAGCCAACAATCTGGCAACGTAGCATGAGGACATTTCAGTTCCTATTTACCCTTTTGAATATTGATTTGATTTTGTCACTGAGAACAACACAACAAGCCTAATCACTGCACATCTCTGTCGTTTTAGGGGCTTTTTCACAACACAGATCAGTTTCTGGCTGGATGCAAACCTGACAGGTGCTTCCTCTGGGAACTACAAAATCAGATTATCATAGAAAGCACAAACTATGATGACATCGTCAGCAGGTGTATCTCATTTAATACCGTTGAATTAAATATTAGATGCTAAGTGCTTAAATTATTAAGTATTACCAAGGGAACTATTTTCACATTTTCAGAACAGAACCAGTTTAACAACCCAAACTGTACTGATGGGGTCATTTTCCTCTTTCTCACCAGCAGGCTCCTGAGTGTCATTTGAGAACCGGCCTACATTTCCACTGGTTCGACCACAGATTATTATCTGGTACTAATGGCTGACATTGGGATGTATCTTCCAATCACTGTCCAATCAGCTTCTTTCCTATCATCAGTGCTCTCAGTAATTCTGACTTCAGGTTCACCAATCTTGTGGTGAAAGTATGCAGAACTGCTTCTAGGCTGGGTATCAGGGCCATGTAGGTGTAGCAAAGCTCACAGCATGGGAAGTCTGGCGCTCAGCATTTGCATTACCTAAATAAGCTCTTGTCACTGGAGTGTTTAGCCTGTGTCGCTTGTAAACTAGATTTTAGGCCCATTAACAAAAGAGTTCCCCTTCAACATTGCAGCTGCTCGTGAGGAAGCTGGAGCTGACTGCAAGTTTTCCAGTATTTCCTGTCTGCAAACTTACACTTACACTAACTTTAAAAATGTTTATGTTCAAAGATTTTGTGTTTATGTTAAAATCTTAGTCATCTCCTTGCGAACAGAAAAATAAAACTCTCTAGGGCTGTCCTGTGGTGTCTTGAACAAGGTTTTAGTAGCAGATCCTTTGGGGCTTGTGGGACATCATGTATGTTGTGAACAGTACTGACTGTGAAGCACTGTGGTCAACATTGTTGTTTTAATATGTGCTATATAAATAAATTTTGATTTTGATTGAACTTGTACCAGAGCACCTAACTTGAGTCTGGGGAGGTAAAGACAGTTCAACACCTTGGGTTGTTTGTCAAGTCTCTTGTGCAGTTTTTGTGTTGTGGCAGGTGCTTTAGGTGTATCTTGGTCTGTGGTAATATGTAGCCGAGAGATTCACAGCCAAAGTAACTTCTGCAAAACATTTCATTGGAACAAGATGATTGTTATTCTTTTCAGCCATAGTTTTAGTGTTGTGGCTGATCACTATAAGTCGGTGGTGTTTTGATAAGTCATTCTTGGGAAGCCCATTCCTCATCACATGTTGATTCTCCAGAGCACGTGCTAAAAAATGTTTTGTTGTTTATGGGAGAATTTTTAATTTCCCCTTTGTGGATTTAAAAATATGACTTGACCATGTAACTAACACTAGCGCCAGCACTGTGGGAAAATGCAGTTTTACTTCCTCAATATCAGTAAGCTGTTTTTGATACTGTACTTTCGAGGCTTAAGTGTTAGTTTTGATTTAAAAAAAACAAAACAAACTGCTTATGTGGGAAAAAATTGAAAGAAATAAAGGAGCAAAAGTCTGGTTTACTGCACGCAAAATACATTAAATGGACTCTTTATTAGCTAAACCTTACTGGTACTGGGTTGAACTCCCATCTGCTTTCAGAACTGTCTTCAGTTAGATTAGTAGATTCAACAAGGTGCTGGAAACATTCCTCATATGACAGCATCACACAGTTGCTGCAGATTTGAGAGCCTCATATCTTCATATCTGCTTTTGTAACGCCACCTGGTGTGGTCTTCTGCTGCTCGAAACATCCAACCTGTAGCCCACCTCCTTCAAGGTTATTTTGTGCATGCTCTTCTTGGTTGTTTGAGTTACCGAAGTCACGCTTTCTTTTGTCTTTTTCAGATCATTCCCAGTTAATCCCAGAGATGGATGTATGGGAAAATCCCAGATGATCAGTAGTTTCTGAAATACTTAGACCGGCCTGTCTGCATCAACAATCGTGTCATGTTCACAGTTGTGCAAGTCACACTAATTCCCCATCATCTTGACCTTGTCCATGTGGTATATGTGATTGTATTAATGAACAGTTGAACAACTGTACCAAACACTGTGGCAAGTCAGTGTATGCTACAGCCTCAGCTGTTATTTTCTCTCTCTGGCGCGTAGTCATCTTTCTTCTCCCTTCTTATACTTAAACACCAGCAGGTCATCTTGGCCTTGTCTACATGGCTAAATGCATAGATAATTAACTTGTCCCATGGTTCCTAAATTTAATTTCATTAATAGACCCTCTTAATCACCTGGCACTGATGAAATTTCCATGCACACATTTCGAGCTTTTCACGGACAGGATGTCTAAAATGTGGTTTCCTGCAGTGTGACCGGGTTAATCGTAAAAAATCAGTTACACACATATTTTGCAGTTTTTCTGAATGGTTCAGACACAGGTGTGAACAGCCCACACAGACTGTTTTATTATTTCATACTGCAATAAAAAAGTATGACTCCAGCAGATCATTTTCATATATTATAATACAGATGCAGAATTGAAAGTTTATTCTTTAAACAGCCTAGTATTTTACAAGAAATAGATAACTACTTGGAACTTTTGAACTTGTCCTTAAAACAGGACATAAGTGGGCACGAATCCTTGGGCTCTACTTTGCTGTCATTATCCATGAACACCCAGCCAAAAAGAGGGAGGGGGGGAGGAAGGGGGGTGGGGAACTAAAGTGTAGGGGGGAACTCAATAAATAAAAACAAAAAACAATGGATATAATCTCCAATCTTTCCCAAGCTACCCCATTCATGTATCCACACTTCAAAATATATATAGAAAACAAAACAAAACAATGAGATACAGTTTAGGCCAAATTTTAAATTTGTTAATTTTGGATGAAGCAGCTGAAGAGATGTCAGCAAATCAGCAGACTCTCCATTAGTTTGACTTCCTTGCTCACTTGGTTGGGGGTATCCCTCGACTGTTTGCTCCAGTCTGTTTCTCTTTAGGGTTAAACTTTTAGATCAAAGGTCCATTTGCACCAGAAAAATACGCTCTGCCTCAATGGCCAGTGTACTCCTGATAAAAGGGAAACAGAAAAATAAAGGGTGAAAGTCGAGGAAGCAGTTGGGGGTTTGGGTAAAGCAGCTGCTGTTCAAATTGGATACAGTCAGTGGGGGTGGGGGGGTTTGCTTGGCTGCAGTCCCTTAAAAGTCCTCCAAAGTTTCAATCTCTCCCATATTCAATCTCTCAGATGACGCATTCACAGAAAAACCTGAAAATGTAAAAAGAAACAACTCAATTAGCACATGAAACATAAAAAAAGTAATCATTTTTCAGATGGATGTTTGTCCTAACCTAGTAGGCTGGGGTCTGCCCGGACCATCTTCTGCTTCTTTTTCTTCTTCCCTGAGGTGACTGTCTCAAAGCGCTGCTGCTGCCCACTCGTATGGTTGGACTGGTAAACTGATGAAGATCCTGTTCCACCCCAGACAGAATCCTTGGAAAGAGAGAAACTTGCACTTAAAAGACGGCTTAGCTCTCAGAGAAAAGGCTCAACGCAGTCCCACTAGATATCGCTGAACATAATGATGAAACCAGAGCTAACATTAATGCTTCGAATTCACTGTGGAGGGAAATGAAGTATGAAATAATAGGAACTGCCACCAGTGACAGCGTTAAAACTGTCACAAACGAACTGAGGTGCTAAATAGCAGAGCCTAAAAAAAAAAAAAAACAAAAAAATGCACCTTTTATTTATTTTTTTCCTCATGTCAAAGTTTCCACTTGAAGACATTAAACACACGAGGCTACTGATGCAACCTACTGTAATTGAAACAATAAACTTGGGTGACGGAAGGTGTAATGGTGTCATGTACAGCTCAGTTTGCCCTTTGTTACATATAATTGTTTCCATCAGCGCCACCTTCTGATCAAGGAACAAACTACTCCTGTAATTCTACCCCAACTACTTTTATCATCAGAATCAGCATACTTTATTAATCCCTAAGGAAATTATGTAGGTTACAGTTGCTCCAGTACAGTAACATTAACAAAAACACACTAGACTATTTAACAATACAATATGTTAAGATATAAGGAATAGCACAATATATACAAATCACCAAATAATAAATATCCAGGGTTGACAGATGTGATTATAAATAAATATCAAGAAAATTGAAAGCAACATTACCGACAGACAATCTGACTGCACAGCTGGGACAAGCCAGACACCTGATGATTGTTCAGTTAGCTTTAAAAAGTTCACTGAAAGCCTTGCATTTTCTAAATATAGCCAAAAGACATGTGTTCACTGAATGGATGCCCCACTTTTCTTCACTACTTAGAAAGAGGCCAGCTCAAAGGTGTGTTAAACAGACAAAGGTGTCAAAGTAACACATCTGTCACCACAACATAGTGTTGCATGAGCTTCATAAGTGTAATTTTACAGATTATAGTATGATTAAAATCCTGGATGCTCAAAAATAACATCTTAAAAGTAAAACTATGATATACTACACTCAGTCCACTTTAATCCACAAATATATATATTTTTTATATAAATATGAGCTATCAAACTTTTCAATTAATGGGAGTTTGCTTTGGAGGAGTGACTGTATGTAAGCATGATCATACAGTCAAGGCTTCACATATTTAACTGAATTCTCTGATGTTTTGGCTATTTGATAAACTAAATTGTATTTTACCTTTTAATAAAAAACACAACTTACTAAAATCAGCCCAACCCTGATGGTAGAAGAACCAAACCTGTTAATATGATCAAGCACTTTGACATAAATTCCACTTTTACAAAATTATGACACTGAGTTTTTAGTGCCATTGTAAACAACACTATTAATGCGCAATATTGATGTGACATTGGGAGGTGTTGGTGTTCTGGACTGCATTGCATTTAAAAGTGTTCCTAATATTCTGCCTCCCTCATTTGTGGTAATGTGGTGGAAAACAATGTGAGAGTGCCCACTGTGTTTACAGTTCAAAGAAACCACTACACTCAGATTATTCTTCCAATAAACAAAAATGATTTTCATTCGCGTGTCAGGTTTTATACAAACAAAAGGTGCAGTGCTGCTCTGACTACAGACAACATAGACGAAAGGTGGCCTTCATGTTTTAGTAAAAGCAACATGGATTAATCCTTCATAACATTGATGTAGTGATAAAATTCACCTTTTCGACAATCTCTTTTTCTATTATTTAAAAAGAGCAGGCTAAAAAAAGAAAGAAAAAAGAAGTGCCATGTCGGCACTTGCTATGACTTAAGATTTATAAATTAGCTGATTAAAAAAAAAACATTGTTATAGATGGCATCTTTCTGGGGTCATCTAAAGGGTGATGCAACAGTTTTAGTTTTTGCATACAGCCAGAAAAGCCACATAGTGAAGTGAAACATCACTTTCACCTCATTACAAGTCATATAAGGAAGTGACAATTGGTGTAACAACCCTTGTTCTTGTAAGTCCTGCTCACCTGCTGCTGCTGCTGCTTGAGGGCTTGCTGTTGTTTCTGTGGTGCCTGTTTCTGTTGGTTAGCGTTCTGTTTGGCACGACGTTCTAGGAACTGCTTGGCAAAGTCCTTGGCCTCGGGAGTGTCCCCCAGGTAGGCCCTGATGTAGTCGTGCACCTCGTACGGAGAGTCCACTTCTTTGAGGAAAGATGCAAACGTAGGAACTGGCAGAGAGGAGGAGGAGAATATTTGTGTTTGGCTTCCAGAAAGGGCCCATTAATAGTTCCTGGTGGGATGACTTAGTAAATCATATTTAAAGACTCACCATCCAGGTTGTTGGCCGTGTTGAGGGTGTGCAGAGTCTGCTCACACCATTGCATGAACGTGTCCTGTTGACTCTTGTTGACACCTTGAAACAACTTTAGCAGCTTCTCCTCCTCCTCCACCTTCTTATTGGCTCGCCCACTCAAAGAGTTACTTCATGTGCACAAACAAATGAAAGAGGAAGACAAAGTAAGTCACTAAGATCTGCGTGTTACTCATCATATCCCTCACGCTGCAAATCATGCTATTCATCACAGCCCGTGACTAAGAGGGTTTGTAAAGTTTTGTCACTCTAAATAAATACCTGAGGTTGGCGTTGCCTTTATTGTTCTTCTGCGCGTTGCCTTTTCGGGTCTGTTGAGGTTGCTGGACAACTTCTTTCACAGCCTCATCCCAGAAACCCATATTTGAGTTGTGGGTGTCACCCCAGATGCTGCTGGAGTCTGAGCTCCAGTTACTGCTGCTGCTGCTGGTGTTAACAGACCCCCACACAGAGTTACTCAGAGAAGTCTGTGAAGAGAGCCAGACACGTCTCAGGTTAATTGGCCCATTACATTCATGAGATATCAGTACATTAGTTGGTATATAAAATGCCTAAAAATGGTAAAAGACAACTTAAAAGTTTCCAAAGAAATTGACTGATGTGATAGTTTTGTCCATCTATCAGTTCAAGAACCCAAACAGATTGATTTCTTAAGAAATAAAAGTGTAAAACTTCACAACTTTAAAGTCAGAACAAGGATGAGTTGCAAATATTTGGTTACAAAGTAAGAAAACAAACAGATTATGCGAAGATCTGCTGATTCTGAAAATCTGCGGATTTGCCGATTCATCATAACTGGTGTAGTTGCTGGAATTCCTTTTAGCAGAAGTGAAACGTAAAACCAGAAGAACAACAATTACTGCCTTGTGGTTAAAGTGCCTCGAATAGGGAGGGAGGGAGGGACAAAGAAAGACATTCTACATTACAGCCAGGAAAGTGTTTCTGCAGATCATAATGATGCCACAGATGATTGAACACATTAGTCAAAAGAACGAATTAAAGTTTCACCCGACTGGCTTCTGAATTCTTCAGCTGTTGCTTAAACCGACCATCAATTTTTAATCAGTTCATCTCTGGTTTCAAGTAAACATCTGTGCCAAATCTGAAGAAACATCTGAGGTATACCTCTGATCACAGCTGTTGCTCGTGCAGAGGCATAAAACAGCAGATTTGTAAAATCACTAATTTAAAAACAAAAAAACAATCAAATCACAATTTTGTGAACTCCTCCTGGGATTTAAACGAAAATTTCATTTGTCAATATTTTGGATGTTATTAATGATATTCTGCCTTAAAATGCTGACTCCACTAACGACTCATAAACAGCTCTGCTTTTCTACGAAGCTCTTATTCTGTTTCAGTCAACAATATCTTTTGTTATTGTTTGTGTCACATACAGTTCTGTTTTGAGTGCGCGTTTGTGGGGCAACAATAGGATGTTGTTGCTGCTGTTGCTGCTGCTCCTTCCGCTGTTTCATCTGCTGGGCTTCCTCCCTCTGAATCTCCAGCAAAGACTTGGTGGCAACTGGCTGTTTGGCCATGTTACCCCAACCTGACAACTTGGCATGAGGCTGCTGAGCCTGCTGCAGGGCCTGCTGTTGCTGTAGCTTAAGGATCTCTTGCTGCTGACGTCGATGCTGTGAAGTGAACACAGTATTAATATACATATAAACACATACACACATATATAGAAACAGCATCTCAATAACAAGAAACAAAGTACTGATGACAGACCATTATTGCTAAAAGTATTCACACACGTACAAACTTGAGCGATGTCCCATTCTTAATTCATATGGTTTGATATGTTGGCCCACCCTTTGTAGGTAAAACAGCTTCAACTCTTCTGGCAAGATATTCCACAAGTTTAGCAGTGTTTATGGGAATTTTGCACCATTTTTTTTTTCGGAAGAGCATTGGTGATGTCAGACTGGCTTGTTGGATGAGAGGGCCTGGCTTGCAAACTCTGCTCGAATTCATCCCAAAGGTGTTCTCTCTTGGGTTGAGGTCAGAATTCTGTGCAGGCCAGTGAAGTTCTTCGACGCCAAAGTTGCTTATCCATGTCTTTATGGACCTTTACTTTTTGCACTGGTGGAAGGTCTTGTCGGAACAGGAAGGGGTCATCCACAAAGTGTTCTCACAAAGTTGCAAGCATGAAGTTGCCCAAAATGTCTTGGTATGCTGAAGCATTCAAAGTTCCTTTCACTGCAACTAAGTGGCCAAGCCCAACCCTGAAAAACAACCCCACACCATAATCCCCCTCCACTAATTTTACACTTGGCACAATGTAGTCAGATAAGCATCGTTCTCATAGCAACCACCAAACCCAGACTCATCCATCAGTTTGAAAGATGGAGAAGCGGGATTCATCACTCCAGAGAACACATCTCCACTGCTCTAGTCCAGTGACAGCATGCTTTACACCACTACATCTGATGCTTTGCCTTGCACTTGGTGATGCCTAGGTGCCTGATTTTATACACCTGAGGCCATAGAAATGACTGGAACATGTTAATTCAATGATTTGGATGGGTGAGTGAATACTTTTGGCAATTCAGTGTATGAAAAAATTAATATAGTGTATACAGACAGGTTACACTTTTGAAAAGCACATAACAGCAGCAGTTCACTGAAAATTAAACTGGTCCACTCTTCTTACCTCGTCCCGCGCCTGTCGTTCTCTCTCTTCCTCCAATTTCTGGATCTCAGCCAATGACAGGGCATTCTGAGTCTGGTTTATAGTGTTTGGTGACTGCTGGCCCCACTTTGATGAGGATGGAAGCTGTGGACCAGGATAAGGCATTTTGTAAACTTTAAAGTCATCTCGTACTCTGTATTTTTAATAAATAAGGGTTATGTTTATACCTTCATTTGTGCAAGCTGCTGCTGTTGCTGCTGCTGTTGTTGCAGCCTCCTGAGGGCCTCTTGTTGCTGTTGTCTCTGTCTCTGCAGCTCCTGCTGTCTTTGGGCCTCCTGGTCTCTCCTCTTTTGCTCTTCCTGTTGTTGGGCCAGGGCAGCTGCCACTGCAGCAGCTGCCACCTCTTCCTCTGCTCGCTTCTCTTCCTCACGCCTCCGCAATGCTTCCAGTTCCTCCTGCTTTCTGCGCTCCTCTTCCTGGTGAAGCAGATACAAAAACTCAATAAGCTCAGTGCTGGGTTCAAGAAGAGGAATTATTAGACACGATTTTGTACCCTTACCTGTTTGCGTAGGAACTCTTCTCGCTTCTTTCTCTCCTCCTCTTCCCTCCGCCGTTCTTCTAATCTTCGAAGAGCTTCCTCCTGTGCCATTCTTTCCTCTTCCTCCTTTTGTCTCCGATGTGCTTCTTCCTGTTCCCTTTGCCGTCTTAGTGCCTCCTCCTTAAAATTCACAATGTTGTGTCAGTTCAAGCCTCACACCAAATGAACAAATCAAAGGGTGACTCCAAAACATAAAAACCCAACTGATATCTTTTTTTTTGACTACCCAGTGGTTGTTGTCATTGGAACGCAACATGAATAAAGCCTGATTACAGCTAGTCTGTAAACAATATTACTAAGAATTTGCTAAGCAATGAATGCTTAGCAAATTCCAAGCGACACTGCTTACAAACTAGCTGGTGCCACCTTTTTTACGTTACAATGCAACTCTGACATACTGTATCTGTATAAAGCACCTGATACATCAATACTGCCCTTTGTTTTGTTTTTTGTCTCTACTACAAAAAAACGATCAGGAAATGGGTTCTACTTTACAGCTTCAACAGGCAGAAATCTAGAGGGAAAACGTCTTTCCCTCTATACAGTAAAAGTCAATTCCGCATTTCTAGCTTCATGGGTAAAAAGTCTGCTCAACCCACTTTAACATTGAATTTTGCTGCCCATGTGAATTTTTCACTCTTTACAGTACTGACCTAAGACTCCCTTCATTGGTTAGAATTTATTTAAAAGACAGAAATGAGAGGCCGGAGGTGCAGAAGAGTCTGCCCCCTCTTACACTGTGTGAATAAGAAAACCTCAAAGATTGTCTTTTGCCCAGTGCCACTAAGACATGTACTCATTCCATTTTTAAGTGCTTCTATGAAAGCGTTCCACCTGTTTCTGCCGTGCAAGCTCCTCTTCTTCCAAACGTTTCCGTTCCTCCTCCTGTCGAGCTCTCAGGGCATCCTCCAACCGTTTCCTTTCCTCTTCCTCCCTTTTAGCTCTCATTTCTGCCTCACGCCTCTCAAGCTCCAGCTGACACAAAGAAAAATAATGAACTTAAGGCATTGTTCACAGAAACGTGATCTCAAAATAATAGTCGGACATTTCAGACTTCTATTGCTGTATTCCAAACTTCTGAGATCTTTAGAGGTTAGTAGAGACACTGTAAAACACTCGTAGACCAAGATTTTTAATCACCTTTGCATTCTTTGCCTTCTCAAACTGTTGCATCTGCTCAATAGTTGGAGCCTGTGCCATGGAGTCTATGGGTAAATCCCATACACTGCTGCTATCCCACGCTGTTGAAAATGATTCAATTTTATACATTACACTTGCCACAAAAACACATTTCCATCACTTCAAGATACTAAAGTAAGAAACTCACTGCTCTGAGAAGCTTGTTGGAGGTTAGTTGTGCAGGAAGCCTGAGTAGACGGGTTCTGCATTTCCCACACAGAACCAGAGTCTTGTACAGACAGAGATCGGGTAACAGGAGGTAGGAGGCTCTCAGATGCTCTACAGTAATATAAAGCAAACACATTAATGGATTCAATTTCCCTTGATGTCTCTAGAGGTAACATTTTTAAACACTGAAATACTTATGATAATAATGATGCTATCAACCTTATCTTAAGAGCCTGGTATTGCTGTTGAAGCAGGTTGATCTGCTGTTGGTGCTGCTGCTGCTGCTGAAGAGGAGCTGAGCTAAGAGCTGCAGCTTTCTGCTGGGCCAGGGCCTGAGCATACTGCTGCCTAAATGGAGGAAGATGGGTAGATAGTGATTAGGAAAAAAAGCAGTATAGTGGCTGGGGGTTTCGTAGTGTGGAATCAAAGCAAAAGCAGCATGGGTTTGAACACTTTCAACCCTTTCATGTGGAGTTTGCCTGTTCTCCCTGCTGTGTTGCAGGTTTTGTCTGGGAGCTCCTGTTTCTCTTGGCATTAAAAGCATTCCATAAACCTTTTTTTGGTAAATAAAACCACAAATAATGTGGACAGTTCACAGTTCCATCAAGCAAGGCAGTTATTGATAAATAAGATGACATTCAACAAAGTCAGATGCTGATATTTATGCATTGTGTCAAATCAATATTGGACCAGCTGCTTCTTCTTTCAGCTGCTCCCTTTAGGGGTCGCCGCAGCAGATCATCTGACCCTATCTTTAGCATCCTCTTCTGTCACACCACACCCTCTCACGTCCTTCACTGCAGCCATAAATCTTCTTGTCCTCACTAGCTAAAGTGGAACTTTTTTTTAAACCAACTCAATGTTTGATGAAGTGTTGAGTCAATAAAACTAGTATTTTTAATCGAAATAAGTTATTGTTGCACAGAAAGCAAGAATAAATAAGCAATAATGTCTCAACTTAAACGGGAACTCTACCAGTTTTACACACCACAGTCTGTCTGCAGGTCTTGGGCAGTAATACTTCATATGTAAACCAATTTGCCAATTTGTTGCTTCAAAGTGAGCTGTGTGAATTTGCTGATGTAGTGTTAAATCTGAGCCTGGCATACCTGAGGAGGTATTGATATTGGAACTGCTGTAACTGGTAAAGGTTAAGAGCAGTGAGCTCCTGGTGCCTCTTCAACCTCTCTTGATCCCCATCTCCCTTCAAAACATAAGAAAAAAGAATTACAATAAAAATCATGTTTTTAAATCAAGTTGGAGAAAAAGCAAAGCATTAAAAAGCTTCCGATCTCTCTTTCTAGCTGCCCATCTAATTCAGCATCACAGGGAGGCTTGAACTGTTGCCTCTCACTAGGTGAGAGGCGAAAAGAGTTCATGTTATATTGTGCTTTAAAAGATAATACAAGGAGGTTTCCTTGCGTTTCTATACACACCCTTCTATTTTAAAAAGGGACTACTACACCACCTACAGGATAAAAGGTAGTACTGATTCTACTTCTGATTTGAAAAACAGTCCCTCCACATTTAAGAATCAAATGGAGAACACTTTGCAGGATCCTTACCTGTAGAGGTGGAGGTGCAGAACCTGGAGTAAATGGTACCCTGCCCCAGATCTTCACGATCTCTCCCAGAGGCTGAAATACTTCATCACACCCTCTTTTGACCAAAAGGTTCATTGTGAAGTACCCAGCCTGAAACCACTCTGTCATCTCATGGTTACTGAATGGACCTAAAGGAGCACAAAAAGACAGCAGAAAACATTCAGGAGTCTGTTTTTAAGACAAAACTACAATCTAAGCTACACTCTGACCAGATGAAGTCCAGGCTTACCCTGTATCTCCCCCTGGGGGTCTTTGTAAAACCACTTGAGAGCAGCTTCATGGGTCAGGGGCAGGCCTGCAGGCTTGGGCTTCTCTGAAGTCTTTGCTGCAAGTCTGTCATCATCCACCCCACTGTCCTGTAGGTACGCTACCATCTTTTCCGCCTCCTGGAAAGGATTTTTTTTGTTTTTTTTAAAGAAAGGCATTAAAATTACTCCTAAGCCAAATCAAAACTGACACAAAAGACTGCCTTGTCTCAGATGATTAAAAAAAACCCAAAACATAACAGCTTCTTTCTGAGCAAAGAGTTGCTTTTAAAAACCTGATCATTATCCCTCTGGGGTCCAGGGAATAATTGGCCGTTTTTGATTACTTTTGATTTTACCTATATTTCGCCTTCAAAAACCTTTTATCTTGCATTGTTTGGTATCAATATTTTGACATACTATATTAGTACAATTGATCTAAATCAAGACAAAAAAATTATCTGAATAGAAAAAAGTTATTTTTTACTGTACAAACCACAAATATGCTTAACGAATCATTTTCATAACTTGAAATGCAAATAGAAATGGCAAATTTCTAAAAATTATGCACAAGTTCTGCAAACGACAAAGTTATATGGTACTATTTACCTAAAAATGCAGCCAAGGTCTCAGGTGTTTTTTATATAACAAATTTCCCACGTGTGGGACTAATAAAGGTTATCTTATCTTATCTTATAACCATTTAAAACTATTTACAGAACAATCAGGTGTGCAACATCAAATAAGAAGGCACGCAAATTATTTATGCAACTCCAAAGTTTCTATCCACTATAAGACAGAATTCCACAGGCCTAAACCCTGCAGGTCTGACAACAGGAGGGGTATCAGTCCTCTCTTCCATGTGGAGACAGCATTTACACTGGAATCTGCCATTTGTGGCTTCTTTGGATCAACTGTGACATTTAGCAGTATAACTGACACACAAAACAAAACAATGACTACACAACACACTAACTATAGCCTCCAAACACTATTAACGTCACTAATGTCTCACATATGAAAACTTGCTCTGTCTCTTTCTTTCGCTCACCCGCTTTCTCTTGCCAGTGCCACTCCTAAAACTTCCCTCTCTTCCTAAACAACCAAGTGCCACATGTTACCATATCTTTTTTTTTTTGATTGACTAGCATGGTACGCTTTAACACCAATAGGGAAGGGGTGATTTTTCTTTTTTCACTCACAAGCGGAGCGTGTTTGGTAGCGCTGTCCTTAGAAAACGCTGTTTTTACCGTTTCTTCCTGCCGTAAACACCACTGTTTTGTTCAGAAAAAAACTCTTCATAACTCTGGTTCTACGTGGCCCATCGACACAATTTAAAAACTGGTATATAGTTTGAAGTCCACACTTTTGACCCAAGTTGAAATGGAGACTTTGGGTTGCTGCGTCGTCTTAAATTGGTTATGTGAATTTGACGCACCGGCGCGTCCATAGACCCCAGAGGGTTAATGAAATTAGTCAAATGTCTGGTATTATAATATTCTTGATATAGTTTCTCCTTTAGCAACAAGATTATAACTGATCTCATGACTGTGGATTTCTGGTTGATGACCACAGTCCTGCTGACACACCTTCATGATAAAAGTTTACATAATTACCTGTTCAAAGTGTTTTAATCCCTCGTCTTCATCAGTGTCATGTGACACAGTGTTGGGCCTGCCAAAAGGTGACATTATATTTGAAGGAAATGGTAAAGGATTGTTCATTGGCACAGAAACCTCTATGGGCTTTTGCTGTGGTATATGGAGAGTAGGTGATGGAGCAGAAACTTCTGTATGGAAAAAAACAAAAAACAAAATGTTTGTATTTTTGGCACATGCAGAAAAAATAAGTAATATTTACAGTGAAACTGCATAAAAGTCCCACCTGTAAGGGTGGTAGAAATGTGGGTCATAGGAAGAGATTCCAGTATGCTATTAGACATGGGGACATGCACAGGGACTTTGCAGGGCTCTGGGGGGAGTTCCAGGGGTGGCTGTCGCTCAGCTGGCCTCTCAGGGTCTTCTGTCCTGCTAGGCAGGTTTGGGGACAAAGACTGAGCAGGAGAATGGGGCTCTGAGACAGTTGGAGGAACAGGTGGGGCCTCCTCTGGTACTCTAGCCAACTCTAAAGTAAAAATTACAAATCATAATATGAAATTGTCATAAATAATAATTAGGTTTTGTAATATTAAAAAATGTGTATTAAAATGTGTGCGTTGTGTCAACAGTGATTAGTTGATATTGTATCACATCCACATAATTTTCCACATTCTTTTGTCATGTTTGAATCACGCCTTTAAACAGCCATCATTTTATTTTAGAAAAATGGTTGAAGCACAAAACAGGCCAGCATCTGCAGCGCAATCCATTGTGTTTTTTAGTGTCCTTGAGACTGTGGCTGAAAGACTCCCACAATTTCTCCTTACAGACAATACTTTGACTGAAAGTATATTAATCTAAGCAACTGCTGGGATGTATATGAAAATTTTGCATTAGTACATCTCAACCAGTTTCCAGTCAACATGCTCGTCCACTAATGCTAGGCTCATACTGCAAGACCTTATAAATCACTGAAATCTGACTGATGACAAGTATTTTTCTGGAATCTTATGTTACTGGTCATACTGCAGCACTCACACTAAAATCTGGTTCTGGAAACTGCAGACAAAATGTTCGAACTATAAGAGATTTTTTTTCCCCCCTTCTGTACATTGAAGTTCATACAGTAAGAGACCGCCATCACCCTGAAGGCTGAGCTTGGCTTCGGGGAATGCCATTTCCCAAAAGTGAAACAGCCCAGTCTTTTTGTGCGCTTCATAAAAAAGACTTTCATTTCCAAAGTGCTTACAAAACTGTGAGTCTTACAGTCTATTTAGATGTACTTCTATGTAAAAACCGTGACTGACCTTTTCGGTCAGCTTCTCTTTTGGCCTCGGTTTCTGTCTCTTTGGTCTCCTTGGGTTGGCAGTCTTCGTCCTCCAGGCCCTCTTCACACACTTCCAAGGGTTTGAATTCAATCTCTGCCTCTTCCAAGATCGGCTCCTTGGAGGCTTTCTGCTATTATGAAGGGAAAAGAAAAAAAAAAAAACACTTTTGAAAATTTGGCACACATATATCCCTTAAAGCCATCAGCGTTTTGAAGCCAGTTCAGGATAGTCAAGTCTTTCCATTTATCAGTATAATGGTTTCTGCCTGAAATCACCTTGAGTGAGAGAAATGCCCCCGATGAGTCAAAGGTGCCCGCCTCCTCGTCTGCATCCTCCAGACACCACTCTGGCAGGCTGTCCCTCTCATCTTCAAGGCTGCCACTGCCTGACCTTGGCCTCCTGTAGCCACGCTCGTCTTCTCTTGCATCAAATGGGAAACGGCGACGCTGGTCTGGGTGTTCCCGCCACCCTGCTGACCGAGGCCCATCTGGAGAGACAAAATAAATACAAAAAAAACATTGGAAAATAATGAGAAAACCATTTTACTCATGATATACTTTAACTTCATGCAGATGTTCAGCAGTAATACATTTGCCTGTGCAAGTGAAATGCAGTTTAAAATAAAGAATCAATGGTGAAGAATCACTCATCTCACTCTTAGCACGCTTTGTTGGCTGGTACTTTATAGAAGCAGTAAATTACTGACAGCCAAGCTAACAAAACGCCCATGATACAGAAAGAGGTGGAGCTGGAGAATTCAACTGAATTCAACTTTGTGCGCTATCATGAATACCAAAAACCAACCAGCAGTTTGGCTGTGAAACAAAAAACTTTTTTCTCAAACAGGCAGTGGCAGTCACCACAAATACATTTATCTCTGATAAATGTATCGGTAACGTGGACTGTGCAGTGCCCACCTGGGCTTGGGGGGCACCACCGGTCATTGTCCCGCCGAGAACCTGCCGGGCGCCAACCCCCCTCATCATCCTCACCATTCTGATCATCACGAGAAGTACGCCAGTTCTCACTTTCTGAACGCGTGAAGTCGTGCTTCCTCGGGAGTCCTGCTCCACCGTCCTCATAATTACCTCGCACTGAAAACGATGGAGTGAAAGTTAAATAACGATTATATTGACAATGAGATCATAATTTGTGTTACCAAACTCATGCCTCATCGACATTCTTCAAAAATCTCAACTTCCTATTGGTCAAAAGTTCAACTTGCATAAACACACTTACTGTGATTGATCTGAAAATGTCCTGGAGCAGCATCTGTCACAAAAACAAAGCAACAAATAGATAAGCTAAGTTCATTCGCCCCAAAAGATCACCACATATTGATTATTTGAGGAGCAAAATGTGACACCAACCTGGGTCTTTTCGACCTGGTTTTTCAAACCTTCTATCTCCCCTATTGATAGAAAGAAAGTCATTATATAAAGTTATGACTGTTATGCCAAAAGGAAGAAAAAAAACGTCAAGCTTTGACAGAAAAAGATGAACATTTTAATACCTTTCTTCCCAGCTTTGGGAGCGATGCATCTCCCTTACTCCACGACCAAAACCTTCCACATCGTCAAAACTTCTTTGGTAAAACCCTCCATCTCCTCTGCCCCGACCTGAAAACAATCACAAACACTAATGAGATTCAGTTGCTCATAATCATATTCCACAGGCTTTCCTTTGGTTGGGATATTTAACACGGTTATAAAGGAACAAATGCCGCTAAGATACTCCAGCAACTCCTCTTGCAAATTATTTGCATTCAGCATTATATTCATCAGCAGGAGTTCTACCATGGTCCATAAACCCAAATCTGCTGAATCATGATGGTGTACTCTCCATTCACATTTTTATCCAGAGGTGTACAAGAAAGCAGCTCCTGAGATTTTTAATTGAATCTTTTCTCTCATGACTCACAGACAACACCCTTGAACAAGGACAAATCAGTTTGGCTGATGAAGTATTCTGCAATGTTTTACTGCCATAGTAAATGGCCTGTATTTGTATAGCGCTTTACTAGTCCCTACGGACCCCAAAGCGCTTTACACAACCAGTCATCCACCCATTCACACACTGGTGATGGCAAGCTACATTGTAGCCACAGCCACCCTGGGGCGCACTGACTGCTTCTAGTGAAGAACAATAACTTACTTTCAGACTTTTTTGTGTCACTGACTAACTTTCTATTTATAATTAAACTGCCTATCTATATAGCTATAGCGTGACCTCTTAATCAAACTTTAAAGTATTAGTTCAGGAAAAGTATACCTGACATGACCAATGCCAGTAAAAACAGTTCTTTTGTTTATGAATATTAATAGCTATTTCTGATTAATATTTAACCTCGCCCACACTGTGTATGTAAAACTGAACATGTCGACAGCAAAAGATCAACAGTCCAGACATCAGGGCCTTAAATTGTTTAAAAAAAAAAATGTAAATAAATAATCTGAATTTCAAGACCAAACTCTGGTAGCTGGTAACATAGCAGTTTCTATAAAAGACGTTTGTTTCTTAACACGTTATATTTTAGAAAATTATTACAGATAAAAGGTTAAGTCTTTGAACTAAGTCAAAGGTCAATGTGAAATCATAGTGACATACTGTTGCCACACACTTAACATGACCTCTGTCTAACACTGCAACTTTACTGGAGTGCATTAGCATGCAAGAATCTTGAAATATTACACCGATCCTTATTGCAGCCTACAGTTTGCAAGCAAGCCATGCCATCATTATGTAAATGCCTCATCTTATTATTTACAATTTCCAAGAATGATGAGCGAAAGAAGAGGTAGACTGATTTTGTGAAAAGCCATGTAGATGGAAAGCTGAGAATTACCAGCAACACCCACCTCTCCAGTCAACGGTTTACACCAGGAAATTTTACAAATTTCCTTTGGAATAATCTGGGATTCACAGATGAACACTTTATGCTCAGCAGAAGGCAGAATGTATATCCTTTGCTCCAAGGCTGATTAACAGTAATTTATTTTACTCTGGTGTGAGAAAATACTCATTTTTTTAATAGATCTGCATCGTGACTACGCCTAAACAAACGTCCGTCTGCTTTCAGAGACAATCTTCCAACTTTAGGGCACATCAGTGCGAGGCAACATTTTGCTGAGTAAGCACATCACCTACGGGATACTAGTATTACACTATACTGTCTCAAACTCTGGACACACTGCCAGGCTGTTTTAAAGGCACTTTAACTGTATCCAGTTGTCATGACTTTCCTGAAACTGCATACACACATCAACTACACACAGATGTGTCTGTTATACTGTGGGGGCACTTGGTTCTGTTACTTCCTTTATTTTATAGAGGGAAATCAAATAAAAAGTTGTCAAGAGGGATCACTTTTATCTTGTGACAAAACATTTCTATACTGATTCACTGATTAAACGTGTGGGAGCTTCTGGACTGGCATCTAAAGGCCTTTAACTTCCCTGGACAAATTTGCAGGATTTATTTTTTGAACCAAGCTCAGTTTTTCAGCTCCAAATAAACCGATCTGACCAATCAGACCACTGTAGGGCTGCTCGATTATGGCAAAAATGATAATCACGATTATTTTCACTGAAATTGAGATCACGATTATTTGACGATATTTATTTAACCCTTTAAGACCTACTATAGAACCAAGTCCACCAGAGCTTATATTATTTTTTTTACATGCTGTAGTGCCATTTGTGGGAGCATTTCAAGTTGCTATACATCAATACAACTGTTATAGCCCATATTTTAATAATATGTATGCATTAAGTCCATAGTAATTACATAAATTGCAAAAAAGTGCAATAAACTACAAAAAAATTGAAAATCGCTTTTGTTTTGTTTACATATATTTCTACTTGGAGAAATTTAAGAGGTTTATCCCTCAAAACTTTAAATACAATAAAGTTGCAAAAAATAGTTTCCCACCACAGGAAATTTATTTTGAGTGTCTTCATAGTTTTATTTTGGAGATACAGCAATTTTTATATACTGCAGGAAAAACAAAAAACAATCCTATGATGCAAATTTGCAAAGAAAACAGCATGTGCATCATTTCACTGTGGGAAGTGTTATGAACAGCTGATAGGAACGGCAAAGCGTGTTTCTGGAATATTATGTTTTTGTTCCTGCAAGCGCTTTTTATGCAATTTTTGCAAAGCTATATGTGGAACGAAACCGTGACCGAGGACAAGCTGATGGCATAAGATGTAAGTACAACTCCTCCGGTTTCATATGCAAAACAAATTATTGCGTTAGCTTACACGGTTCAGGTTCTACAGGGATTTAAAAATAGTTACGCAAAACGGAGCATGCTGCTCTGACCGGCTTTAAAGGGTTAACAATGACTTTAAAAAAATAATATAAAATAGTGTGCAACACCACTGAAGTTTTTTTTTTTTTAAACTCTCTTTTCAACCAACGGCAGTCACTCTCCAAATAACTTCTGCTTAGCTTTCCGAGCTTCCCTCGGGTCCTCTTAATCAGCGGTCTCCAACCTTTTTTGCGCCACGGACCGGTTTATGCCCGACAATATTTTCACGGACCGGCCTTTAAGGTGTCGCGGATAAATTAGGGAGGGGCTAATAATCGGCTCAGTCATTTTTAATGATCGTTGAAAGCCCAGATCGTAATCGTGATTAAAATTCGATTAATTGAGCAGCCCTAGACCACTGCATTTGGTAACAAAGCAGTGGTAGCTCAAAACACTCTTGTTGGAAGAACACAGCCTCATTTCTCCAACAAAGAATTAAACCTGTCTGTCTAGAGATTAGATCCAACATATTACTTCTCCTTGAAATTATAAAAGGAAACACAACTTACTCATGTATTCATGAGCTTAGATACATTCTTACCTCTACCCCTTGAAGTACTTCGGCCTCTTGGTGCCCCTGCTATCAGCCCACCTCCACGCCCTGTGAGCCGAAGTACAGCTGCACTGTTTACAGACATGGAAAAATTTCTCTGCAAATACAAACAGAAGGGAGGGGAGCAAACGGAGGGGAAGCCAAGTCTGAGCTCTTGTCTTTGTATCCGCTCTGTATTATAAAGCTAAATTAGTAAATACAATGCATATGCCATTAAAATAATAATATTGCAATTGGCCTCACGCCAGCTTGACATTAATGTCATTGTTCTGATCTGGTTGATACCTGTTCCTCCTCTGTAAAAGACACGAGTGCCAGAGGTGGCAGGGGCTCCTCTTGCAATATGGGCAGAAACTCCTTATCGTGTAGGTCTATAGGGATCTGGACAACACAAACGCACAGTACGAGTTTTCACAATTAAGATACATTTCGTTCAATTTTCAAAGACTATTATAGCACAACAAAATATGGGGGATGAAATTCAATCTTGGCAGTCACACACTTTGTATGAAAATCCCAATGGCTACGATCTTGCGTCAACATCTAACGCTGACGTTACGGACGTACCCACCTTGTTATCCTTTACATAAAGTGCTAACATTTCTTCTCTCCCGTAGCGATATTCTGCAAGTTTATACTTTGGCAATGCAGGTGAGAGGGGTGGAGAGGCAATAGCATTGCTGCTTCCACCACCACCACCACTGCTGCCTCCTCCTCCAGACAGGGCACGCAGCCTGCAGACAGAGACAAAGCAGTAAAAACATAACGGACAGAGAAACATCAATCAAGCAACAGGTCTCAACATGAACGAGAAAACCTGCACTAGGCCCACGCAGAAAACCAGTTTCACAACCTAAAAATCACTTCATCCACACCAATTATTAAATCACGCCAGTTCAATTACCATTCTGGTCCAAAGTTAAGTGTCTGGGTTTCGGCCATTCTCCCTTGAAGTTCTGCAAATGTGGAAATGGAGGTAAAGGATTAGTGCCAAACATCTGCCATCCCCGCCCCCCAAAAAAACAACAGCAAAAAAGAACACATAGACAGTCATGCAGCCTAATACTGCTTATAAGTGTTACTGCATCCATTCAAAATTGGATGTGTGCATGTCTTGACTTGGAAATATAAATGGGTATTCCAAAATTGCATGTGGCATAAACAGACAGGGGAACTGCAGTACTGGTCTGCACCTGTATATACAGTTTTTACTTTAATTGCTGAAAATCTTGAAAACTAAAACTCAGGCATGTCAAACACATTAGGGGTTTGTCCCTGGCTTTAATGCATTTCAACTCCTCAGGCTATGTAGCCCATCCCACAAGCACACAACCAGTGTACAATTTCAATGTGCTAAAGCTATTTTAGGACATCTCTCAGCCCGCAAGGAGGCTGTGGCAGACACCTGTAATTGACGACTGAGATGGACTTTCTTTCAGCAAAAACAACTCTCCCCAAAATAATCATGTTATGCCAGCATCATTAGTTGTTTGTTTATGCTAGTGTCCCTACTACCAAGACGTTCCCTTCACCCTTAACCTGGAAGCACAGATCTAAGGCACAGGCCTTCCTCAAACATCAGGCACAAAAGGCGACAGCAGACTTACAATAGCCTTGACCATATGGAAGCCTGAATAAGCCACGTGTAAGTTGGTAGTTACAGCAATAAATACAGCAACCGGAGGGGGGCTTGCGATATTTGTGGTGTCTCTTCTGTGAGTTTAGGCACACTTTAAAGCTAGACCTTTGATTGGCCGGCTTTATATAACGATACGGCGTGTTTGAAATTATTAACGCGTAATCTGTACACAGCAATATAACTTATCAGTTTTATGAAGTCAATGTACCGTTACAATTTTGTTAAGCAGCTTAAATGGTACAAAATACGAGTGAGCGTTAAACTCCTGTAAAGTTTTCGGGAAAGTCACCGAGTCCATCGTTTAACTCCTAACAAAACTACAGTAGTCAAACTCCAGCCTTGATTACGTACTAAGTGAAGTTAATGTTGCTGAATAATGTTAAAGCTGGCTTTGCAATGCTCGCTGTGATGGTCACTGAGGATGGTTCAGCAAATCACCCTCAGCTGCCAGCACTGCGTTAGCCAACGCAGCAAACTAGCAAGTCCTGTAAACACCTAACGTGGATATTTAAAGCATTCACTGCACATTCGTGACTGTCATTATCCAGCATGTTTTGCGACTGTTAAATGCTCATAGTGGGGTTATAGACGTGCGGAAAGGTGGCGGCAGAATTGTAGTTAAAGAAGCGCTTTACTGCCTGGTGCAGAGTATTTTTTGCTATCCAGAAAGACGATGGCCAACGGTGGTTATCCCAGCGTGCTAGCTAACTAATTAGCCAGCAACGTTTAATCCCAACCTAGCTATCGTATATGTGTGACAAGTAAAGGCAGACGCGTGTACTGACACTGTTTTAGTTTATCACAAGAGAGTAGGTAAAGCTTATAATTCACATAAACTGTGTAACACTGCTCCGGAATAAGTTAATCCCCCCCTCCCATCCAATCACCAATGCTTATAGCTAGCATGCTAACGGGTTAGCCAACTAGCTCCACGCGGCCTCCCGAGCAGCCTAGATCGACGACTACCTTTCCTTGTCAAAACGGCCCGCACACGGAGGCACTGGGGCCCGGTGCTGCAAGGCCAAGTAAACATGGTGGTAGAACCAACAACCCCAAGCGCCCCAGATCCTCGCAATTTGCCCCCCTGACGTGGCGGCTACCTAACGCGAATGATTTTTTTTCCTCGCTAGTGTGTCAAACTTTGGCTGTCTTACCTCCGCTTGTTCTGACAGCACAAGGTTTGTATACGAGCTGTGTGGCTCTCTCTGGGCTCTCTCTCTCTCTTCGTTTTCCACAAGATGGCTGAGCGCAGGTCACATGACAGCAGATATATAAACCCGAATGCCGAGAACAGATTTGCTGACTGCTACACACAGTAGCAGCCTGTGGTAATGTTCTGGCTCATAATGTTAATTTTAAATAAAGTGAACTTTGTATTTATCCCTTAAAAACCTTGAGAAAAGGACGTGACACGGGCCTCTCCGCAATAAGCCAGTAAACTCAGTATAATGCAAACTTTGCATATGTAACACCATATACGAAACATGTATAAATGGCTCACTGTACAGCAATAATTGTATAGACTACTGCCATAAATAAATACAACTGTACTGGAATACTATAAATGCCATTAAAACAGCCCTTAACATTTTGATTTCTGTTTTCTTTATTAATTTGTAGAATGATAGGAAAATAGCGCTGTTTTTGATATGATCCCATATTAAGTAAGTACAGGCCCAGTATTACTGATATCACTACCGACACGTTAGGTCGGTTAGTTAGTCAGAAATTTCGAGTTTTTCCGAGTTCGCAGTTGGAATTTTTATCTGATTTCGAAAGTCAGAGAAGCAGATAAACCAATTTAGCAATCGAAGATGGCAGCACTGAATATAATCAAACATTTTAATGCCTATTAAATACCTGCTTGTGTTACCTTCCACAATAATTAGTTAACACAACAAAACAAACAAACTTTTCATTGTTTTGTTTTTGGAAAGGCACCACTAAAGCACAATAAGAGAGAAGGCACATCTTGCTATATACAGCTGTGTTAAAATATGTTATTATTGTTGGCTGCTTGAGGTAACTTGTGTTTAATTGTATCCCCATGTATAAAAAGGTACTTCTCAAAAATTTGGAGTTGACACTCTAAACAGAGAGCTAGAGAGAGTGAAATGAGGGGTTCAGTAAAGGCCAAATTTGCTTTGTGGTCCTCCAACTCAGAGTTGTAACACAGTCATGACAAAGGTGACACAGCCAGACAAGGTTCCTTTTTTTGGTCAGCTTTGAGAACTACCACATTTTACAGTGCAAGGCTGAATATGGTATCCAAGACTCCTTAAACAATAAACAATTCAGTTCACTTACATTCAGTTCAGCATTGATGTGTCACTCTTACATAATGCTTAACTAACAGGTTATACCAGTAGGCCTGGTCACTGGTTAATGCAGGCTAGTGCTTAGCCAAGTGAGACCAGTGAGTGTTAATATTGGCGCTGTCGACCCTGCAGGGCAAAATAGCATGGTGGATTTAGGTATGTGATTTTCCTTTTTGGATTCAATGCACGGATTTCTCCACCCCAAGACCCGAAATGCATGTGGTGCTGAGTAATTATAAAGTTTATGTAAGAGTATGAGCCAGCTGCTTGCAAAAACTTCGAGGTAAAATAAATCAGGTAAAGTTAGTCGGACTGGTAAACACTTTTTAATGAGCCTTACTTATCTGTATTGAGATGAATCCTCCCGTGGCCCTAGCATTACACTTTCTGTATCCATTTTTACTAGCCAGTCGGCCGAACAATAACGACAGTTTGTTATTTGTTTGTTTGCTTTATTTTTACCAACTCATGTAGAGATCTATAGCTAACAAAAACAACTGCAGTTACACGTAACATAAAGATTTTTAATTTTTAAACTACTACTAATTGTGAGCTCAGGACCTGTTGTTGGTTTTGTTGGATTACGACGATGCTGCATTTCGAGCTGGCTCGTTGGTCTAGGGGTATGATTCTCGCTTAGGGTGCGAGAGGTCCCGGGTTCAAATCCCGGACGAGCCCACCGTTTTACTTTGTTATTTTGAATTGCTATTAATAATTCTCCTTGTTAACGTTGCCAATATCGCTTTCGCAGATACGCAATTAAATGCAAATGCGATGATATTTAGGATTATAAGACAAAGCTTCTTCAGAGTGAGAATCTTCACCGCAGCAGCACTCAATCTAATGTCGATAAAAAAACTGTATTCATATTTACCACGCGTGCAAACGCGGTAAGTAGCAACTTGTAAGACAGAAGATTACAATTTAAGCGTGCGTTTTACTGTGGAACAAAAAAAAGGTTTGACCCCGACGTGATTTGAACACGCAACCTTCTGATCTGGAGTCAGACGCGCTACCGTTGCGCCACGAGGTCTGTGGCATAAACCTTGTATATGCCTATCATAAAGGTGGGCATGCTGTGCTGTGGCTACATATGGTCTTTAGCTTGTGTCACTAAGTGATATTTTATGAAAAACGTCGAAATGTGAAAATTCTGACTTTAATCTCAGAATTCTGGAAAAGAAAGAGTGCCCACTTTTTTTTTTCCAGTGGCCCTAATCCTCTTCCGTAATAAGTCCTAATCAGAAGGCCTGTTTTTAAGTAAGACAGTAAAAACCTTGGGGCTGGCTGTCCACACTGGTATTGTATTGTGGGCCCAGCCATTAGTCATTTGTATATAGTATATATAGTGTACCACTGTATCTTTGGTAAGTGGCCGGTTAGCTCAGTTGGTTAGAGCGTGGTGCTAATAACGCCAAGGTCGCGGGTTCGATCCCCGTACGGGCCACAGTTGCGTTTTTTTTCTCCCTTCTTTGGGAAAATTATTTTGCTGCTCGATTTTATTACGGTGTGAAAACAAGCCGTGTCAGCAGTATGGATGTATTTGGTTCGGCGAAAAAATAGAATAAAATAGCCCCATGTTATGGCCAAATATAGACACTTCTAGAACGGCAAATATTTGTAGACAGACTACGAAAAGCCATAATATGCAGTACATATAAAATATAAACATACATATAGTTCATATAAATCGATATGGATTGAAGTGAATTTGAGTAGCCTTCCTCTAAGGAGGCGTTGGTGGTATAGTGGTTAGCATAGCTGCCTTCCAAGCAGTTGACCCGGGTTCGATTCCCGGCCAACGCAGGCTATTTTCTTTCTTTTTTTAAAAAATAATTTTCTTCCAAATCCATAAAAATACAGTAGTTGAAACTGTTATCGTAATGTTGTTACTGCATGTGCATATGTTAACATTCATATAACACATATGACAGTCTGGGTGTGACTCATCTAGCTGGCTGTTCCTTTCTGTGTGGAGTTTGCATGCTCTCTTGTGTGAAAGCTTGTGTGGATTTACTCCGGTTTCCTCCCACAGTGCATGGGTTAGGTTAGCTGACGTGTCAATATGACCATGAATGGTTTATCTGTCTCCCTGTGTTAGCCCTGTGATAGATAAAAGGGCAACATTGTTCATGGTCAGTGTTGGGAAGGTTACTTTTAAAATGTATTCCACTACAGAATACATGCCCCAAAATGTATTTTGTAACGTATTCCGTTACGTTACTCAATGAGAGTGACATATTCTGAATACTTTGGATTACTTAATATATTATCATGCTTCTTTACAACTACATGAATGTACTATTGCTGTGTGATTTATTACTATTACTGAAGGTTACTCGCCATACCAATACCAACTAGATTTTTAAATCTTAATATAAAATGAGTAACAGTAGGGTGGACAATAGGTAAGGCTGCGCTTTTTGCAACGATCTCATATAGAAAATTATTCCGAGGCTCAGAACCGTAGTAAAGACACCTCTGGCTAATACGGTCAACTTTGCTAGCAAGAGACAGAGAGAGGAGTTGAAAGGCTGCTCCAGCGGAACTTATTGTTTCGGAGGAAAACAGGAACACAGCGTACAGTCGAGTTTTAATAGCTTACTTACAACTGGGCTCGTCAGGCACTCTTCTTGGCTGCAGTGGTTATTATTATATTTACATGTTTCCAGCTCCCGTTTTTGCTCGATGACAACTTGTACTTTTCGACTCTCCTTTTTCTCCCTCCTCGCGCTCACAGACACATAACATAACGCGCTCTCTCACCCAGGAAACACGCAGAGCGAGAGCGTCACCCTGTAACCATGGCAACCGCAACGCTGCCGCCTGGAACTACAGAATGTAGCTGTCAAACAAAACCGAAACAGTCCTGACCCGCCACAATATGAAACAGGAAAGTACCGCCGTGTAATCCACAAAGTAACTGTATTCTAAATACCACCTTTTTAAACGGTACCTGTAACAGAATACAGTTACTCATATTATGTATTTTAAATACGTAACGGCGGTACATGTATTCCGTTACTCCCCAACACTGCATGCTGGTGGAAACCCAAACAAAACACACATTAAGAGGCTCAAATGCCTGTGTCTCAATCTCGTGTCTCATAATGACGTGAAGAAATATTTTTTAAAATGAAGGCAACAGGCAGAGTGTTACAGGTATCGCCTTAAAGAATGTAGCCTCATGGGCAGTGTAGAACGATGGATTGGATTTATATAGCGCTTTTCAAGGCACCCAGAGTGCTTTACAATGCCACTATTCATTCACTCTCACACACTGGTGGAGGCAAGCTATGGTTGTAGCTTGGGGCAGACTGACAGAAGCGAGGCCGCCATATCACGCCATCGGCCCCTCTGGCCAACACCAGTAGGCGGTAGGGTAAAGTGTCTTGCCCAAGGACACAACGACTAGGACAGAGAGCCCGGTGATCGAACTGGCGTCCTTCCGGTTACAGATACGCTTCCCAACCCCCTGAGCCACGGTCACCCGCAATGGACTGCCATACCCGTTATGTGTCTGTGAGCCTGAGGGAGGGAGAAAAAGGAGAGTGGAAAAGTACAAGCTGTCAACGAGCAGAAACGGGAGCTGGAAGCATGTAAATATAATAATAACCACTGCAGCCAAAAAGAGTGCCTGGCATTTGAGCCTCTTAATGCGTGTTTTGTTTGGGTTTCCACCAGCATGCAGTGTTGGGGAGTAACGGAATACATGTACCGCCGTTAAGTATTTAAAATACAAAATATGAGTAACTGTATTCCGTTACAGGTACCGTTTAAAAAGGTGGTATTTAGAATACAGTTACTTTGTGGATTACACGGCGGTACTTTCCTGTTTCATATTGTGGCGGGTCAGGACTGTTTCGGTTTTGTTTGACAGCTACGTTCTGTTGTTCCAGGCGGCAGCGTTACGGTTGCCATGGTTACAGGGCGACGCTCTGCGTGTTTCCTGGGTGAGAGAGCGCTTTTTTGTTGTTGTTGTTGTTGTGCTAAGCTAATAGGCAGAATGCAGAATGTAGCTTCATGGGCAGTGTAGTCCGTGCTGCAGGGAGAATGGACTGGTTATGTGTCTGTGAGCGAGGGAGGGAGAAAAAGGAGAGTCGAAAAGTACAAGTTGTCATCGAGCAAAAACGGGAGCTGGAAACATGTAAATATAATAATAACCACTGCAGCCAAGAAGAGTGCCTGACAAGCCCAGTTGTAAGTAAGCTATTAAAACTTGCTTTGTTGGTGTTTTCCTCTGAAACAATAAGTTCCGTTGGAGCAGCCTTTCAATGCCTCTCTCTGTCTCTCGCAAGCAGAGTTGACCCACACAACAAAGTAAAACAATTTTTCGGCTACGAGCCCGACACGGAACTGTATTAGTCAGAGGTCCCTTTACTACGGTTCGGAGCCGCGGACCTTCAGTAATAGTAATAAATCACACAACAATAGTACATTCACGTAGTTGTAAAATGCATGATAATATGTTAAGTAATCAAAAGTATTCAGAATACGTTACTCTCATTGAGTAACGTAACGGAATACGTTACAGAATACATTTTAGGGCATGTATTCTGTATTCTGTAATGGAATACATTTTAAAAGTAACCTTCCCAACACTGCCAGCATGGAATTACAAAAAATAGCGAGGGCATAGCCTGACATATGAAACAGGAAAAGACCACCATGTAATCCCTTTATTTCAACAAAGTAACTGTATTCTGAACACCACCTTTTTAAACGGTAACTGTAACGGAATACAGTTACTCATATTTTGTATTTTAAATACGTAACAGTGGTACATGTATTCCGTTACTCCCCAGCACTGTCCATAGTGTATGGCCTTGCACCCTCTAAGAGCTCAGTTGACTCCAACCTCTCTGTGAATTGTATAATCAGAAAAGAAATACATGGACAATTGTGGTTATTTTCCCTAATGAATGATCAGATGTATACAGGACTCTGTATTATTATTCAGTTTGTTAGCCCATCAGAATCTGTAAACATCAGGAGGTTCAGGACTTCTAGTGCTTCTCTTTCTGCTGGGGGACAGCAAGAAAAAACAAATACCTTGAGCAGAAACTACATCTCTGTCCTTCAGAACTGCTCCTTCACTTTCTGCGACACCATGATGGGGATGTTTCATGAGTCTCTGGTGTAATGTGGCATTTTTATGTTCTGGTCTGCTGGGGGACGGATGACCCCAAAGGACTTGATAAATCTCTTTGGAAGGCTGGTTCACTCCTGGGGATTTGCAGCCCCTTGCAAGTTAGCTTGATTTTAAAGGTTGACATGCCACAAAGGCTGTCAAGAGTCATTATTGTCAGCCATTAATTGCTGTGTCACTAACACACACACACACACACACACATAGGACCCGCATTACCAGCATTGATTAAAAATACATGCAATCATCCAGAAAAGATGGAGTTTACTTTCTTAACAGTAAATGTGTCACAGTTTCTCTTCCACCCAGTATGCTCATTTGTTACCCTACTCACCGGTGTTAATCCTTCTAACCCCCTACCCACCCTTCCTCCCCCGTTGCCATGGATATGCTATTCCTATGGCAACTGCATGCCTTTGTGGATGGCTTCAGGCCCCCACCACATGGAGAACTCTCTGAACCTTTCATTACACATTCCCTTCAAGCTCACAGGCAAATCAGAAAAGTAGCGTAATCTAACTGTCTCTCTGTCACAGTTTCCTCTGTGCTGCCTTTGTAGTCATGCTGCCATACCTCGCCTTTAAGTTTCAGCATATTGCAACTCTACAAGACTTGTTAACAGTTTGAGAATTGCAATTAGGGTATTTGCTGCAGCCCTGATACTTGATGCCGGAGGACTATGATCAGATTTGTAGCATGGGTTTCACAGTCAAAAGAGTCAGAGCCACTAGTTTTCTAATTTTCTATGTCAATGGAAACCAGAGCTCTATCTTTAAAGATGCATGAGGTATCTTAAGAAACAGAATATAGTGACTGAGGCTTAACTAGAGAAAGTGTTTCTGCATCATTGAGAGTGAAAAACGAAGTGGGGTGAGGCTCGGGGACATTAAAGTTGAGGGCCCAAGTTAAAGCAGAGCACAGTGTCGGGGCTCCACAGTGCATGTGGTGGGGGGAGCAGGCGGGGAGCATCCACGTGCTGAATGAACCCTGTCAGCACCGGAGAGTACCACGGGCTACGGGTAGGCTCAGCCCTGCTCAGCATTGTGGCGGGCTGCATCATCATTGGGGTATCCAGGGAATGCGATGCTGATGCAGTCGGAGGTATCTTCCTGGGAGCGGGGGGCCTCGGTGAGTGTGTCTTAAGATTTTATAGGTGATGCAGTTATAGGGAGAGTAATAAGCCGATTCTGGATATTTGGATTACATTTGTTTATTAAACCTGCTTTTTGCTATTGCTGTGTGTAACTTTTAACTTATGACATTTTTCAGGAGGTCATGACAGATCTGTTGTCTCTCATGCACTGCAGCCCTGAACTTTCATACAACAGAGGTTCATGCAAGAAATTTATAACTGAGTACAAAGTCCGTGTGATGTCCAACTACACACTTTTGAGAGAGCCCATATGATATGTTTGGCCTTCTCTGTGCCCCCCAGAATAACATATTATACACATCATTTGATACATATTAATACACATTATTAATACAATAATATTGGCTAAGGTTTTGCAAAATTAGTAGTTTTACTTCAGGTACTTTAAGCAGTTTTTGATGCTAAAACTTCTGCTATTACCACACAGTGTATTTTATTATGCTCTATTTCTGTGGCTTTCACATTTTTTTTAACCTTTTAACAGCCACCTGGTCATCTGGTGACCCATGTGGTGTTAGGGGTAGAGTCCAATCGATATATTGGCCAAGAGGCTCAAGTGGGAAAAGCCGTTAAAAGAAAAACTGTAGTGCCAAAATTTAAAATGCAACATTTCAGACAGTTTTCTGATTTAACATGTAGCATGTAGCTAAAATAAAATTCAACCCTGGCCCGGGAGGGTTTACCAGTGATACGTTGTATATTAAGAGGTTAAACAGAAGGTTTTAGGTAATAGTTGTATCTAAACATTATGGTGCGTCACCGGAGAGATTATTACACAGTGCATTTCTTTGTGAGTGAGTTAATTTGTTAATTCACTAAAAATCCAATTCAAGAAGGCCAAAAAAGTGAGGGAGCGCACATTTATATCTCGCTGGAATATCTATTTGAAATGAAATGTCAAAAACTCAGGTGAAAGATCAGCGGTCAGTGTCAGTTTTCCATCCCTCATTCATTTGATACAGCGCTGTAACTGGAGCCAGCTGATAGCCAGAGGAACTGGGCTGCCAAGATAAAGGAGTGTCTTTACCGGTTTCCTGGAGAGAAGGAGCAAAAGGGCAGGGTTTTCAATCACAGGACGACGGCATCAGAGTGCATGCATAGTTAATGCAAAAAACATCCTCTCTGATGAGTTGATCATCTTTCAGTAACTAATTTGACTTTGTAATGTGCACTAAGAATCTGACAAATCAACACTGCGCACAGCCGCTTGACAGAAACATTCGCTTTGGCAGCATTTGTGCAGCTGAGTAGCATCTAATTATGTGTTTTGGGGCTTGTGTGCTGCGATGCTGCCTCCAACACATAGGCTGACTAATGAGTATGAACAGAGTGTTCTCAGCAGATTGTTTTTACTCCTTCCGCAGTTTCATGACATTTTAAGCACAAACATGCATCACAGCCACCCTCAGGACTTGCCGGGGGTGTAATGCCAGATCTTTTGGCTTATAGAGGGAAATCAATAACGTTTGAATTGGAGCACAGTGCCACAGAGAGGCACATGAGCCCAGCGGTTCAGATATTACTTTGTACTTTGAGTCGAACTGAACGAAACATCGCACACTGTAGCTGCTGCACTGAGAATAATCTGAAGGCTTTGTCGAGTGGATTTCAGTTTGGGAATAGATATTTCATCAAACAGCCTTATTGTTTCTCCGCAAAGTCTCCAAGTATGGAAACTTCTATTAAAAACTGTTATTTTTATGAGCCGTTAAGGCTCACGGGAGCAGGAGGCAGTGAGATTGCATTTCAAACAACTGAACAAAATAAATTACACTGATTGGTGTGAATTAGTCCATGCAGGTGATTGAATTTGTATTTTTTAATACACTATTACAATTTATGCCCATTTTTAATGAGGCTTCTCATTGCATCTGCAGCACCAAATGCTTTCCTCTCTCGTGGTGACAGTTATCTGCACTAACACTGCAGTAAATCTGCTGCTTTTCAACCATAAGGGAACTAGAGTAAAGCCAGGCCTTAATTAATAAATTTATTGGACTGTTATGCTTTCCAGGCCTGCTAATAGCAATCTACCCCTTCATAAAAGCTTGGCTGAACGTCAACCACATCCTTCCATCCTTTGGTAAGCAGTTTGATATATACCTGTATATTTTTCGATGCTATTATTTGTAAGTGTGTTCACGATAACAATAAAAGGCATTTTGGCTAAAATCCTCAGCGAACTTCAGAGTGCACCCCGCGCCTGCCAATCCTGCTCCTGATCAGCCAGTTGAGACACTGAGACGAGAAGGTGGGTGAAATGAAGGAGCGAGCCAGTGAGTTAATAATGCTATCGTATAACACTCAAAGGCACTTGATACTGATCTGCATTGAGTCTATGCGCCTTATTTGTTTGATAAAATCTCAGACACCTGTAGAAACACTGCAGTTGACAGCAGCGAGGCAGATGTTGTGCTCAGGCTGTTATCAGAGAGAGCGCTTCAGCCATCTGTCTAATGTCTCACTGAGTGCGCTTAAAAAAAATAATATAATTTCCTTCTTTCCTAACTGCTTTTTTTTTCACTTAATTGTTAACAAATATGAGCCAGGGGAAACGTTTGTCTGCATACAGTTTTTGCGCTGTGCAGCCAACTGTGCATCTGTGCATGTTTGTGCTCCAGTGAAAGTAGGTTCATGTTTTTGACATGCTGACTTCAAACATGGAAACTATTACCAGACTGAGTGAAACATTTGCAAATTATGTGTTTTTGTTTCGTTTTATCAGTTTGAGTTAAATGTTGCATATTAAAACTTATTGAAATCATATGTGAAGGTCAAAATCACAGGAAGATTCAGGAGTGCCTGCATTCCCGTCCTAAAATTCCCTCTCTGAAGCTATATTCTTGCACTTAGATGAGCTGCTTATACCTACGCTTATGATCATAGGTTTACATGCGCACTGTCTTTTAACTTGACAAGGCCAAGGTCCGTTTACTTCTCAGTAGTCATCGCGATCACGATCATCTTTGCCAGCTTAAAATTTATTTGTTTGATAGCACTCACTCCAAAGTCCAAAGGACTCCGTGAAGATCTAAGAAGGAGAATTGTAGATTTACACAAGTTGAAAAGGTCTCTTGGAGTGATTTCTAGACAACCACAGATTCCAACATAATCAGTTCAAGCAATTTTCATAAATGCAAGTTATTCGGATGTGTCAACATTGGAACTGGAAACTGCTGGAACACCAGTGTTACTGTTCAGTGAAGTGAGTGTTACGAGAACATGGACTGAGAGAGTGGTGACCAAGAAAGAAGCCCCGGGTCCAAAATCATCAACTTCAAGCTCGACGGAAAAGTACATGTACGCTGTACAATCATTCCAATCTGGAAAAAGAACAATTCAAAGAAATCATTAAAAGCCCAAACTACCATGATATTCATGCCCATGAGGAATGAATGATTGTATGTAAACTTTTAACCACACCTGTATCTGTTATTATCTTTTTAGTTTAAGTTAAGCGTTCATTTAAAACTATCTGCCTTAATTGTTAAGGCCCATGTTATATACATATATGTGACTATACAATCCAAATAAGTGTTTTCCCCTCTGTATAACCCTTCTCAGTATGATCTAGTGCTCATTGTTTCACATGCTAGTTAAACATGTACTGTTACACTTAATGCTTCCATGCTCTCTTGTTGTCTTGCCAGGGACTCACAGTCAGATTAATCTGGAACGGTCTAAGAGTCGTATGGGAACCTTTGTGGAGGCTGGAACAATAGCTGAAGCCAACCCGGATGAGGGGTCTGTCTCCTTTGATAATTATACATGATCAAAATAGGGATGTGAATGGTACCACAGTACAGCAGAAAGGCATTTCAATATACCTTATCTGTAATATAGTTCCTGTGACTGTAATGCTATGTTTCCTGGATATAAGAGTACTTTTAATTTCCTAAGCTTTGCAGTATGAATCACATTTTGCAGAAACTAGTCAGCATGTTGATAGACTTATAAGAATCTAATCTGGGCATGAATGGATCTTGGAAAAACTACAAAAACCTTTGAGAGCTGTGATAATACACAAGCCAGCAGCTCCATAGTAGTGCAGTATATCTCACATGCAGTACTATCGTGGGCTTTACTCAGAATCTTGATATGTACAGATCTGCTGTGTCGCCCGATTGGTAGTTCTTGTTGCTCTTTATGCCTTATATTAATTAACTGTTTGCTATTTTTAAAAATTATAATATAAACACTAAGGTGTTAAAGTAAGATCGAGAAAAAACACTGAAATGTTACTATGTGACAGTCTCACTGATGACATGTGCTACTTAGAGAATGTTGACTTCCTTTCAGCACTTCAGTCTCTACTTTTCCATTTGAATGACTTTCTAACTAGGTTTATCCAGACAGGTAAGGGTTACCTTTATTATTTCTGAGAGTTAAAGACATTTTTTTTAAACCATAGCCAAACTGTCAAGAAAAGAATCAACAAAACGCCTTACATAATGACGTGGGGCTTTTTGTTGGCTGACTACAAGCAATTTAGAGGAGAATGGGGGGTTTTTGAAAGTGAACATTACCAAGTATCACCTCCTTTTCAAAGTCACTCACTTTTAATTTTGTTACTATGGCAATGGCGCTACCACATATATTTCAATCATGTCATCATGCATTTCATGCGCTGTCCTGTGTGACAACAAACAGACAGCAGAGTCTGCACTGACCTTCAAAACGAAGCAGTTTTTCAGGTCTTCACTGACATTTGTGAAAGAGAGTACTTTTCAATGTGTAGCATCTTGAAAGACAGACAACTGAAGTCACACTTCAGCACTATAGTCTCATTTAAACAAGAAAAACAAACCAGATAACACACTGATGCACTGTTTGGCTCAGTTATTTAACAGATGAGGAATTACGTAGTGCAGATCATCTAAAATCTCAGTTATATCAAGGAAAAGGTTTTAGTTCAGCGAACACAACGCAAGCCTCCCTCATGACTGATCCGTCTGTCTTTTGCAGGACTTCTGCGGACATGCCGGATGTCTTATCAAGACGGAAACTAAAGCCTTCAGATCAAGATCTGCCATGAGGTCATCACGTAGCAAGACTGGCCGCTCCATGTGAAGGAAGCCGGATGCAGAAGGTTGCAACTTCTGCAGAAGTTGTTTAATTTTTCTGTATTGATCTTGCTTCACACTTAGTACAAAAAAGTACTGCTGTGTAAATCTCTCTGCTGTGTAGATCTTTATAAATCTCGTTTTCCTGTTCATATGTGATATCAGCTCATCATGTTAGCTGAGATCACCTCATTATATATATATATATATATATATATATATATATATATATATATATATATATATATATATATATATATATATATATATATATATATATATATATATATATATATAAAACAGCATGTCATCTAATAAACATCCAGAGATTGTGATCATTAGTGGAGTTTTTTTTCTATTTTACATCCTGACACTGAGTGAAGCAAATTAGGCCCAATAGTCCAACTCCTGTGCAGCTCCTCTAATCATGGTACAATGCTCTATGCCACCAATTATAAAATTATGACAGTCATTAAGCGATGATGGGTTTTGGATATTATTCAATTCCCCTGCATGTGATTTCCATGAGTAGCACACACACAAATAAATGAATGCACATACACACACGTGGCAACATCCATGGCGTGCACACAGTGACCTGCGACCCACCCACCCCCTCCGCAGTGAAACGTAATACATTGATATTCAGGACAGCACCGGCAGAAAGCGCAACAAAAAAAGTGTAACGTGCTGTGAAGCTGAATAATGCCGAGCTGTGTTCATGAGCTGTGCACAACAGGAGCCCCGAGGAGTCTGCGGTGCAGCTTGATTGTCAAACCTCAAATCACAACACCACAATCCCCCTGTGTCTGGGAGTTAGACAGTGGAGGAGCACGTAATGAACTGCATATACAAATATAGTCCATATTTTACAAGATAAGTAAATAACCTGGGTGGCAACAAGAAGGTTTAAACCCTTTTAAAACATTTAAAGGACTGTTTTGTTACTAACACACTTTTGCGGTCATGTATAGATTCAGTAGCTGCAAACTAGCTGACTTACTGCAAAGGTCGTGACCCTTTTGAGTTTTGATGACTCATCTTTTACCACAGCAAGCCAAAAGTTGGTCTAATAATAGCTATCCTCGATTTATTACCAGTTAATTTAGCTGATAGCCAACAATGTAGACACTGGATCATTATCATCATCATGAGCTACATGATCAAAAAAAGATCAAAATGAATAAACAAGTAAATATTTTAATAGAAAATATTCATATAAATAATATACAATAACAAATAGTCACGTAAAGAAATACAATATTTTTGCCTATTAAATTATAATATAAAATAATAGATAAACAAATAAATAAATATTTTAATAGAAAAATATTCTTATTGAATTATAGTAAAATAATAAATAGCTACATAAAATAATACAAAATGAATGAATATAATATTTTTTCTATTTTTCTATTAAATTATAATATTAAATTCTATTCTATTAAATTATAATATTAAATAAATAAATATTTTAACAGAAAAATATTCATATTGAATTATATTATAAAATAATACACAGCATAAATAAATAATAATTTTAGATAAAACATTTTTATATTCGAGAGAGCTGTGGAATAAATTAAAATCCTTTGCCTTTTTCAAGAATCAGCAACATTGCGGTGTGGGCTGAAGGCAGAGAGCAACAGCTTTCACCTTCATCACTCCCTCCTCCACTTGCACACTCGCTCGCGCACACAGGGGTGGCTCGGGAACGAGCTTCGCATCCAGCGGTCCGGCGACGGAGGGAATATGCTCAGTTCAGATATGAATGAATGAAAATATGACAGCTTCACACAGACAGAGATGTCTGGAACACCATTTCCGGTTCGGGCTGACCTGTCAGGTGTTACGTGCTGCTCGGTCCACATCTGGAGCAGCAGCGCGCGGTGTGTCTGCTCCTAAGAAATGCCATTTCACCTAAGTGATCTTCTGCCTGTTTCTTCTTCTTCTTTTTTTCCACTCTCGGATTTTATCTTGTCGGTCGCCTTGAATCGTGTGTGCGCGTGTATGTGTGTCTGTGCGTGTTTGCTTGAGCCAGTGATTGAAGGGCTTTCATGACTTGTGCCCTCAGGACTGTGAAGCCACGAGAACAGGATGAAAATCGTTCGTTTGGTGCTGATTCGCCCTTTCAGCGTCTCAGTTATTTCGCCCCTTAATTAGAAGACCGGTAACCGCGGTGAAAATCTGCTGATCAAACAATGGAAAGACCTTCAGTGCATCAACCTAAAGGGTGAGTGTCTCGCCCCTTCTTTCATGGTTTAATTTTTGCAGAAATGCAACATCAGTGGAAGTAAAGGCGCATTTAAACGCCTCTCAAGCAAAACCCGTTTTATAAACGTGCCAACTGCGATATATCACACATTTACAGACACATATTTACAAAAATATATTTTTCACACATCCCCTCTGCTTAGGTCTCGTGTCTGCTCTTGAATGGGTGCATGCTGGAATGAAAGGGCTCATTTGATTGCAACTAAACACTCACAGCCTTTCCTCTAGTGGCTTGGGTGGCATGAATGAAGCAGCTGCACGGTGACTGTACACAGTTTAAGAGAAAATAAATAGAGATGCCATCTTAAAGACATGTTATTAAGTACCACTGAGGATTTTTCTTAATGGGCTCATGCTTCCCTTTTTTTTAACGGAGCTTATTTTAGGCCATCTAGAGTGAATTGCCCGTCCATGCGGCTGTTGTACAGGTGCTGTTTAGATCCTTTTTTGTTTTTTTAAACAGTGTAATTGATTTAGGAAGATTTCAGTGGCCAGCTGTCTTCACATGTTATGCAGGTGTCACCAATAGATGACCACTACCTGAGTGCTGCTCACTCAACTTTTTACAATCTGTTCTCATGTCTGTATTCTGTAGGTGTAGCAGCGCAATGAGGTGACAGATCAAAGCTCACTGATTGACAGAGCTTTTCTACATGTGCACACCAGTGCCATTGTAATGACTTAAAAAAGCTTATTTTCCTTTATTTTGTGTATCTACAAAAAGATAGAAGATAGAAAGCCAGAGAGCCTGGAGGGGAAACCATGGTCATCGCTGATAGAAACACCGGCACCCCTGTGCCTAAAAAGGAGCCCCAGAAGAAAAGGAAGTCTCGCCCTCATGGCCTGCCCTCTCCGGCACTCTGCTGTGCTTGTGGCCTATGCATCATGCTGGCTGGACTCAACATCACCCTGGTGGGAGCATTCGCCTTCAGCACACTGATGCCTTCTGCCAACCCCCCAATCATCATCGGACCTATCCTGCTGCTGGTGGCCTTTTCCTTTTTCGGAGCGTGTTGCGTGTGCAGTCGACTCCCGCCTCCACACAGCTCACGAAGGTCCAAGGTTGGGGGCAGAGGGGCTGGCTTGATGGGACACGGCGGGCAGGCTGGCGGGGCAGCGTTTGAAATAGAGACCAGCGAGCACACGCTGCAGGACACTACAGCTGTGCAGCTGAGCCCCACATCCTCCCCTGCATCATCCCAGGCATCCAGCTCAGAAAAAGAGGCTCCTGATGCTGATGCAGCCCTGCCGGGACCTTGCAAGCTCTTCACCATGGAGACAAACGGCCCGTCTTGTGTTTCTGCCACCGCAGTCTACTCAACCTCCGCAGCAGCAGGAGGGGAGGTGAAGCTCAACCTACCACGTGAAGAAGTGGTCATCTAGCAGGGCAGAAACTCTTAGTCTATGCTAGTAGTGTAAATATCCTTCTGGGCAGAGGGGCTGCTGGGTGTGATTGTATTCTCTAGTTTACGTACTGCCATATTTCTAGTTGTGAAAAGGTGTCAAAAGTTACACTTTTATTTATTCATTTATTTACTTTCTTGCCGTGCCAACTGGTAAATAGCATGCAAGTATTTGTGGATCAAAGGTTTCGGAATTCAAATTCCTACCTCTCTCGTGTCGTTTTCTTACAGGTCTTTGTTTTTAACGTGGGGCATTATGAACTGATTTCATGAAGAAGTCAAAGAGTCTGAAACCTTAAACACTCTTTTTCACTCTTGTTCTGATTAATGGAAACCTCAACTCTCAGCAGTGACTTTAGAGGGCTAACTAACAAAAAAGACTAAACATCTGATTATTTATTTCTTCTGAAAACTTTACACGTGAAAGGTCAGTAGCTAAACTGGACGGAAACGCATTTAATGACATTTGGCATTTTGTGTGCCATGCTCAGTGCTCAGCTTGTTTTGGGGGTGTAAGCTATTATAGGTCATACATGTGCCAAAGCAATATTCCCTTGAAATGCAAAGGGATTGCACCACACAATAGCCAATTGCAATGTATACAGGTGTAACTATATACAGTGTCGTTCGAAGTCATTATTTCTGTAGTTTGATGTAACGAATACCATCATCAATGCTGTGAATATTATGTTTCTCTCTTTTCATCTGGCGGTTTATAACATGTTAAACTTTTAATCGAAGGCAACCCCATCAGTTTAAGGTCATGTTGATCAGAGCTTTACTCGGTAGTTCCTAATGCAGTCGGAGCAAGGATTTCTTTCTCCTCTTACTCAGCGTGCATTTCATTACTTTTTTAGAGTGCTATAAGAGCATCTTTTCTAAATGTGAACAAAGGAATTTCACAGGAGATGTTTTCCTCCTATGGACCTAACATTGACAGCACTGGAAAGCCAAGAAGTTTAGATATTCCAATTATATAAAATGCATCTGTTCCCCGTCACTGTGATGGCTTCATGTCAGTTTAAATCTGCCTAGTAGACATTCAACCCCTGATTTCCTTTGAAAGGAAAAGTTGCCTTAGACTGAGATATCAGGATCAAACTAATGAGGGCTATAAAAAAGTGCACAACAGCAGTTTTCTGCGGAAAGCCTTTGTTTGGCTCCAGATTTCTATTCAGCATTGATAAGAAAGACTCAGTGATTTTGTGTTTTTTTGTGTTATAAATGCATGCAGGATGTGCTCAGAAGTCTGTATGAGGTAGCAGTTGCATACATACAGACAAACAGACACTGTTTGACATTTTTAAAAAAAAGCCAGTTGGTGTTCCTTCAGAGTTCGTCTCTGATGCTAAATTAGAGTGTCAAGCTTAATTTTGCATGCTCAGAAAATGGGTTACGGGAATGCAAACACCCTGATGTGAATGATTAATGTTGTCTGTGTGTTTTAAATTGTGTAGCACCTATAGAAAATGTGAAACAAAAAAAACATGTAAAGGATAGAATATTTTTGTCAAGACTCTAATTTAAAGGACCCTAACCCAATGTGATTTCTTTAAAAGGCATAAATAAAAAGGCTCTTTCTGTAAAAAATACTTTTCAAGTTTATATTTCTTGTGTAGTCTTCTTCCACTAAAAATGACCTGCATTACTGTTAATATAGTAATTATAACAATTGGTTTTTTTTTTTTAAAGTTTATGGCACATTTGAAAATAGAGGTGAGTGTCCACCCCAGTTTCCTTGCTTGTTTTATTTTTCCCAGCAGCAGTGCAAAGCCTGAAGACACCCAAATTACGCTGGTAAAGAACAGGGGGTCAAATCTGCAAGCTTTTGCGTTATTTACCTTTTTTTGTGGTTAAATTCTGTCAGTTGACTAATTGATTGAATAACTGAGTGTTTCAGTCAGGCAGCCTGGCTGAAAATCTGCTGTGAAGAACCAGAAATGTTGCATCTACCCGAACACATTAGATCAAGATGGCCTTGAGTGAAGAACTCCATATGAGGTCCATCTGGCTCTTCTGCTAAGTGTTTGCGTATGCGCTCAAAGCTGCTACCACTGGAGGTCGCTACAACCACATGTGTGCGTTTCAGTGAGGTTACGGAAAAGCGGCTGTCATTTTACAACAAGCCAAGAGATGTCAGTCGCTCATAACAAGCCTCTCCTGTGGAAATCACACTAACCAGTCTTATAGTGGGTTATATTTAAGTGAATTTGAATCCACATAAAAATTACTGGCATTCAAAGATCAGTAGAGGAAGCTGTCACAAATGTCTGCAGTCTCCATCATATTCCTAGAAAGAGTATGAAAATGTGACAAGAAACTGTTTTTGGCAATCTCACCTGATAATCACCTCTAATCAGGGTAGCAGACCATCGCTTGCCCCCACTCCCGTTTTGTACACACAGGATGATCAAGGCACAAATCTGGGGTGCTCTACTTTCCGTGGAAGCTCACAGATGACAAAATAGACCCAGGATGTTTTCCTCAGACTCCAAAAGCGACTCAATACCTCTGCTAAATTCCTGATACAGTGAGTCTTGGGTTGTCAGCACCACTAATGAAACCCTAAAGAGATTTTGAGGCATTAGTATGTAGCAAAAATAAAAAAAATCTCATTATACTTTGGTTTTCTAATAAATGCATTTCGAATGATGCACCGACACATACGTTTACAGTGACAGTGAAGTAAAGTGCTGGAAAGAGTTTGAAGCAGCAGATGCTTGGTTGAGGCTGGTCACAGTTACTGGATGAACCAGACGAGGACTTCGGCCAAGACGTCGTGTCAGTCATGCATCGACTGCGTATAATGGGATTCTGTGATTAAACCTGCGGCAGAACAGTTGGTATATTGCAAAAACATGAAAACCACTCCAGGTTTATGTTGTCCCAAACATTTCCCTCGGACCTCTGTCAAACATGTTCCCAGCATCTTCTGCCTCTTGGCCTGGAGTGAAGAGACTTGTATAACACGTTAAACCTTTATCCACCTGAAGGCTGGAAGATTTACCACCTTTTGAAGGTGAATGGGTTTGTGGCAAAGCTGCAGGCTGAGTAGAAATATTCACATTTTTATGGCCTGTGGGGGCAAAGTTCAGGAATGGGACGGTCACGTTAACTGCACTAGTTCAGCTTACATGCCATGAAAAAAACAAATGGATATCGCCCTTTGACCCTTGAAGTCACCTGTGTCCACACAGACTGCTTTTAAAGTCATTTTTATAGTGATTAAAGCCGTGATTTCCTCAACATAGTCAATGTCCACTGTAATATGGGGAGGCTATAAAAAGTGGATCATTTTCGTTTGGGGTTTTCATCACCAGCCAGATAGTGGTTTTACAGCTCCACAGTACAAGAAGGAAGTCTTCCTTATTGCTGAAATCAAGATATAATTCTTGGACAGATTTTGCATCAGTGCTTCGTATCAGATTAGGGGTAATGATAAACACCCTTAGCAGACACACCGCCTTCAGCCTGTGACCTGGATTTCTTTCTTCTTCTTTTTTTCCATCCTGCATGTGTACCTTGTGACTGCTGACTTTTGCTTTATCAGAATAAAGCAGTATGTCTAAAGTCTGTCAGAAAGCTGAAGTGAAAGAACATTCATAGAAGCAGAGGCACACAGTAAACAAGTGGTAGTAAATGTTGACACATTGTGAAACATTGCTTTGTTTCCACTGTGATAAACTGTGAGAACACATCCATTGCCAGCTGCTTTCTTTCAGCTCCGCTGTGTGTTGGTATGTCAGATATTAAGCGTGCACAGTAAAAATGTAACTGTTTCCCCTCACAAACATCAACCAGACCAATACTGATTGTTAGTGATGCTAAAACGAGGCAGGACTGCTGAGCATACACAGCTGACCTCAGACGAAGCCTTCGTCTTCTTCTTCATCATGACAAGATGTGGCACAGCGACAAAACAGCTTTTGCACACACTCGTGCTCACACCTGCAAAACACAAGCGTCCCATCCGCTCCAAACCGGAGCGTGGCGGATCCTGATGCACTGCTCGTGCGCTCCCGCGTGGATGTGCTTGTGCATGGGAAGGCTCTCAGTTGAATGAGTCGGCAGAGGAGAGGGAAAGGAGGGTGTAATCAAGCTGAAAAGATTAGGGGAAGACGAGCTGCTGAGGATCTATGAGAACAGACATCGGTTATATAACCCTAACCCAGTTCGCTCCGCTTCCAAAAGACAGACAGGGAGGGAGGAGAGGGAAGATGGAGGAGCTGGGTGAACCCTTGTGTTTAGACTAAAATGAACCAGGAGGGTGGTTATTTTCATAAGGATGAAAATGCATGTTGAATTCTTATTATTCTCCATGTCAATAATGATATCACAGACTGCTCTTTCAGAATATAAAGCAATCAGGTTTAATGCAGGAGAAAATGATGACTTTTGCTGCTGGCCACCTTCAAAGGTTCAGTTAGTCCACTTGAGAAAATACTTCAGGCCTTGTGCAACCTTGCAAGTCAAGTGTTTACTGAAGATTGTGCACTGAGTACCTTTCAGCATGTGATTTAACGTGAAAACATATCAAAGTTGACTTTATTCTCGGTGCTGATAGGATAAGGTTGTTTTGGTTCTCCAAGTGCGTTGTATGGGCGGGCCTCGTGACTGCCTGGCTGTTTCAGTTGGTCTCCAACAGGAATAGTCCGAGGGCGACACGGAGAAGAAAGCGCCTCACAGATCAGGGGGCAAAGATACAGCAGATTTTCATCAAAACTGACGAGGGTCCTAATAGTAATGCCGCAGTGTTCTGCATACCAATGACCCTGACAATGGCTCCATTGCTGTTCTTAACTCCTCCATTCACCCCTCAGTAAATGGCAGCATATTCAAGTGGCCGGGGCTGTTACATAACCTGGCTTTTCACAAATCTACGTGGGCCCTGGCAAAAAGGAAACGTACACAGTAGTAGGAGCACGGCGCAGTACTGGGAAGAAGAACAAAACAAAGCACAGCAACTCTAGTGACGAGCAGAACGCGCGTGAAAAGCATCAGTGCAGAAGCAGTCAAATCAATCATTCTCTCCTATATCCAGCCATTAACAAAGCCAATCAATGCTGCTTTCACTTGCTTCAGTAATGCTTGGCTGCTATGGTAAAATGGTAAATGGTCTGTATTTGTATAGCGCTTTACTTGGTCCTAAGGACCCCAAAGCGCTTTACACTATACACAATCATCCACCCATTCACACACTCACTGTCCAAGGTATGCACACAGCTTGGACAGTGTCTCTTTACCTCCGGTATGGGTCTTTGAACTGTTCTGTGAATGTTATCCTTTAGCCTGCGATCGACTGTTTAACCAAGCAGATCAATAGACAAACTGAAAATAGAACAGTGCTGTGTGTGCATGCTGATATTTAAGGCTGATTACTCTGCAAATATTCAACTCATGGGTCATGCAAGTCAAAATAACACACTGTGGTGATATTCACGTGCTGTCTAGAGCTCTGCGAGCACTGCACCCCCGGTGTCACGTGAGAATACAGTCTGTATTTAAGGATTATGTTTAATGAGACAGCTAACATGCTCTGGTTACAGAACAGAATGGGCCAAGTGAATACTGTATTGGGATGTCCTGGGGTGCAAAAAAAATGGCTGGTAAACAACATGTGGTACCGCTTGTTTCCAGCAGAGGCCCCTCTTTTTAAAAGAAATGCAGACGATGAAAAACACCACTCTCCCCAGCAGACTGCTTCAGACCGGTTTCTCTGCTCTACATTTGAGTGTCACTGTCAAACTCCATAAATCAACATTAGACTGATGTCAGCTTATTTTTTCAGTGTTTGCCACATCTTATTGTTTTATACGCAGCAGTTAAGGTTGCATAAAAGGGAACTGCCCTCATGGCTTTCTGCAGTACAGGCAATCTTCTGGCCTTAGAGTCAGTGCAAACTGCTACTTGTACATTGATCGCAGCATGTTGTTAGGTCTGTTTTGTGGCTTTGTAATGCTTTGTTAATGAGGGTCATTTCACCGGAGAAAGGATGAGAGGTATTTTTCTGATTACCTGTGCAATGTCTACTGTGCCACTTAATTATATATTGCATGAAATAATGATGACATGATTAGTGAGAGGACACTTTTTGTTTGGGGGAGGGGGGGGGGGGGGAATCATCCTTGTTTAAATTATAAATTAGAGTCATGTTTTGGGTATCAGATATTCTCTTGATCATCTGTAAATAAATACTGACAAGCTGATCTTTGGAGCACATGGCACAGTACTGACCAACAACCACCACCTCAGCGAGTCAAAGACACTTTCCTGAAGGAACAAAAGGCCTGATTTAGTAGCTTGCTGGTATATGTAGACACTGGCCACCTGTGGAGGAGTTGAAGCCATTTTCAGTGAGCGTCCGGCAGGCTGGTTTTTCTTGCAGAGAATCCGTTTGCCATGGCAGCGGCTATCGGCACACACGGCACTGTGGGGGTGGCCGATCTGTGTCAGCACTCATTAACATCCACCGCCTTAGTGGAAGCCTCTTCCAGGACTCCTTTAGAAAGAAATAAAAGAGAGATGCTTTACACTTTAATGACTTTCCCACAGTGGCTCTCCAAAACAACAGCTTCCCTTAAATTGCTGGGCACTGGCTGGAGGAGAGTCCACACTGCTCAACAGAGAAAAAAAAATACAGAGTCCACTGTCTGTCCACTCTGCAAAGCCAGCCAAAAGGAGGGAATAATCAGATCTTTATCTGGTATGAGGCCTACAGGGGACAGCCTCAGTATTGTCCCTACTGCCCTCCCTCTATTCGGTTGTTCCTCTGGATCTATCACAAGATCTTGTTGAGATACCCTCACAACCCAGACTAAGGTTTGTGCATCTACTTGTTCCAACCAAGCAGCTGGTGGCCGGCCACTTTAAAGCAAATATTTGAGGCATCAGTGTGTTCTCAGTTTTAATTTAATTACAGTTTTTTACCAGGTACTTGGCCTCATTTGGATCTTTACTTGGCAAGTTTGTAAAAGTAAATATGATTTACGTGGCTTCCTTTGCTCACGCGACCACTCTGTCCTTCCAAAAAATGCTGTTCTGTTTTATTGGAACTGACTGTTGACAAAGCAACTGATTACCAAGAGCGTGATACTGATAGTATAACACTGCGAACAGACTATGAATATTGACTGTAAGTGGGAACGGTAAACTAATGTCAACCATAGTTACTTCAACAGAATTCACATGTCAGCTTCACAAGATCACAGTTGTTTTCAAAGCCAGTTACGTAGCCACTGAGATGTGTGAAGTTATGCAGTCTTGGTTCATTTCTCCAGGGACTTAATGAAAATAGCATAAACAGGTATTTTTAAACTATTAAAACATGAGTCTGTTGACAGCGATTATGCTGATCTCGTCACATATTTCCCATAATTATGCAAAACCCTCCTGACACTCTGAAACACTGATATATTAGTACGAATACTGCATGCCCAGTTCCTACACTGCTGAGAAAAGATGTGGTTCATATTGTAACTAAGTGGCTGATAGAAATGTACATTACATTTTTTTCATCCATAAATGAGATGTTTTTGCTCTGAAATTAAAACTATAGAAGTTATAAGGTGTTATAGATGCATGAAAGTTAAAAAACAGGCCATGTTACCCCATGGTTAGGTGGTTGCTAAGCAATGTGAAGCGATCAGTATGTGTCATGCATAATTCAGCGTTTGTGTTACACTGTTGAAATGATGGGCCAACTCATCTCCCGTGCAACATATTTATTTTTACAGAAAACTGTAAAAACAGAGAAATAAGGCAATCAGTTATCTTTGGCGCGCAGGCCGTACGCTGCCTCTTCATCACTGACACTACTTCTTCTACTGTAGCTGACATTACTTTATACAAGTAACTTATACAGTTTCACATTCACATGCACCACCTTTGTAAACTGGTTAAATTACACAAATACATTTTACTATGCACATGAACAACATAGTGAACTCATTACAGTTTTATCTTGTTTTTGCTACTGTTTTAATCTATTTATCAACCTGTCTTCTTAACTGTATTTAATAAACTAGATCTCTTTCAAATAAATGTTTTTCTTAACATATTTCTATAGCATTCACTCTTCATGAACTAAACATAAAGCAATTCACACTTTCTCTTATTGTGCAAAATATATATCTTGTGGCTTTAACCCAAAAATACACCTGCACCGAGCTCACAGAGTTTCGGTACAGTCTAACACTTTGATCGGCACAGGCTAACAACTGGACCAACTTGGAAATTAGCTCTTTAGCTTAACATTCGCCACAAACAAGACATTTATCATTAATCGCCACTGCTGTCTGTCACTTTTATAACATCTGTTTATATTATCAACCACCCAGCTTACCTGTAAAAACAGAAAAATAAGGCAATCAGTTATCTTTGGCGCGCAGGCCGTACGCTGCCTCTTCATCACTGACACTACTTCTTCTACTGTAGCGTCAGCTACCGATGCGTACAGGACCGAGCGCCCTCTGCTGGCGGAACTTATACAACAGTAAAACTTACATTGCAGTGGCCTTACTAAAAGAAAATGTCTCTGAGCATCAAATAAAATGGGGGGCTACTATTTTCATGTCTCTGTCTTTAACATAGTGCCACACTCTCCCCCACAAAATTAAATGTCACCTGACATTTCTGTGTGCATCATCTATTCAACCATAGCTTTAACACACTCCCACAGCCCATGGTCTCCAGAAGCCATTACAGTCAATAACCTGAGCCATAGTCACTGTACAGTTCCTCTGAACCAAAGTTGGCTGACCTAAAGTGTCATAGCTCAGTACCGTTGGTTGCTGTCTTTGTCTTTGAGGTCGCTGCCTCACAGAGTCAGTCTCACCACCAGTTGCAGCTAGAATGTCAGTCATAGCATCACCACTCAATGGCCTGTCATTGTCAGAGTCAGGGCCTTGGATCTGCCCAGGCCCAGTCTCTTCAGTTTGTAGTGGCAAATCCTCTTCGCTCTGTAGTGGCAAATCCTCTTCGCTCTGTAGTGGCAAATCCTCTTCTTGACAGTGGAGACTCAGATGAGGCTGGAAGGACTCTGCCAAAGGGTTAAGCGGAGTCTGCCTCTGTCGTCTCCCTGGAACCGGCCTGAGGTACCACTGGAAGGTGCCACTGTCGTCATCATCCGATGTGTCGCCATTCCCTGGCTGCTGCTGTCTACGCGGAGGTCTGAACTTCTTCCTTGTCACAGTCGGAGAGTCTTTTTGGGGCTGAACAGTCTGTGTTGATGGCTTCTCACTTGGTAGGAAGTCACAGGGCAGTAGGAGATTTCTGTGCACCACTTTATCTCTGCCTTGGCCATTTTCAGGGCTGATGACATACACTGGACTGTCATCTGCTTTCCTCTCCTTCACTTTGTAGACTTGGTTTTCCCAAAAGGACTGGATCTTCGCGGGACCACCACGAGGAGTGAGATTTCGGAGGAGCACTCTATCCCCAGGCTGAAGATCTCTCCCTTTAACTTTCTTGTCGTAGTACGCTTTGCCTCGAGCAGCTTCCTTGGTAGCAGTTTGAGAAGCCACTGTGTACGCCTCCTGCATTCTCTTTTTCCAGCAGCTAACATAGTCATCATAGTCCACATGAGCTTCATCCCTTTTCAGGTTGAAGAGCAAGTCGATGGGCAGGCGTGGGGAACGTCCGAAGATGAGGTAATATGGGGCGTAGCCTGTTGCCTCATTCTTCGTACAGTTGTACGCGTGGACGACTTTAGCTAGCGACTCTTTCCAATCATCCTTCTCCTTGTCCTCCAGGGTCCGCAACATGGACAGCAGGGTGCGGTTGAATCTCTCCACCTGTCCATTACCCTGTGGGTGGTAGGGTGTCGTGTGGGAGCCCTGGATACCAGAGAGTTCTTTCAGTCTTGCCATGAGTTTGTTTTCAAACTCCTTGCCCATGTCGTGGTGTAGTCTGGTCGGGAAGCCAAACTTGAGTGCAAAGTCATTGAAGAGCTTGTCAGCGACTGTTTTAGCTGCTTTGTTCTTCGTTGCATAGGCTTGGGCAAACCTCGTGAAGTGATCCATGATAACAAGTATATACTCGTAGCCCTGCTTACACTTTTCCAGGTGAAGGAAGTCTATGGACACCAGCTGGAATGGGTAAGTGGACTGGATCGAGGACAAAGGTGCACGGGTCTGCTTACTCGGTTTCTTCTTCTTAAGACACTCACATTCTTCTGTAACAAAGTGTTCAACCTCTTTCGCCATTTGCGGCCAGTAGAACCTGTCTCGAATCAGGTCGAGCGTTCTTTCCACCCCTAAATGGCCCATGTCTTGGTGGAGTTCTTTAAAAACCAGGGGACGATAGGCTTTAGGGACCAGTAGCTGCTCTCGGCGTGATGTTTGGCGACGCAGGACACCATTCTGGTCGACGTGAAGCTTCAACCACTGCTTGAGTAGTGCAGCTACTGCAGGATGCTCTGACTTCACCTCAGTTCTACTTGGTCTTCTACCCAGCGACTTATACCAGAGCACTCTTGCCAGAACTTCATCTGCTTCCTGGGCTCTGCGTATCTGGTCTGGTGTAAAAGACTGGGTAGTGTCAGAATCTTTGATTAATTTCAGAGCACTCACCTGGATAACTCCAACGCCTTGGCAAGGGTCTCTCTCCTCCACCGTTACAGACTCCATTGATGCGCTTATGGCTTCCTGTCCAACTTCAGCTGTACAGCTCTTCATGTAGCTGTCAATGTCCAGCGGCATTCGCGACAGCCCATCAGCATCTGCGTTGGTCTTGCCTGGACGGTAGCGGATGGTGAAGTTGTAGCTGGCCAGCTCCGCGACCCATCTGTGACCTGTGGCGTTAAGCTTCGCAGTAGTGAGCACATATGTTAGTGGGTTATTATCAGTGTACACCACGAACGATGGGGCATGGTACAGATAATCCCGGAAACGTTCACAAATCGCCCACTTCATAGCCAAAAACTCTAATTTGCCAGAGTGCAGGTGGTACTTTTTCTCTGCTGGACTCAGGGTGCGGGAGCCATATGCTACGACTCTCATCTTGCCTTGCTGCCGCTGATACAAAACAGCACCTAGCCCAACCTGTGATGCATCACAATGTAACACAAAAGGCTCTGTGAAGTCGGGGTACCCAAGAATGGGGGGTCTTGTAAGTGCATCTACAAGCTGGTTCAATGTCTCCTGGTGGGAGGTCGTCCACTGAACGGGCGCCCGTGATGGTAAGTGGCCTTTACTTTTCTTCACTTCCTTTTTGCACTTGTCGGCTGAGACTGGACCAGAGTTCTCAGAAGATGGAGGGCTGAGCAGGCTGTAGAGTGGATGGGCTACACGGGAGAAGTTGGGGATGAAAGGCCTGTAATAAGAGAGGAAACCAAGCATTTGACGTACCTCTCCGACGGTTGCAGGTGTCTTTTCCTTTAACGCCATTACCGGGGCCAACTCTGCCGGGTCCATTGTGTAGCCTTCACCTGTTACCAGCTTTCCCAGAAACTTCACACTTCGCCTGAACAGTTCACATTTCTTTGGGGTCAGCTTAACACCATGCTCTCTGTAACGCTGGAGGACAAGGCGGATATGTTCCAAGTGTTCATCAAAGCTGCTGCTGTGCACCAGGTTGTCGTCCAGGTATGGGAGGCAGATAGTGTCTCTGAGGCCTGCCATACAGTGCTCCATGCTTCTCTGGAACTCAGCGGGTGCGGAGCTCAGGCCAAAGGGAATGCGTACCCACTGATAGAGCCCCCAGGGTGTGATGAAGGCGGTTAAGGGGCGGCTTTCTTCATCCAAGAAACCCTGGTGGTACGCCTTACCCTGGTCTAACACAGAAAACCAGGAGCTCCCGCCCAGAGCATCCAACATGTCTTGGATCCTTGGGATTGGATGGCGATCTGGGACTGACTTGCGGTTGAGCTCCCTAAAGTCACAACAAAGGCGGAGAGTGCCGTCTTTCTTGCGGACACACACCACAGGTGATGAGTAGGGGGACCGTGATGGTGTGATCCAGCCTTTGGTAAGCAGGTCTTGCAAATACTCTTTCACTTCGTTGTGCAGGGGTTTTGGGATGGACATGTAAGTCTTTTTCACAGGATTTGTGTCATGGAGGCTTATATGCATCCTCAGGGATGGTATGCAGCCGACATCGTCACTGTCATATGCAAACGCCTCACATTCCTCTCGCAACATCTTCCTCGCAGCCGCTCGCTGATTTTCATCCAGATGCTGGAGATCCACTGGTGGGTCCCATGACTTTGGTCTCTGTTGGTTCTCTCGTGTCTGTGTGTTACTCGGGTTGTGTGACTTTAGCTCTGTACCATTTTTGTTCTCTTGTGTCAGCTCATTTACTTTAGTCTGGATGCCAGCTGTGTATACAGTCTTTACTGGTTCAAGGTATCCAATCACTTTACGGCTCTCCAGATAAACGGTGTGGTCTGTGGTGTTAGTCACAGGGATGGGCACATATGGTACTTTTCTGTCTGGGATTTTCACCAGTACATCACTGAATATTATGCCCTCTGGTTGTGGGTCAGCTCCATCAGGTAGAAAGAGCATGTCTTGGCCCCGGGCATGTGAACTAACGTGTGCCCGTACATAAACTGTAGTGACTTGGTTCGCTGACAAAGGCACTCTTCTTACACCAGTCCTTACCACACCTGTCTCTGGGCCTTCACTGCTGTTCTGCACAAGCTTGACAACATTATGTGCAGTGCGTACAGTTATTTCAAATGCTTTACTCACATAGTGTGCTAGCTGTTTTCTTCCTCCTTTGGTCTTTACTTCTTCCTGGTTCACGATAGCTTCAATGACATTGTAGCCAATGATGGGATCACTGGCCACAGCCGGGTCACTGGATACCAATATTGGGACTTGCAGCTCACTGGTTGGGGACAAATCACTGCCTAGTCTGAAGCTGACTTCTATCCAACCAATGTAGGGAATGGGTGTGTCATTTGCAGCAAACACTGTGAGCGTCTCATTGTCTAACAGTTCTGAAACAGGTCTGACGACTGTGTGAGGGAGGTGGTTTTGCCGCCAGTTTTCATTTACTATGCTGGACTGTGCCCCTGAATCCCACAACACCTTAGCTGGGTGATTGTCCATAAAACAGTTCACAGTACATCTGTTTCCCACCAGGCTTACTAACCGTGACTTCCGTTGAGGGGGTAGATAGTGAACCTCAGTTATCGCTGATGGGACACCAGTTGCAGTTTCTTTGGAGGATGTTGGTGGGCTTGACTGTTCATTATGGGACCGTGGGCTTTGGACTACTGTTGGTCCCGTCTCAGTAGTCCCTCCCCGTTTCCCGATGGCAGTCTCGGTGCTCGGCATCCACGGGAGTAGTGGCCCTCTCGCCCACATTTGAAACAGTGCAGGCAGCTCTCTCCTTTCCCCTCTTCTTTGCACTTTTTACAGCCTTTTTCTCGTTGCTTTGGTGCCATGGGGCGGGGACTGGTTTCCATAACAGCCATAAACATTTGTTTCATCTCTTTACGTAGTTCTTCTATAATCTGCTGCGTGTCTGACTTAGTCTCTTTATTTTTCACTGTTGTCATGGCCACTGTAGCGGGGGATTCTCTGGGTTTGGAGGGGCTCTGAGCAGATGTCAGGGCTGTTTGGCATTCTGTTTGGAGCTCTTGGACCCTGGGAATCTTGGCTGCAGTGGACCTTTTCCGTTTCTCAAATCTTTCATTTTCTAGCTTTGAAGCTTCATTGACTTTCTCAATCAGTTCTTCATCTGTTATGGTTATGTCGTTTAGGGGGGGCAGTAGCTGATACTTGATAGAGTCACTGAGCAGCCCAGTTTCAATGGAGCGGAGGAATTTGCGCTGGATGGTGGCTCTGCTATACAGTTCATCTGTCTCCTCATTTGCCGCTTTCCATAACAACTTCTCTTTAAGTTCAATGGCACGAAATACAAAGTTTAAAGCAGTTTCTTTGGGCTCTTGGGAGATATTGAGGAGCTGATGGTAAAGCTCAGTGGGGCTGTCTACCCTATAGTGTCCCTTTAATATGGTGAGCAGTTTGCTAAGTGTTAACCCACGTTTAATCTCCAACATGTCTCTTAGGGGTGTTCCTGGACTAATGGCCCTAATTACCGCTTCCACAATTTCAGTCTCCGAGTGCCCTTTTTCACTCCCATTCTCAATCTGGCGAATCAAGCTGAGATAGGATAGCTTGTCCTTCTGCCCATGCTCTCCAATCTGCCCACAGATTTTAAACTCCCTCTTCAGTGTTACCTCTTGAAGAGTTCGCGTTGCCTCTGGTCGGGCTCTGGGTGAGTAATCTGCAATATGTACTGGAGTAGCACATGCGGTGTTCTCAAGATCTTTCTTTTGCATAGACTCTATGCCTTGGGGTTCCCTTTCTGACTGACTCTCCCCTTTGCTTAGTCTCTGGATGTATACAGCAATGTCTTTATAAAACTGTTTCACTTGATCCTCTTCCTCACTTTTCTCCACATCATCAAACATGCCCTCTGCCAACCTGATGAGTGTCCTCTTGGTCTTGCTGTGAGACTCTGCGCTGTCCAGGCCGGAACATTTCAGTCGCCTGCAGACATCCACAAGATGCTCTCTCTCCAACTGCCACAAGGCTGCACTCACTTCGTCACGCAGAGGTTGCAGAGATTCCATTTCTTTTGGTTGAAGGTTCGTCTCTTGGGAAAGAAGGTGGTTGGTGATGGTGTTGACTCACTAGCGCCACCTCCTGGCTGGCTCGCCAAAATATGTTACACTGTTGAAATGATGGGCCAACTCATCTCCCGTGCAACATATTTATTTTTACAGAAAACTGTAAAAACAGAGAAATAAGGCAATCAGTTATCTTTGGCGCGCAGGCCGTACGCTGCCTCTTCATCACTGACACTACTTCTTCTACTGTAGCTGACATTACTTTATACAAGTAACTTATACAGTTTCACATTCACATGCACCACCTTTGTAAACTGGTTAAATTACACAAATACATTTTACTATGCACATGAACAACATAGTGAACTCATTACAGTTTTATCTTGTTTTTTGCTACTGTTTTAATCTATTTATCAACCTGTCTTCTTAACTGTATTTAATAAACTAGATCTCTTTCAAATAAATGTTTTTCTTAACATATTTCTATAGCATTCACTCTTCATGAACTAAACATAAAGCAATTCACACTTTCTCTTATTGTGCAAAATATATATCTTGTGGCTTTAACCCAAAAATACACCTGCACCGAGCTCACAGAGTTTCGGTACAGTCTAACACTTTGATCGGCACAGGCTAACAACTGGACCAACTTGGAAATTAGCTCTTTAGCTTAACATTCGCCACAAACAAGACATTTATCATTAATCGCCACTGCTGTCTGTCACTTTTATAACATCTGTTTATATTATCAACCACCCAGCTTACCTGTAAAAACAGAGAAATAAGGCAATCAGTTATCTTTGGCGCGCAGGCCGTACGCTGCCTCTTCATCACTGACACTACTTCTTCTACTGTAGCGTCAGCTACCGATGCGTACAGGACCGAGCGCCCTCTGCTGGCGGAACTTATACAACAGTAAAACTTACATTGCAGTGGCCTTACTAAAAGAAAATGTCTCTGAGCATCAAATAAAATGGGGGGCTACTATTTTCATGTCTCTGTCTTTAACATAGTGCCACATTTGCTAATATAAATAAAATGCTACTGTCATGAAATCAAACACAATATGATGCTTTTATAAGGTGATACAAGTGGATAAATCCAAAGAATGTGTCCTTTTAGCTCACTGCTAGTTAGTTGTATAACATCTCAACATCTGATATAGACAAGAACCCTGCAGAGGCCTAAGATGTACCTAAGATTCAAACTTTGGGAGTTCAACCCCTTATCATTATTATCATTGTAATAAAAAGTCAGTAAGATTAGTCACTGGCTGATTAAAAGGACAGAGAGTAAGTGGTTGGAGAAAGAGAGGTTTTTCTGCTTCTGTTAAACTGTTTTACTTCTCGTTTGTTCATTCCCATAGTTACACTGTTGATGATTCAGCTTCAAAATCCACATGGTCATTTTTGTGTGGTCATAACTGACGCATGGGCTAAAGTTTAACAAGTTAACAATGTTAATTTTAGGCATGACTTTGAGTGGATAGTTTCTGTCTTTCAGTTGTGTGCCCTATCTAAAGCATGTCAGCAAGCAAAGCCCTGTTAAAGTGGATTACAGCTAGTGATGGCATGTATAATAAAACATAATCTCCTCCCCTCCCCCCATAGCTGTAACTCCTTGGTCAGCTTGTGGTGTGTATCTGTGTGCACTACAATCTATTACATATGTGCTCTCTGCAAGCTTTCTTTTAAAACAAGGGGAGTCACAGAACATGCAGGGCACTGCAGTGAAACAACCTACAGCTACAAAGCAACCTTACATCTGCCACATCATTAAGTAAGCTGCTGGTGAGTCACCTTTAAATCTGTCATCCAAAACAACCTATGATGGACAGCTGACGTGTCCAGGACATTGCAGGACAAGACATCTAACGCATACTGAAAAGAAGTCCAGCTCCAGCCTTGAACTTAGAGACGAAAAAGAAATAAGACAGAATGACAATGATAAACAACAACATGCTGAGAACGGATCAAGTTCAGGTTCAAACGTGGGTAAGAGGAAAGCAGCTGGTCCATTAATGGACTGATGCGATAATGAGAAGCAGGTGTGGATTATTAGAAAACTGGAACAGGTGATAAGATAAATGTGTCAGGTGACCATGCACCTGGTGGACAGGTGCTCAATGGCAGTGACTATGAAAGACCTTATAGCAGATATTTTGAGGCATTTATCGAGGGAAGCACAGGTGTCACTAATCACGTTAACAATGACTGTTCAATTCAGGTAATTCAATGAAGCCTTGTCATTGAGCCACAATTAAAACACAGAAACACGAATGCTGCATACCCTAATTAAATAGCCATTATTTACACCTGTTTGTCCTGATTAAACAATTCAAAAGATCTGCTCTAAAAGGCTGTTACACACTGAACACTTTGTGAATAAAACAACATTAAATTAAGAATTTTCTGGATGCAAACATAACGTGAAAAATATATTTACACCGAATGTGTTGCGTTTATGCAGCAAATTCATCCTGAAAAACTGTGGGGGAAAAATGAAGTCAACATTAAGCCATGAGGTGCTGGTCGCCATGTTTCTAAACAAGAAAAGGGAGATATGGATATTCTGGGTTCGGCGAGTTGTAGCAGTATCACAACCACACATACATATTTCGGGGTCAGTTTGAGCTCTTTTTGTCATTTTAGAGAGCCAACTGACGTGCAGCAGCGTGTAGCTGCGTGTCTGAGGTTAAATAAGATTGTTTTTATTATCATATGTACAATTCCAGTTAAGCTTTTTGAGTTATTAGTGCGCTTGTTGCCAAATGCAGTGATCTGATTGGTCAGCTCCCTTTATCTGAATGCGAAAAATCGAGTTTGGTTGAAAAAAAAAATTGTCCAGTGAAATTATGTGGCCATTGTGAACAGCTGCATTAAAAATTGGCAAATCTGAAAAATATTTTTAATGCACGAAATAAGATTAAGCACGTCCTATAAAAGCCTTGAGACAGAAATCATTATATAACGGTAATCACCAGTATCTTAGCAAATACAACATAATGTTTATTTCGTAGATTATCATCCCTTTTTGAGTTAAAATAGATGATAAAGAAGAATATGAATTACTGTGAGACTTACAAGTTGCTAGTCAACGAGATTACAGGGGTCATAAATTGTAACCTGAAATTGTTGGTCCAGTCTGGTGCAACTTGCCTGTTTCATTAAGCCGCACATGCTAGGATTTGGTGTTCTCCTTCATCATCAAGGTTTTCCTCACTAATGTGCTAAAGAACTTACAAAAACTCCTCTACACACATGCTGGCTAAGATGACTAGTAAATGGAAAATTATCTTGTAGAAGAAAAATAACACACGCATTGTTTACTTGCTAATATTGCAAAGTTGCTGGCTTTTCAGCTTACCCAGATTCAGACCTCATCAACAGGACTCAGACACACCTTAAAAACAATGCAAACTACAGATTTCAGAGGAAGTGGAGTTAAGCTTGCTTTCAGAGACAAAAGGCAACTGTGACAAAAAGATAGCAGCAATTAAAAGAATGGACACAAAACCATGAGAAGCTTAATGACAATTCTGTTGGACATACAAGGAAAGAGATTGCTTTAACTAGAGTTCTTTTAATTGATAACTATTTTTAGTTTTCTTTGGACAAGCACTGCCTGCACTGATTGCCCTCATATGCTACTGGTTTATGAGTACAATATCTGCCCAAGATAATAACATAGTCACCGTGAGCATATTAGTAGTTAATATTAGACTCTAGCTAAAATCATTGGCTGCCAAAATTCTCAGTTACCAAATGTTTTTTACCCGAATATATTAAGTTTTGTATCCAGACACAATTAGAGCGACTGCTTTGCTAATGTTTTGCTCACACTGGTTGTTTTGTTAGTGCAGAGTTATGAATCTTAAAAGGAAGCACAAATTGGAACGACACTTTTTTTTTTGCATAGATTTTAATACCACAATCACAATGGAGCACAAATAACATGAAGTAGAAGGAGAAATGACCTTGATAGTTAATATGTTCAAACCTGAACAGCAGGCAGTGAAATCAATGCTGTCCCTGTTCTAATTTGCTTTCAGTGCAAGATAGTGGTAGATAGTCACGTAAAACAAACAAACAAAGCAACTTCCCTCTCTCTTCCGATTACCTGTGATTCACAAGCACGTGTATAAGATGCGGGAATGAAGAGATGAAGAAATCCCATGAAATTAGAAACCAGTCACTATAAGGTGTCCAAACAATGAACCAAAAAAACCCAAAAAACTACTGTCATCAGAGTTCAAACCCAGCACTCCACTTTTTTTCTGTCTTCATGAATTTATCTTCCTTGATGCCTCATATTTAATTTTGTGTCTGTATCTCATATCCTCATAGCACTTTATTTTATTGTTGATTTATTCTGTTTGCACATTGTGCAAGGAAACAACATTCTGATCTTGCATTTGTCCTGCACATATTTCAGAACTGAAAAAAACAGTTGTCTTGTAAATAATGCAGCTTGTGGTTTTCCATGTGTGAATGAAGTCAGTGCAGACCTCAAGTGCTTACAGCTTCACAAGAGCAATAGATGGTTGTCAAATTTTCTGCTGCACAGTGGGGGAAAAAAGAACAGTCGGGTGACACAGGGAAGCAGCTGTTTCCTTCATTTGCCCTGACTCATGGCATCATCACAGCTGACTCATGAATTCAGGCTGCTTTCAGCATGTGCACATAGTGCTTACTTAGAAGTCTGACGCTGTTAGGACAATGGAGGTGGCGGACTTTTGCCTCCCAAGTTTGTACTGTTAAAAATGTATCAGCACGAGAAAGCCAGCTTCAAATGAGAGGATGACCTGGTAGACCAGCGGTCCCCAACCTTTTTTGCGCCACGGACCGGTTTATGCCCGACAATATTTTCACGGACCGGCCTTTAAGGTGTCGCGGATAAATACAACAAAATAAAACTAGTACCAGTACCGAAAAAAAGAATATTTATTCATAACACACGTGAAAAGACCCAGGAAAACCAAGTTAACGACAAAAACGATAACAAAATAATGCTGAAAACCGATAAAAACCTTGAAAACCATACATTTCACACCTGAGCCTCAACTCTCGCGGCCCGGCACCAAACGACTCACGGACCGGTACCGGTCCGAGGCCCGGGGGTTGGGGACCGCTGTGGTAGACTATACCTTATGTCTTACAGGATAGGCATTCAAATGTTATTGTTAGCTAGGACTGACTCAGAGCAGTGGGTTTAGAATAGGGTTTAGTGTTATATTTACATTTAATTACAGAATGAGCAGCTTTTTCATGCTGCATATGCTCAATTTCTGCCATGGTCCCTCTTTCTGCCCCTTTAGCGCTCATACTTGCTAATTTGTTAGCAAACAACAGCACATTCTTAATCTTTGCTGGTTTGGTTCCAACCAACAAACATCAACATTTTTCTCTGTGCAAGTGCTTGACATTCTAGGATTTAAATCATTCTCTTTTTTCTGTTTTCTATCAAAATGGGATCCTTGACTTGTTAGACGAATCTGTAAACCACTACACTATAGTTAGCTGTCTTTTGATTACTTCCTGTTTTACATTAAAAGCTATTTTCTCTCATTTCAAGTTCTTTTTACTATTGGCCTTTGTATTCATTGATTATCTTAACCTGATATTCATGGCTTTCACCTGTGTGTGACTTCCCACCTGTCTCTTATCACCAATTGTTCTTGTGTGTGATCATGTTTCCCCGTCTAAGCTAATGCTTTCTTTTTGGATTTGTCTTTACTTATGAATTCATTTTTGCAATGTAGAATGAAGGCAACATACCTCACTGACTGCTCAGGAAAATTGTTTTGCCTCGAGGTGCTTTATATTGTAAGGTAAAGACCCTACAATAATAAATGTAAAACACAGGAAAACCCCAACAATCATTCCACTTTTAAATATTCTAGTAACCACAAGTAAGCCCACAGTCTGAGAGGGAGGAGCTCTAATGGGGTGATACGATACTATAAAGTCATTAAGATAAGATGGGGCCTGATTATACAAGACGTGTGAGGAGCAGGATTTTGAATTTGATTCTGGATTTAACAGGGAGCCGATGAAGAGAAGCTAAAAGAGGTGAAATATCCTCTCTCTTTATAGTCCCTGTCAGTATTCTTGCTGCAGTACTTTGGATCAACTGAAGGCTTTTCAGGGAGTTTAAGGACATAATATAACAACGATAATAATGAATTACATTGTTGACAGTGTTGGGGAGTAATGGAATACACATAGCGTCAAAAGACTCCACCTCCAACCTAAAGAAACATCTGAAAGTGAGTTCTTTCTAAAAAAACAAAACAAAAAACATTTCCCTGCTGCAACTATCTTGTTTTAGTTGTGGTAGCTACCTGGGTTATGTCCCACTTCAGTATTTTAAATGTACTATTGCTGTGTGATTTATTACTATTACTGAAGGCTGCGTTACAACCTGCTAGCTGCAAATGATCATGTGCTTTCTGAAAGGAGACAGAAAGAAAACATATTACTGATACAGAAATAGTTTTCTGTACAAGATCACTGCAAAAAGTGCAGCATTACCTAATGTCCACCCTACTGTTACTCATATTATGTTAAGATTTAAAAATCTAGTTGGTAAATCTTTCAGAACTGCACATGATTATTTGCAGCGAGCAGGTTGTTAAAGCTATCCATCAAGTCTGCAGTCTATGAACTGACCTCAGCTAACAATGCTAGCTCAGTAGGGAGTAACCTTCAGTAATGGTAATAAATCATGCAGCAATAGTACATTCATGTTGTAAAAAGCATGACAATATATCAAGTAATCCAGAGTATTTAGAATACGTTACTCTCATTGAGTAACTTAACAGAATATGTTACAAACTACATTTTGGTCCATGTATTCTGTAATCTGTGGTGGGATATATTTTAAAAGTAACCTTCCCAACACTGATTATTAAATATATAATTTGAAATGAAGTGTTCAATATGATATAAAGCACAAATGCTAGGATAAAGACGTTTACATAAAAGCTTCGGTAAATAAGAATTGCAGTTTTACCTGCTTCTGATTACACAACAAAGTAAACAGTACGCACACAGTAAGCAATTACCTTTCCCAGAAAACCCTTGAAGTAAACAATCATTTCCGTCTGAAACGACCCAAGTAAGTATTGTATTCACAGGCAGGAAGAGGCGGCAACATTCTTATTTTTTTTAATGGAAGCTGCTCAGTGATCCCCTAAAATTTCAAGCATCCTCCACGTGGATATTTCAAACCCACGTGACATTTCATTGATAAGAGGATGGATGATTTTTCCATTGCATCATCTCAGTCTAGATGGTAGGGCTCATGAAAGGCTGAACCTTCACTGGCCTCCTGATGTACCTGTTCGCATGTGTAGAGAGCCACACAAATGAAAGCAGGGTAACATGAATGGAAACAACTGCTCTCCCCAATGCTCCAAAAAATGTTGAATACATCATAAACAACTGATGTGATGCTTTGTCATGCAGCAGGCAGGTTAGGACCTAAAAACAGGACTAATTCGAAAAATCCCTCAGCTTCATTTGCTGGCAGCTCACGGATTAAACAAAATGGACTGAAACCCAAGAAAAACACACTGACTGCGAGTACACTAACAGAGATGAGGGAGGACGTGACAAAAAAAAACCCAAGAGAGATGCAGACACATATGGGATAACAAGCATGGGAAACAGGTTGAGAAACAGCTGGCAAGAATCAAGGAAGACAAGACATGGGAAGCAGAACTAAAGAAAGGCACGTAAGACAAAGACTAACAAAATAAAACAGGAATTCACAAAATACAAGACACATGAAAAGGAGTTGTCAAGACACAGGAGGGGCAGGATGAACAAAGCACTGAATGTAAACTGGAACCCTGTGCAGAGCTGCAGAGCCTAGATAGCTAAACTAAAAAGCCTGAAAATATAAATACTAATCAAGAGAAAATCTAACCAGTGCAATCAATGCAATCATTGGGTTATAATAAAAAAAAAATCAAAGTTAAGTTATGGATGAGATTTAAACTGTGACTTTGAAACAGAGTGTATAGGCGATTTACCGAATGTGTAGATAAATCCCCCTCAACATTTTCTTAACCTTGTGTGTGCCTCTCACATAACTTGGGGCTGAGCACTTTCCCTCTCAGCTGAGCTCAAAGGGCTTTGAGGGCTGCCAGGATTACTGTGCCCGGTGTCCGTGTCACTTACCCGGTGATTGGCATATGGCAAGCCATGTGACACAGCCAGCATGATGGTGAGATCAGCTTAATCAAGAAGCCGTAAAGAGACACTGCATTCACAGAAGCATGCGATGAATGGCCGCTGTCATTTCTCCCCTACGTCCGTGGCTCCTGTCATAGACCATAAGCTAAAACATTACAACGTGACTTGATGTACCAGCACATTTCAGCTTGCCAGAGCTTCATTGTCGTTGTTGGTGCAAAGAAACCCTAATAATAAGAACAAAGTGATTGCAGAGCAGCTCATTGCATGAGGATTATGTTCTTTTCTGGCATGGCTGACTCTACTGGGAACCCGTATGATCTGCAGAGCAAAACAGGATGGAATTGGCCAATTGGGAGAGCAGTGTGCTCAGCAAGTCAGGCTAGGGGAAGAGCACCTGTCCAATTTCCTCACTGAGATAATCCCCATCACCTTTCATGTCATCATTGGGGATGTGCATTAGCTTCTCATGCACAGCTTAACAATAAAACTTAAAATAAAACAGTATATTGAGCCTGTGCTGGAATGTGTACTGAACTTTTTCTGCAGGGTTTAAACCTGCAGTTTATGGTGTTACAGTGATGCTTGTACTCCACCTGGTTCACAGTCTGCCAGTGCAGAGAGTACAGTCAAAGAGGCTTATGGCCATACGCTACCAAAGAGGCTTTGCACACTCTGGGCCCCCTCCATTCAGAACAATGACCCAGCTGTGTGTGTGGCCCTTTTCTCTTTGGAGTCATACAACACATGGAAGCTCTGCTAACAGGTCAGTGGAAATGAAACAAGTCCTCAGCCAGTTGTTTGTACATTTCTGCGGTGCTATGGCTGCAGATGAAACAATTTTTTGCCCTCACTGCACTGGGAACACAATGTGCTCATGTGTCCCCCAGACTGATGATCAAATGTAAAGGAGAATAGAGCTTGCATAACACTGTGGGTTACAGTAATAGACAGCAGGCCTCATGTTATTCAAATTTCCTCACTGTTCCGCTTTAGCCTGTGCAGAATGATTACATTTCAGTTTCTGCAGATCATCGGGCCAGTTTGCCTGAGCGGGAGGCTCCTTATGTTTGAAGTTTGAAAGAGGCTTTAGCCACTCACACCATAATGAAGCCATTGAGCTCTGATGGGGCATTTGTACAAGCTGAACTCATGATGAATAAACAAGCCCCTCTTACATAAATAGCAAACAAGGCCAACCCCAATTATCATACAGTCTCAAACAATCGGCTTCCGAGCTGAATTTCATGGTGTCAGAACTGGTTGGGTCTTTGTCTTATGATGGCTTTGGGCATTTATTGACAACATTTATTGGCTGCTTTGCATTTCCGAGTAATAATATGATTACCAGGTATCGACTGATTTCAAAGCATTTTTGATAGCAGAACGTGTACCTCTCTGCACCACAAGCTCATTATAAATTCTGCAGGACATCTGTGTTCAGTGCTCCTGCAGGTAAAGCTTAGTCCAAAGCTCAAAGAGCAAAGTCGCTTATTTAATTTCCTGCATGGCTGTTGGCACCTTTTCATGCTGTCTAATTAACCTCCCTTTGACCCAAGTAGAGTAGGGTGCACACCAGCAGTTAAGGTCAAAGTTAACTCAGGAGTCAAACTGCAGTGAAAGTTTGGGGGGGGGGGGTTGTCTGAAATTTTAAAACAAGTTTAAAACAAAACTCCTCATATGCGCTCAGGCCTGAAATTATATTATATAGACTTAAATGATTAGAAAATTAACTGGAAAAGTGTGATTGTTAAAAAAAGAAAGACTGTGACAAAGCGGGTTCCTTCAGTTTTTAGGGTTGTACCAAATTGTTTCACATTACATAGAAAAACAAATAAAAAAGATGGATTGTCACATTAAAAGCAGCATAGTAATTTTAAATTACTGTGTCATTTGTAATAATGTTGCAAAGGAACATTTTTACTAACCTTTTTACAATCTTTTGATCTTTTGATTTTTTGAATTATTAATTCTCAAAGTGTCAAGTGCCTGTTGTATTTTGAGCCTTTTTCCTTTTCTTATACTTATATATACTGAAAAAGCAAAAAGCTGTATATAACAGCAAGCTACCTTTTCAATGACACACCTTTTCCTCTTCTTTTTTGTTACAACTTCTAAAAATTAATTACAATCACAACCTGCTAATAATGACAAGCAGTTCCAATAAAAGGAAAAGTTAAATTGAGCTTGACCCCATATATACATTATATAATATCCTGCCAAATGCATTCACAGAAAACAGGTGCCATTGTCAACGATTCAAGAGATTTCCACCCAATCCTGGAAACATAAAGAGGCTATTTGTTGTCTTTTGTGTCAGGCTTTAATTGAGATGACTCAGCTAAATGTCAGCATAGCAGAGAGGCTTGAATAATAGTGCCTTCAGTCTGTAGTTGCGGTTGCACCCCAGAGAGGAACAATCAGATGCTTCCATTCCGGCCCAGTTCAGGTCGAGACGGGTGATGTTACACGAACAGGACACTGTGTGTCAGCTAAATGAATTGGGTCCACGCCGAAGAACAGCTCCTGTTTTATCCCACTGTCCCTCTTGACAATTTCTTTGCCACAATGTAGTGCTCTCCACAGGAACAGTTCCCACGGTATGACAGGGAACCTGGGACACATTGTTCGGCTGGAGGGCAGCAGTGTGTGCTTACCTGAGTGTCTTTTTAGCAGCATTGCGTGGATGGGAAGTGATTAAATGACACGTTTTAAGATAGAAAAGAATAAAAAGCAGACAATAAAACCTTTACAAAAATGCCAATATGAGAGTTCAAAAGGACTGGTGGAGCTTTAGTAATGACCTCTTTTTGGTATGCTATTGTGAAAACTGTCTTTAGGGAACCAGAAGAAGATGTGAAAATGCTGAAGAGGAAGAAAAGTGAATCTAAGTCAAGGTATTTGCTTTCCAGACATACTGTATGCTACCGGGGAAGAATGTGTCTTTTATTTTGTGTGGAGCTTTAAAGTCTTTGGTGACTTCTGGGTGACTACTTTCATTCCCCCCCCCCCCCCCCATTCATCCAGAGGAAATCCAGATGTGCGCAATGAGTCCACATGATTTATGTTTTCAATTACAGCAAACAAAAACCCCGAACTTCACTAACTTTTGTTGCCATTGAGACACCAAACAAAACTGCACTGTTAAATATCTGATTAACAAAACTAATTTTTAAAAGTTCTGTAAAGATAGTTTTATCATGCTCTTTGCTAAAACGGTGCAATTATATAATTATATTTTCTCTTGATGTATGAATACTTGCAGTAAGGTATGGATAATTGCTCTGCCCTATTTACTGAGAAACTCCCTCTCCTTTCACCACTGGAGGGCAATCCCTAGCTTCAGAGTTCAGAGTGGGTGTACTGGTCTTTATCCTTGACACTTCAAGTTGTGCTGCTCACGGTAAGAACTCAAATAGTGCAAACACCATGTACACTAAACCTGAACATGTTTTTTCGGCCTGCTTTTGAGTATCTTTTTTATCTTGAGTGTCTTTTTTTCTTTTCTACTCATCTAATGGCACATAAAAATGTAATGGAAATTTAAAATATATATATATATATATATATATATATATATATATATATATATATATATATATATAAAACTTGGTAAAATAAAATGTAGTATGATGCAGCTGTTTGTATCAGTTTAATGAGCTTCACTGAATGCTATTATAATATTTAGCTTTTTCTATTCTATTTCCACGTGTACAGAGATGCCACATGCTTGTTCAGCTGGTTGGCTTCCTGTACAAACTCAATACAAAGTTTTGTTCTCTGCACTTTTTTTTTCTTACATATTTACTCACACAGCATTTATTGTTTGACTCATAATTGATTTCTTTTCTGGACCTGTACTTGCCCTTGACTCAGGGAGTTTCTGTTTGCCTAAATTCAGCCAGAGCTGCTCCTCTGTGAGTCGGATGTCAGGTGTACTGTGACTTTTGGGCCACATCTGGTCTGCAAAAACATTTGCTGTAACCCATGTCTCACTCTCCTCATGATTTTGGCCCAGTGTTCAGTCTTGTAACAGAGCTGTACCAAAAGTTGTCTGTAATCTGAGCAGGTGGGTCTGTAGTTTACTGTAATGGACCCACCACACTGAGACCCATCACTTATAGTCTTATCGACTTAAACAGTTTTTAGTTTTCTTCTCTAGCTGGAAGGAGAGATTGTGTAAAATTTGTGACCATTAGTTTGGATTCCAGTGGCAACAAGTGGCATTACACATGCAAAAGTACCAATATGCCCACGCAAACTTTACATCCTGTGCTGCATAACTCCTCCTCTAATATGCATGCAGTGAGCATGCATGGTGCTTCTCTTTGTGTCCTCTTGTGTAACCTCGCTTAGCGTGTGAGTGAAGCAATGTTCAGTCCAGCTTTACAAAACCCTTTCATTCATTTCCTTGAGATCAGTCTGGTGGTGCGACCAGTCTCTAGTTCACAGTCCTCTGGGGAAAACATGCAGGGTCATTGAACAAAAAGGTTTAACTGGATAAAATTTTTCCACAATGCCATATGACGCCAACCGGCAACACACTGCACTGGCCAATTAGGCCTGGTAGATTTCTTTGTAATGTGTAATGCCATCTGCTTCTGCTGTTTACCCTAGAACTGCTGTGTTTAGATTTGCTAATCTTTCATAATTAAAAAATCCCATGTCCCCATTAATCCCATTAATTTAGTATCTGAGAACCCTTGAAAGTTGAATTGGATTACCTGCATTGGCTGATTTTATCTAAGTGCATTGATTAGAAGTCATGCAACATGTAAAAGAGTTTTAATATCCATGAATGTTTTCTAAGTTTGACAATAGTGCTTCAAAAAAGTTGAGATGGCGTCTAAAATATAAATAAAACACAATGCAATGATCTGCAAACCTTAATCTAAGTGTTATTCACAATAGAGCATAGAAACGGATCAAATGTTGCTACTTTCTTATTCGGTCTCTGAATTGAATTTCAAAATATCAAAGTTGAATTTCAGAATAATCTAAATCTAATCTAAATAATAAAATTGCAAAGACTTAGAATATCTCATAATCTAAAGTACATAGTATAGTACACGATAGATTTGGAAAATCTGGAGAAATCTCTGTGCGCAATGGATGAAGCCAAAAATCAATCCTGAATGCCCGTGATCTTCAGGCATTAAAAACAGACACATTTCTCTCTTGGAAATCACTGTTTCATCCAGAAATCTCTGTCTGTGACCACACTTCACTGTGCCATCCACCAATGGCATAGCAAACAGTAACAGACCATTAAATGTGACATGGAAATTCTGCTGTTTTCTCTGGGCCAAAGCTTATTTTAAATGGACTGAGGCAAAGAAGAAAAACTGTCCCATGGTCAAATTGAAATTTAAAATTCAGTTTTGGAAACCATGGACACTGCGTCCTCTGGACTTAAAGGGAGAGGGAGCATTCACCCTATTATCAGCAATCGGGTCATAGGCCTGCCTCTCTGATGGTACGGGGGTGCATAAGTGCCTATGAAATTAACAGTTTGCATATCTGAAAAGGTGCATCAATGCTGAAAACTGCTGTTCAGAGTTTGTGACATCAGTTGTTCTCAGATTTTTCCTTGGAAACTAACTTATAAATGTTTGCAGAAAGCCCCTCTGCAAACATTTATAAGTTAGTGCTGCAGTTTTTTTGTTTTGTTTTGGTTTTTTTGGAGGAAAACGTGGCTTGGAATGGTGAAATACCCATGTACTCATCCATCAGCTATTCAGCCATTCATCTCTCCTTATTGCATCTCTAGCAGTTGCAGTCCAGCATACCCACATCATAACAGATTGCCTCGCCTTGAGGGTTTCAGTTAGTGATCTCATGTTTTCTGTTTTGTTTGTCATCCAAATGCATATGCACGGTTTAACCTCTAAAAAATGGCATTTCTTGGTATTTTTTTTACTTCATCCAAAATTTGTGGTTTTTCACAATTCGCAGGTGCTTTAGGAACATAACCTCTGTGAATTTCAGGGGTCAATGCTATGCTGATTTTAGAGCAACATACTAGGCTAGGCAGCGCCTCTACCACCTACGACAACTGAGGAAGTTCAGGGTCTCTCCAGAGATCCTCAGGATTTTCTATACAGGCGCTGTGGAGAGCATCTTCACACAGAACATCACATCCTGGTTTGGGAACAGCCGTGTTAAGGACCAAAAAGCTCTTCAGAGAGTGATCCGTACAGCAGAACGCTGCTGCAGGATTGCTCTCTCCCCCCCGCTTCAGGACACCTACACCAGGAGATGCCGGACTAGAGCAGCGCAGATACTGAAGGACCCGTCCCATCCTGGCAACAAACTGTTCCAACTTCTGCAATCCGGTAGAAGGTTCTGCATCATCCGGGCAGAGAGACTCAAGAGGAGCTTCTATCCCCAAGCCATCCGGGCCCTAAACCAACCCTAACTTGCATATTTCAGCAAGACAATGTTAAACTGCATATTGCATCTGTTACAACAGCATGGCTTGATAGCATATGAATCTGGGTGCTGACCTGGGCTGCAGGCAGTTCAGACCTTTCACCAACTGACAACATTTGGCTGATCAGGAAACATGATGAGAAGAATAGGACAACATTCCTCTCAAAAAAATCCAGAAACTGTCTCCTTCAGTTCCCAGACATTTGTTGATAGCTGCAAAAAGAAGAGAGGATGTCACATGGTGGTAAACATGGCCCTGCCCCAACTTTTTTTTTTTAAAGCTGTTAGTGCCTCAGAAGGCGCTACTATTTTCCCTAAAATGGTGAATTTTCTCAGCTAAAACTTTTAATTTTTTTTCTCTATTGTTAATAAAATGTAATAATTTAAAATAACATTTGCATATTATTGCATTGCGTTTTGATTTATGTTTCACACAGCATCCCAACTTTTTTGAAATTTCGGTTGTATGTGCAATCTCAGGATGTTTCTTTCCAATACTCTTCCAAAATATGAGCCTTTGTTTCTTAGTACAAAGAGAGTCTGTTTAGCAAAAGCTACGAAAATTTTCTGAAACTTCCTGATGAGAGAAGCAGAAACTAACAGGTGCAAAAAAAGAAAACAAAACCCCCGTACAGTGTGTAAGGAAATGAACGATTCAACCTTCAGCCTTCTTTTTTAAGTCTGGAGCCTCTTAGTGGTTCTCACACTGACAACCATTTTTGTTTGATGAAATGAACTGGGAGTGGAGGCTGCTCTGGACTATTGGACTGCTTTGCTCTCATAGCTATTATGAATATTGTGTAAGCCATTTGACAGGTACTAACTACAAACAGTATTAAAGCAGAAAACATACATATTAAGTTTGCATTAAAGAACTGATAAACTGATTAGATTTCTTTATCTTAAAGGTAGAGCAGTTTTTCCCCTTCTCTTGAGAGCACTGTTTGAAAAGCCAAATATTTGTGACATAGATTGTGGTCTGTCTACTGACCTTGTAATCTTAGTTGTTTCAATTCACTGTTGACACAGGTTGTCTTGCAGAAAAACCTGCTAGCTGTTCACATTAGTGATTATCAATGTGATATGTACTTTCTTTATTTACTGTTGAAATACCAGGCCTGGATCGGTCCAGCACCATCAAGGTTAGTGCTAAACTTTGAATTCAATCCCTTTAACTGGAATATAATGTAAATCCCCAGTCACGCAGGCTGGGAGCTATCTGGCAACCAGAAAAACCTGCCAAATTTAATATGTTGCCAGGAAGTATTAGTCGCAAAGAACTGCACAAAAACCCTCCTTGTTAATTACTCGCTATCTGATTGCATCAATTACCACTAGCTCTTGTTGAAGGTACAACTTGTCTGCAACCGCTCCCTGACTAACCGCTGAGCAGTAGTAAAACTTGAAGTTTTGCAATAACTCTGTGAGACCAACTTAGCATTTTTCCCACTGGCTGCCACTGGTTACTAGGGGTTCACTGCCTAGGCGGTTGCGGTTTTAGCAATCGATTACACAAAGACTTCCAGCAACCACTTGCCAGCTCATTGGCAAATGCTCACTTGGCAGTTTCCAGCTAATATAGAGTCATATTTGATTATATATTTTTCAAATACTAATTTATATACTGTTTTTATGGTGGTTAATGATGGTGACCCAATTCATCTACCAAAAACATCCAATGCATCTAGAGCAGAAAAACGAGAAGCATGTCAAAACCTGCTGAGTGACGTGTGTCCTGTATCCTGATCCATACAAGCCTAAAGTGATTTTGCCACGAAAGAAATGAAACACGGGTCAAACAAACAGGTTTAGGATTCGTAAACAATAAATGGTGAGGACTATCCACATCACTTTTTGTTTACATTCTCGTTTCCCGTATTCAGGCCCATCCCAGTGACAACACTAAGGCTGTCGCAGATAGCATGCTTATATTGTTGAAGTTGTAGTCTGTCATGCTTTGCGGCTAAGGCACTGTATGACACAGTTGTTGGCTAATATGACACAATAACAGCATCATCAGACAAAAATACCCAGATGATCAGATTAGCATAAAGGCAGATCAAACATATCACACCACCACCACTGACACACACTGGCTCACTGCGAACGTGGGAGAACCCGGACTTGTGGCTTCTGGAAGTCGGTTGACTGAGCTGCTGTTCAGGACATAATTCCCTCCACTACATGATTTATAACTTTGTTAGCATAGCAAGATTGCCAGGCTAGCTTTTTCCCTACTCAAGTCTTTGTTCTGATTAACCTATTAATAAAAAACACTTCAAGGAAGGACACTGGAACATCTGCACCTTTAAACATTTGTCTGGTTGGAATATATAATTACAGGAACACCAAATTACAACACAGCAACACAGTAGTTTGCACAGTAGATTTGTTAGCTCACTATCCGGTTGGCAAATGCTTATTTTTCCCTGACAACTACCGGTAGTAGTCACTAACTGGTCTATAGAGCTAAAGAGACACTTAGATGGGGAAAAAAGAGTCAGATGTGCAATGACAATTAACAGTTAAACTTTAAAAAATATTTAATAAATACAATTAAGCAAAAAAAATCAGTGATGTTGGTATCAGACATTCACCAACTCATGTTGGTGTAAATAAATGCTTTAAGTCTAGAAGGTTTGTAGGTAGAAGTTTAACTCTTATCAAAACCACCCCCACATGTAAAAACGAACAACACTACAAACTAAACTTTTTACAGCCTATCTGTATTCACACAGCTATAGATATGCATGCCTAACAATAATAATTGATAAAACTAATAACCAGATGATTAGAACAGAAACGGCAGACAACTTATTTACTAAGAGAGGTCCAATAAACAAAGAGTGGTGACTGAGGGTCATGGGCATTCAAGGCTCCTTGAGTGAAGGTTATGGGTAGTGAGGTTGGCCCCTGTGACTCGATCCAACAGGCAAATAACTGTAGATCAGGCTGCCAAATACACAGTGTATTGTTGTTTGTTAGGTATGGGTCTGCATAGCTGCAGATCCATTAGGGTGTCCATGCTGACGACTGTCCACCACTGAAAGTGCCAATAACGGGCACATGACGATCAGAAATGGATAAGGGAGTATATAACGTGAATGGCTGGGTGTGTTTGTGACGTTTACCTGGGGAACACTAGGTACCTGGCACCAGGATACACTAGGGGAAGAAGGCAAGCTAGCGGAGGCAGTGTGATGCTTTGGGCAATGTATTGCTGGGACACATGTACTTTGACACATACCACCCACTTAGGCATTGTTGCAGACCATGTATACCCTTTCATGGGAAAAGTATTCCCTGATGACTATGGCTTCTTTCATCGGAATAATTGGTCCTGGCACAAAGGAAAAATGATTCAGGAATTGTTTGAGATGCACAACAAGTTTGACATGATGACATGGCCTCCAGATTCCTCAGATCTGTGGGATGTGTTGGACAAGCAAGTCACAAACAGATTTAGGTTTTTCGAACAATAAATGGCGGGGTAATCCACGTCACTGTGTACATTCTTATTTCCAGTATTTCCAGTGACATCACCTTTGTGGCTAAGGCACTGCAAAACTGTATGTGATGTGTTGTTGGTTAATATGACAAAAATAACTAGCTTATCAGATTAACATAAAAACTGCAGATCAAACATATCACACCACCACTTATGACACATACTGGAGTTTTGCCCTCACTGTGAACTTAGGTCAACCCTGACTTGTGGCTTCAGGAAGTCAGTTGACTCAGCACCTGTTCAGCACATAATTCCCTCCACCATATGGTTTATGACGTTGTTAGCATAGCAAAGATTGTCAGGTTAGCTGTTCCCAGGTTGATAGCTGATTAACAGATGTTTTCGGAGGATTTCCATCAATAAAGGACACTAGAACCTCTGGGCCTTTAAACATTTGTCAGCTTGGAATATATTATCACCAAAACACCAAATTACAACACAGCGAAAGTGCTGCTGGAATACAATTAAAGCTAGGTAAACCGCTGACATCAAATCATGCTGTCAGAATATTAAAACCAAGGAAAAAAATATCATATTTAGTTTGATTTTTAGCTTACTATTTTTTTTCTCAATTGCATTTTTTTTAAAGACTCCGCATAAAATAGGATGATGGGGCTTTCAAAGGTATTAAAAACTGTGATACGTCACTGAGGACGTCTCGCCCCTTTCCCATCACCCGTGACCTGGAAAGTTTCATCACACTACGTTGCTGCTAACCTGCAGCAAAATACCTTCACAGTGAGATAGTCGGGTGCAAAACTGGCTTATTTGTAGTTTACCATGTGACTCACTTAAAAGAGTGAGCGCTTTACAAAATAATTCAATTCAATTCAGTTTTATTTATATAGCGCCAAATCAAGGTAAGGTAGACCCTACAATAATACATACCGAGGAAAAACCCAACAATCAAATGACCCCCTATGAGCAAGCACTTTGGCGACAGTGGGAAGGAAAAACTCCCTTTTAACAGGGAGAAACCTCCGGCAGAACCAGGCTCAGGGAGGGGCGGGGCCATCTGCTGCGACCGGTTGGGGTGAGAGAAGGAAGACAGGATAAAAGACATGCTGTGGAAGAGAGCCAGAGATTAATAACAAGTGTTATTCAATGCAGAGAGGTCTATTAACACATAGTGAGTGAGAAAGGTGACTGAAAAGGAAAAACTCAATGCATCATGGGAGTCCCCCAGCAGCCTATGCCTATTGCAGCTGTTAAGGTTCAAAATATTGGGGATGGAGACAAGAGAAAAACCACAATAACAACACTGGTCCGGTCGGGTTGAGTCAAACGATGATTTAATGATCACACACGTGGGAGATGGACACTGATGCAGACAGCCTCAAATCTCAAAATGGTGGAGCATTGCTCAAACTTTTATAGCCTCTGGTGCCTCCACCTTATCATACAAAGCCTAAACATTCACATGCTTTCTCTCACACAGCGCCTAAGCTACGACCTTGGCTCCCTGTTTATCTGCTCCTGCTGAAATAGGGCAGAAAACTCCAGCACACTCTGTTCTCTTCTACTCAGACAAATTAGATTTCTTATAACTCAGCAGTATAATGCATCATAAAACAATATCATTCATTCACAACAAGTCAGCAGTTTAATGTAATGCAAATCAGTTTAACTAATGCAATAGTTATCAGCTTCTTCTGATTCAGGAGAATAATGCAAACTAAAACTACATAATAATTCACAATCTTTAATTAGGGGTATAACATGGCATAAAATAATATTATAATCTAACACAGCATAACTAAAGGAGGATTCAGGGTCACCTGATTCAGCCCTAACTATATGCTTTAGCAAAAAGAAAAGTTTTTAACCTAATCTTAAAAGTAGAGATAGTGTCTGTCTCCCGAGTCCAAACTGGAAGCTGGTTCCACAGAAGAGGGGCCTGAAAACTGAAGGCTCTCCCTCCCATTCTACTTTTAAATACTCTAGGAACAACAAGTACGGTAAGCCTGCAGTGCGAGAGCGAAGTGCTCTAATGGGGTGATATGGTACTACAAGGTCATTAAATAAGACATATGAAAAAGGAGTTCAAGAGCTTTTGAACAGCCCAAATATGATAATAAGGAAGAATGTGAATTTCAAGTGAAGTTAAAAACATCCTTACGCAGTGCTGTAAAAGCAGAGATGATGTAACAGAGTTGTAAACAGACTACTGCTGTCACGGTCCCCGTGTCTCTCTGGTTGGCCCACGCTGGCTACAGGTTTTGTTGTTGTTAGTTTTAGTTTTTTGTCTCTCCTCCTCCTCTCTGCCTGGGTGGAGCTCATTACGGGCTCTCACTCTTGGCCCACGCACCCCTGTGGATGGTGTCCACCTGCGGCTGATCTGGCTGATTTCCCCAGCTGCTATTTAAGGCAGTGGCACAGAGCAGCTCACCGCTGGAACGTCGAACCACCTGAGTTCGTGCTCGCGGCATATTCAAAGAAGAATCGCTTACACGTGTTTTATGTTGTGGAACTAACCTTTGACCTTCTGTCTGTAGATTCTGGACCGAATCACCGGACCTGTCCAAGTGGGGCAGTGTGTGGAGTGTTGGAGCGAGTGCGGCTGAAGAGGAGTGCGTGTGTGCGGAGGAGCGGTGGCGGTGACTGAGTGGAAGAGGAAGCGTGTGTGTGGATTCCCCCCCCCCCCCCCCCTTCTCTCCCTGGAGCCCTGGACCCCCTCCCAACTCACTGTACATATATTTTGCACTAAGGTGATCCCTATTGTAAATAAATCCCCTTTTGTTTCCTTGAAAGAACTGTCTGCGCGTGGGTCCGTTCAGTAGCCATGACAGAACGTTCCAGCCAGAATATGGACCCAGCAGACCTTGACCCAGTCCAGCGAGCCCTTGCGTCACAGGAGACGGTGCTGGTCCGCCACGAGGCGATGTTCTCACACCTGCTTGGCCAGATTGCGTCCCTCACCCAGGCAGTGGCTCTGCTTACACCGCTGGAAGGAACGCCCTCGGCGGCTCACCCCGCCCCGCAAGGCGCCGAAGCCCAAGCTGTGGAGCCGGCAGCAGCTGAAGTAACAGCCCCCTCTGCTCTGGAGCCAGGCACCGCAGGACTCTGTCTACCTGCCCCTGAGCCCTTCTCTGGTGAGCTGTCAAAATGTGCAGGATTTTTGACGCAGTGCTCTTTGGTTTTCCGCCAACAGAGACGTTTGTTTGAAGATGATGGAGCAAGAATCGCATTCTTTGTACAGCTGTTACGTGACCGCGCGCTGCTGTGGGCACAGGCAGCGCTTAAAGCCAATCCAGACATAACCTATGCTGTTTTTCTCTCGAAATTTAAAAATGTTTTTGAGAAGGGATCCGGCGCCGAAGCAGCAGCTCATCGGTTGCTGAACCTGAAGCAGGGGAAGCGGAGTATGGCAGACTACTCCATTGACTTCCAGATTCTGGCTGAGGAGACCGGCTGGGGTGAGGATGCATTATGTTGTACCCTGCTAAATAACCTTTGTGAGGAGTTAAAAGATGAATTAGCCATGCGGGAATTGCCCTCCTCGCTAGATGCTTTAATGAGTTTGTGTGTGAAAGTAGACGGCCACCTGCGTGCACGACGGAGTTCCCGGCTCCACCCCTTTCATGAGCCTTCGGGGCAGCCCAAGACGGTGCCCGGAGGAGCCCAGGCAGAGCTCCGTGAGCGAAGGGAGGAGTTGGACCAGGAGGAACCCATGCAGTTGGGGCACTCCCGGGTTAGCGCCACTGAGCGCCATCGCCGTTTGGTTTCGGGTGAGTGCTTGTTTTGTGGCAAGACAGGCCATTTCGTGGCAACCTGCCCGTTGCGATCAAAAGGGCGCGCCCGCCAGTAAAGGCAGGAATACTGGTGGGCGGGCTCTCTCAAGATTCTCCTCCACGTCTTCTGCTGCCAGCCAAGATAACTAAGCAAACCATGACACACTCTCTCTCCGCTTTAATAGACTCTGGCGCCGAACAAAACTTCATTGACTCACACCTCGCCAAACGCTTAAACTTGGTCTCCGACCCGTTGCCACACCCCCTTCGTGTTTCTGCTTTGTCGGGGCAGCGCCTACCAGACATCACTCATGTTACGGAGCCGGTTACCCTCACGTTATCTGGCAATCATTCTGAGACAATCAGCCTTTTTGTGTTTCAGGCTCCGCACGCCCCCCTGGTTTTGGGCCACCCCTGGTTGCAGCAACACAATCCGCACATAAATTGGAAGAGGGGGTGCGTGTCTGGGTGGGGGGAGGAGTGTCATATGAACTGTCTTAGATCAGCCCCTCCCCTCGCCTCTACTGTCGAACCGCCCCCGGCTTTGGAACCACCGGACCTCTCCTCTGTGCCGCCAGTTTATCACGACTTGGCCGAGGTGTTTTGCAAAGACAGGGCGAGGTCGTTACCCCCCCACCGGCCGTACGACTGCGCCATTGAATTGCTTCCTGGGGCTCCTTTACCTACGAGCCGCTTGTACAGCATCTCGCGGCCTGAGCGGGAAGCAATGGAGACTTGCATCTCAGAATCCTTGGCTGCTGGCATAATACGCCCTTCCTCGTCCCCGGTAGGGGCTGGTTTTTTCTTTGTTGAGAAGAAGGACAAATCGCTACGTCCTTGCATTGATTACCGGGGGCTGAACAAAATTACAGTCAGGAATAAATATCCTCTCCCGCTTCTCTCATCTGCATTCGAACTCCTTCACGGGGCCACCATGTTCAGCAAACTGGACCTCCGAAATGCATATCACCTGGTCAGACTCCGAGACGGCGATGAGTGGAAAACCGCTTTTAACACACACCTCGGTCATTTCGAGTACCTGGTGATGCCTTTCGGGCTAACCAACGCCCCAGCCATCTTCCAAGCGTTGGTTAACGACGTGCTCCGTGATTTCCTAGATCGGTTCGTTTTCGTCTATCTGGACGACATCCTGATTTTCTCTAAGACTGAAACCGAACATGTAACCCATGTAAAACAGGTCCTGCAGCGGCTGCTGGAGAACAGACTCTTTGTAAAGGGGGAGAAATGTGAATTCCACGTTCAAACAGTGGCGTTCCTGGGTTACATAATTGACCAGGGTAACCTCAAACCGGATCCGGCCAAGATCAAAGCTGTTGTGGAATGGCCGGAACCAACTGATCGCCGTCAGCTTCAGCAGTTCCTCGGCTTTGCCAACTTTTATCGCCGGTTCATTAGGGACTTCAGTAAAATCGCTCTGCCTTTGACCTGCTTAACCTCTCCTAAGTTCTCTTTTCAGTGGGATCAGGCGGCCCAAAAGGCCTTCACACAGCTCAAGGACCGATTCACCACCGCACCCATCCTGGCTCAGCCTGACTTGCGACTCCAATTCATTGTGGAGGTGGATGCCTCCGACTCGGGGGTCGGCGCGGTGCTCTCACAACAGCAAGAGGGTAAGCTACGGCCCTGTGCCTTCTTCTCTCGCCGCCTCTCCCCAGCCGAACGCAACTATGACGTGGGAGACCGGGAGCTCTTGGCTATAAAACTGGCCTTGGAGGAATGGAGGCACTGGTTGGAGGGCACGGCTCAGCCATTCATTGTATGGACGGACCACAAAAACCTGGCTTACCTGCAAACAGCAAAACGTCTCAACGCTCGACAGGCCAGGTGGGCTCTTTTTTTCACCCGTTTCAACTTTTCAATCTCTTACAGACCGGGCTCGCGGAATGTGAAGCCGGATGCCCTATCACGGCAGTTCTCGGTGCCTGAGGAGAGGCAGGACCCTGAGCCCATCCTGTCAGCGACTTGTGCCGTTGGTACAATAACATGGGAAATCGAGTCGGCCATTCGTGAGGCTCAGCGGGCTGAACCAGATCCAGGAGGAGGACCAGCGGGGCGGCTCTTTGTTCCATCGGCCACTCGGTCTCAGGTACTGCATTGGGCTCACACTGCCCGCTTCACATGTCACCCAGGAGTACACAGAATGATCACCTTCCTTCAGCGCTACTTCTGGTGGCCCACATTATCACGAGACGTTCGGGAGTACGTCTCTGCCTGTTCAACCTGCGCCTGCAACAAGCTGGGACATCAACCTCCGGCCGGCTTGCTGCTACCTTTACCCACACCGTCTCGGCCGTGGTCCCATATCGCGGTGGATTTTGTTACCGGCCTCCCACAGTCAGCAGGTAACACCACTATAATGACTATTGTTGACCGCTTTTCAAAGGCTGCGCATTTTGTTGCACTCCCCAAGCTCCCGACGGCCCTGGAGACGGCTCGGCATCTCACGCATCATGTGTTCCGCCTCCATGGCATCCCGGAGGACGTGGTCTCGGATCGTGGGCCGCAATTCACCTCTCGTGTGTGGAAGGAGTTCTGCTCGGCGCTAGGAGCCAAGGTCAGTCTCTCCTCTGGTTACCACCCACAGAGCAACGGACAAACTGAGCGCACTAACCAGGAGCTGGAGACCGCTCTGCGCTGCATAGTTGCTTCCAACCAAACCATCTGGAGCGACCAACTGCCCTGGGTGGAATATGCCCACAACAGCCTGACGTCTTCAGCTACAGGGCAATCTCCGTTTGAGGCCTCCCTGGGGTATCAGCCTCCTCTGTTCCCTGCTCTGGAAGGTGAGCACTTTGTCCCTTCGGTCCAGTTTCACCTTCGTAGGTGTCGCCGGGTTTGGAGGGCCACCCGTGCGGCCTTGCTGCGCACGAAAGAACGCTACAAACGTCTGGCTGACCGGCGCCGCACTCACGCTCCTGAGTACACCATCGGTCAAAAGGTTTGGTTGTCCACACGCTTCGTTCCTGTTCATGCCGAATCGAAGAAGCTCACCTCAACCTTCATCGGGCCTTTTGAAATTGCTGCTTTGATAAACCCTGTTTCTGTTCGCCTTAAGTTGCCGCGCAACATGAAGATGCACAATGTCTTCCATGTGTCTCAGATTAAGCCGTGTCTCTCCAGTCCATTGTGCCCTCCTTCCAGGCCCCCTCCGCCCGCTCGGGTCATTGGTGGCCTCCCTGCCTACACGATCTCCCGCATCATGGACTCTCGCCGTCGCGGGAGGGGTCTTCACTATCTGGTGGACTGGGAGGGTTATGGCCTTGAGGAACGTTGCTGGGTTCCCCGCTCCGCTGTGTTGGATCCCGGGATGGTTGCCGACTTTCATCGCCTTCATCCGGATAAGCCTGGTGGGTCGCCGGGAGGCTCCCGTTAAGGGGGGGGGGGTACTGTCACGGTCCCCGTGTCTCTCTGGTTGGCCCACGCTGGCTACAGGTTTTGTTGTTGTTAGTTTTAGTTTTTTGTCTCTCCTCCTCCTCTCTGCCTGGGTGGAGCTCATTACGGGCTCTCACTCTTGGCCCACGCACCCCTGTGGATGGTGTCCACCTGCGGCTGATCTGGCTGATTTCCCCAGCTGCTATTTAAGGCAGTGGCACAGAGCAGCTCACCGCTGGAACGTCGAACCACCTGAGTTCGTGCTCGCGGCATATTCAAAGAAGAATCGCTTACACGTGTTTTATGTTGTGGAACTAACCTTTGACCTTCTGTCTGTAGATTCTGGACCGAATCACCGGACCTGTCCAAGTGGGGCAGTGTGTGGAGTGTTGGAGCGAGTGCGGCTGAAGAGGAGTGCGTGTGTGCGGAGGAGCGGTGGCGGTGACTGAGTGGAAGAGGAAGCGTGTGTGTGGATTCCCCCCCCCTTCTCTCCCTGGAGCCCTGGACCCCCTCCCAACTCACTGTACATATATTTTGCACTAAGGTGATCCCTATTGTAAATAAATCCCCTTTTGTTTCCTTGAAAGAACTGTCTGCGCGTGGGTCCGTTCAGTAGCCATGACAACTGCCCTCATTTTCAAATTCAGAATTTGTTCTGTTTTTTGTTTGTTTCTAAAGCACGGATATCTCGTTCTGGAAACAAGGTCATAAGCTGGGGAGAGAAAGTCTGTTAAAACCCACATCCCAACTTGATTATTTGCTATGAATAAATATTGATGCGAATTATGTTTAAGGTTAAATGTTTTTGTGTCTCTGAAAATCTTCTTTTTGTGAAGTGTTTTAAGTTCTATAAGAAAGGTTATAAGTTTTATAGCTATAAAGTTTTTACTCATGATTTGACTTTAGTACCTAAAACCTGTTTAAATGAACTCAAACTGCACACGTGATCCACATTCAGTCTTCTGTATCAGTTGTACACACTTGTTTCTGTTCTTGGCTTCACCGTTGAGAGACATGCATCTGTCTAAACAATGTTGTCTCAGAAGCCTGTTACACCCCCACTGTTGTGACCTCCCTAAAACCCCTGCCCTCCACTGCGGTGATCCTATTACTCTGAACAGGTTGCAGACGGACACCAAGAACACAGCCTCGTGGGCAAATGCGTCATTGTCGTCTGCTTTGATTACTGGCCGTGGATTAGAAGAAAATTGTTTCTCCGTGATGACAATCCTTTGAGCAGCGACACAGCAGTTTTAATTCCTTGGTCCTACTTCACTCATTTATCCTACTTGTTGTTGTGCCTCATTTAAGGCTGGCATTGTGTGTGTGTGTGTGTGTGTGTGTGTTGGATGTACTGGGGAAAATAAAGGATTTGCTGGGATTAGGCGTTTGCAGCAGACTAATGGCAGTAAGAAACTTGCTGTGACCCCATCAGATACATGATCAGCCTTTAATCTTACAGAAGCTAAATGGGGTACGGGGGGTGGAGAGGGCACTGCTTTTGTGCAATCATTTTTAAATGTCTGGGTTAGACACAAGCCTCAAGTGCTTAGTGAGCAATTTATCTACTGTTTTTGTCCTCATCTTTACATTTTCGGAGAGAATTGACACAGTTCTGTGAAGTAAACAGTGACGTAAAAGCAGCACGCAGAATGAAAGACGTAGAAACAGCACGCCCCTGTGCTTGTGACATGTGTGCATTTCTGCTGCCTATGTTATATCTTTTATTTTCATAATCAAAATGTGAGTACCTGCCTCTACGCTTGATGGAAAAAGCAGGTCATCGTTCTGTAAACCATTTCATTTTAGGATAAATGATTAGTTTAAGTTTGGTTGGTTTTGGATAAGTCTCCAGGAAATTACTGGAAAGCAATGTGAGGTCCTCTGAAGTGTGTGTATGTGTGTGCTTGGATGAGATGACTTGCAGGCCCTGACACACTGCAGACAATTATGCAACACCACCAACTAATCTGTGTATGAGGACTTGATGGGGGACTGAGACAAGAGAATTATACTGAGACAGGTTTTTCTTTCATGCCAACATCAATACATTTTATATCACTGACTGTATATATAAGTTTTTGGTATTACTGTTTTTAATCTTTGCTGCAGTTTTTAAAAAGTACAACATTGTAAGTCCAGCACTTTTTTATATGAAATTACATAACATCACATTGAATACTGTTTTATGCGACTATTCTTGGGTAATGAAGTCAGAGTTGTTAGATATTCCTTTTAAAGTATCTATATACTCATCTTTATTAGGAACACCTGTTCAACTGCTTGTTGATGCAAATATTTAACAAACCAATTGCATGGCAGCAACTCAAAGCATTTAGACAATGGAGACATGGTCAAGATGACCTGCTGAAGTTCAAACTGAACATCAGAATGACCAAAAATATATATACGGTGGCCTTGAAAGGTCAAATACACTGCGCCTTAAGAAAACACTTGCAAATAGAAAAACCCTGTAAATGCACAGAAAACAAAAGTTCAATAAAGCATAAAGTCCACAAAGGTCCACAGGTTGAACTTTGGTTGTGTAATGTGTGCTTTTGCAGCGTTTTTCTGTTTGCTGGTCTTTCTTAAGTTGCTGTGCATCTGACCTCTTAAGTGACTTTGAACATGGCAATGTTGGTGTGATTTGGGCTGGGCTGAGTAACTGAGAAACTGGTGATTGACTGGGATTTTCCCACAAAACCGTCTTTAGGGTTTACAAAAATGGTCCAAAAAAGAGAAAATGAGCCACAGTGCTAATGTGTTTTGAGCTGATAGGACAGGAACATGAACTCAAATAACCACTTGTTCTAACTAAGGTACTGTCATACAGACAGACACCTCTGAAGGTACAACATGTCCAAACTTGACGCAGATAGGCTACAGCTGCAGAATACCACACCAGGTGCCACTCCTGTCAAGAACAGGAAACTGATGCTACGGTTCACACAGGCTTACCAAAATTGGACAATAGGGCATTAGAGAAACGATGTATGACCTGATGAGTCTGATGAATTTCTGCTGCAAAATTTGGATGGGCATGGATCTGTCCTACCTTGTGTCAGCTGGTCAGGCTTCTGTTGATGCTATAATGGTACAAAGGATATTTTCTTGTCACACTTTGGGCCCCTTAGTACCAACTTTAAACACCATAGCAACTGTGTGATGCTGTGATGCCAATATGGAGCATCTGAATTATACTGAGTTTGTGCAAAGGCTGTTCTGAAGACAAACGGGAATCCAGGCAGGAATCAAGGTGTACTTGATGAATTTTACATCCTCACAGAGTTGTGCTGTTGTGCTCTGAGACAAATGTTAATGTCATTGACATGACACATTTATTAGGTTTAGTGTTTGCCATCTTATTTTAGTGAGGAAACATTTACATAGCTGAGGCTGTATTCCAGTCAGTCTTATTAATATTTGATTAAGTTTGATAGGTTTCCTTCAGGCTATGGTTTTTATTTGCTCGTAAAGTATTTGCTTGTTAACTAAAATTGCCAAAACTTCAACTTTGTGAAACTACATGATGAAAAGTTAAGCTATTGCTAAATATACCTCTCCATAATATAATTATATGACCAACAAACAGACATCAGCATTCCTAACTCCAATTTAAAACCATGTTTTCTTCACACTTTACAAAATACTGTGTGCGAGCAGAAAGATACTCTGACTGCTAAGTGTAACCTTAATTTGCTAAATGAATGCAGCAGTAATGTAAAGTTAACGATATAAGCTGAGTCAAAGGGAAACACCACCTGGGTCTGGGTGCAGTTCCCCCCTCCAGGGGCGGGGGCACCTAGACCCGGTTTGTAGAGTACGCTTGGGGAGTGTGATCGTGTGTACAACGTCTCTTTATGTATGTCTCCACGTTGGTTGAGTGTGGAGTAAGTGCATATGAGAGCATGAGGGTGGGAATGGATGTTTGTATATGTGTGTGCCTGTATGTCTGTGTCTATATGTCAGGTTGGGTGTCAGGCGCCACCTCTCTGGGGACATCTCAGGCCCTCCAAGGTTTGGAGGCCTATCTCCCCCTACCACCACTTCCCCTGCCAGTGGCGGACCCCCTCAGACATCGGTGCGTTGGTGGTTCTTTGTGTCCGGGGATGGGCGTCCAGGTACACACCGGCTCACTCCTTGGCGGCCGCTTATCGGGGCCTGGAGCCTGGGGCTCGCTCGGGCCACTTCGGAGGTGGGGTGCCCCCGGCCTCTCGGCCTGGGGCTCGGTCACTCAGGCGCAGCTGGCTGCCGGCGGAGCTCACGGGCGCGTCACTGCAACTCCCCCTGGCTTCTGCTCCGCGGCTGCTGAGTGAGCCCTCATCTGGGACTCTCCTCAGCTCTTTCCGGGACAGTGGCGCAGCTGCCCCTCTGTTGGTCTTCCTTGGTCTCTTGTGTTCTGGGGGCCTCTGGATGTCTGGAGTTTTGATCTCCTCCATACCTGCTTCATGCCCTGGAGGACGGGGCTGTGGCCCCCCCACACCCTCTAGCAGATTATTACATGAAGGAACCTTTTAAAAAAACAAAAAACAAGCGCGTCCATGCTCACAGGTGTACACACGGGTGATCACACCCACAAACTACACCCTTTTTGGCTCCTACCTCAAAGCACACTGTGTTCTGTTGATCTTATGTGCTGCACAATAATGTTTAACATTTAGTATTTACTGTCATATTCCCATATATCATTGTGATGTTGTTTATTCTATTACTCTTGTTCTCTTCTGCTTGCTTTCTTTTTTCTTTCTCAGCAGGTGACCCAGGTGATTGATATATGCATTTTTTTTCTCTGCCCGTTCTGTTGGTTTTTGTCTTTTGCCCTTCTCCCCTGTCCCTCTTCTCAGCTGTTTCTCTTTCCCTCTTTCTCTCTCCCCTTCTTTCCCCCAGTCAAGTCTGTCCCGTATTCAGTAAGTGAAAATAAAATAAACAATAAAAGGTGAATCAAATGGACCATTACGGCAAGGCTGGGATGGTCAGTTTGGTAAAGTAAATCCGTTGGACATCTTTCTTTGCCTTTAGACAACAATTCTGAGGGCAAAAGAGCCAAACGGGACAGGCCAAAAAAAAAACAAAAAAAACCAAAAAAAAACGATATAAGCTGTTAAAAATTGAAACTTGTGTTGAGTTTACACATAAACAAGATATTATCAAGAGCCAAAACACCGAAACGATAACAGGCTGTGCCAGAATGCACTGCTTTCACAATTTAAACATTGCATAACAATCCAATTACAAACACCATTTAAGCTATGAGCTTTTGTGTCATCTCACATGGACAATAAAATGTCTTTCTCATTATGTACAATTGAATGGCAAGAGACGGGACAGTTACGTGAATGGGTACGAAATCCAGTAGATCTAAACACAAAGGGTTAGTGTATTTTTACACTTTTAATCATGTGTGTAAAGTCTGCCCGCGCACAACACCAAACATCCACAGGGTTACACAATTTGCGTGCAGGTCGACATTACTCATGGATGTTCCAAGTGCTCATTTTTTGGATTTGTTGACTGTAACCATCACACATATTTATTATAGTTAACTAAATCTAAACTAAAAATGATACTGATAGTGATTTTCCTATATCTTGCCTCTGACATATGTCCTCCATTCAATAATAATGTAAATGACTAAACACGAAAACTAATAAAAACATCATTAAATACATTCACAAAAAAGATTCTTCACTCTTAATAAACATGAAGCAACTGCAACTGAAATATATAAAATCAAAGGTTTATGTATTCAAATAATCAATAATAAATGAAAATGTGGTTGTTTTTAAACTGAACTTTTTTTCAATTTTAGACTTTACTTATGTAACAAAATTACACAGAAAATTTATGTTTAGACCTGTGCTGCTCTTTTTCTTTGGTTAGGATGACTCAGAGTCAATACTCTGCCATAAATTATCCACCCCAGCATGACTAACTAGGGCAGTTCCCATAAGGTGTGATGCATTGGTTTTATTAATAATACTCGGCTGTGATCCATCACAATCAAAGAAAGAATGAATAACCAATGATGGGTTGTGCTACATGGAAGTTACCTGCAATAGGGCTCGTCTTTTCTCCTACTCAACATTGTTTTCAGCTTCTTTTAAATAGTGACTCAAGAAGTTTTTCGGAAGTTTTGTCAGTTTTAGAGATTTTAAAGAATTTGGAAGAAAACTTGCGTCAGATGGTCACAAGGAAAACTGGCTTGCCAACTGTTGCTACATTTAATCACAGATTTCGTGTGAATTCATGTTCAATCAGCCATGAAAGGAAGTTCAAAATTGAAGAACATTTAATCCTTTTAACATTTTAAACTCAATCATTTACAAGTCATCTGTCACCACGTCATCTTATGTAACACAAACTGTGGTATCTGCCTTTTAAAAGCCAAGACAAACACAGTCAAGATTAAATAAATTAATGTTTAATATTGTGTTTTCCATCTAACTGTGCACGTAATCAAAGCCTCAGGTCAGACATGTACCGCGTTACTTAGATATGAAGAAACAGCCTGACTCTGTGGTTTGATCTCCGCAGCCTGGAGCACCGTCACTGAGCTTACTTAAAAAACACACCCCGGCTTTATGACGCCAGAGACATGCGTGTGCGTTGTGCATGCATTGTGTATGTATGCTTAAAGGGAGGTGGAAAAAGATCAACAGAAATCCTGGAAGAATAAGCATACACTTTGTAACACTTATGAACAAAGATGAGGATTCAATAGAGAAACGGACTTAGCTGCTCAGGTGAACGCACAAAAAACATAGAGTAAAGCAGCTGGGTTTTACCTCTGTGTTCTTCCTTCAGGTCCTGCTCTCGCCTCATTATAACCAACAACGGACTTTAACCAGGTTGTTTGTTTTATGCAAAATTCTGCCCGGTCTTAATATCCTTTATCTCCTGGGTGTGTGATGCAGGGGGAGAGGATGGAAAGACAAAGGGCAGGACTAGAGTTAGAATCCCAATAACTCTGAATCTGAGAAAATATTTATTTCTTCTTAAAAACCTTTAACATTGGGTCTGTTGGTATTCACCCAGTTTCGAGGATAGATTGTATATAAAAGATGGATGTAGCTTTGTGGTCTGAAAAGTGAAGGGAGCAGAGAAGGGCATTAAAGTTGCATTCTGGTTTCAAAGAGAACTCTGATTATGTAGAAGTGTACGGGAAAACGGACCCTCAGCTTCCAGTAAACACAGTAATAACTTTCCTGATTAGTTTATGGTCTTAATTGCTAGTTTCATGAGTTGCTGCATGCAACGTGTCATTCGGTTTCTAAATCATGGTTCCCACAAGAGTCAAAAAGGACAGGTTTTAATGATTCGCTACTGTATGAGTGTCACGGTCATGTGTAACCCTAACGTCCATATTTAAAATGCTCACCTCGAGATTTCACAGTGGGCAATGCCACAGTGTGTACATTCACCTTTTATAGACACCTCCTGAGGAATTGCCCTGCCGTGTTTTGTTTGTTTCAGCCCTGGAGTTTGCTGTTCAGCAAAATATTAAAACTTTGTAGAAGTTGAAGTCATATTTTATGACACAGCCCTGATCCAAAAAGTTCAAGGTAGTGCACTGTAAATATTTTTAAATATAGTCAACATTTTATTCACCATAGAAGTTCTTTTGAACTCTTGTGCTTTAATTCACTGGACACATCTCTTCTCAAACTCCTGTAGTCCTACACTGCCCTTTACTTCCTGCAAAGTATTTACTGTAAAGTAAACTCGAATGATAAGTGTGAAATTTTTATTCTGTGTTGTTACCTTTGGAAAGAAAAATTAGTGATATTTGTTGTTAATGTTTTGCTCACTTTTTAAACCTTAAATATTCAAGTTCATAATCCACCACACAGAACACTATAACGCCCTTTTTACATGTTATTTGCTAAATGTCTGAATGCTCAAACTGCCGTTGTAGTCAGTTCATCTCATCAATCTTACTCCTTTGAGAAACCACATATAAGTATCTCGATGCATGCTCAATCATCCAGGTAAGTAAATCCCCTAAAGTTGATTCTGCTCATCTGGACGTAACGTTTTCAGTGGGAGAAACGTTTCGTCACTCATCCAAGTGACTTCTTCAGTCTCAGCTGACTGCAGGTTTCCCAACCTTATAAACAATCTTGGGGAAACGTTTCTCCCACTGAAAACGATACGTCCAGATGAGCAGAATCAACTTTTGGGGACACATATAAGTAGTTAACACATCATGTCCCCTTTATTTAATTATTAAGCTTTTGGATAGTATTTTAATATTTGCTGAAGGGGTGTTTTTTTTTTTTAAATAGTGTCCTGAAACTGTGACCTAAATTCTCTTCAGGCTTTGGTTTTAAGAACTTGTATGAAACAAATCAGCTTTAAATAAATAGAAGAAGTAAAGAAGTGTTAAACGATACTACAGATTTTCTTCTAGGTACTTTAGTTACTCCTAGTATTGTTATCCATCTGATAAGCTGATAGCAATACTAGTGATGTTGCATAAACTCTGACTCTGTATCCAAGCTCCTGCTGTGTTGATTGAGGTTGTCGTCCTCTTAAAGTGTTCTAATACTTTGTCTTGTTTAATTTAAGCGTGTCTTTCAAAAACAGCCAAATCTGAATGAGACAATCTTAATCGTAAAAAGTGGAAACGGAAAATGAATGTACTCCCTTTGCTGGTATATAGCTTTATAGAGAAGCGATTTTGCCAAGTATTTCTAGTTGCTTTCTTATTTCCTATATAAGAGAAAAAAAAAAAAAAAAAAAAAAAAAAAAAAAAGAGTCCTTGAACAACACTCTCTCTTATGAGGGTGTATAATTTTTGCATTAGTCGTGACCTGATTATTGTTTGCACAAAAGCACATAGAGTTTGTCAGGCAGGATCAGCCAGCTTAGTGCAAACAAGTAAGCGCTATGGGAAATGCCAGCATCACATAGAAGACATGTAGATGATTATGATAAGCTTATTTAAAGATTTTTCATAGGTTCGAGTTTCACATGCTTTTCAGGAAGTCTTATGAGTGTGCTCGGCTGTTACAGGTCAACACAGGATGCAGGCTGGTTTAAGTTTAACATCATGTGACGCGTCTAAAGGTCCAGGGCTGCTTACTATGGTGGAAATCTGTCTTCTCAAGACGTTTATGGTTTTATTGTTTGCTCTTACTACCTGAAAACATCTATACACATACAGTTTCACAAAGCTTTACCGTATTTTCACGACCATAAGACTCACCGTACTAAAAGGCGCAGTCTCAGTTATGTGTGCCATTACTGTATTTAACACACACATAAGGCGCACCTGATTATAGGGCGCATACAAGTATGCGTGTTTAAAAATAAAGCGGGAGCAAAATTGAGTTTGGTACTCACATTTTTATTACCGGTAATTGTCATCAATCAAACCCATCGAAGTCCTCATCCTCTGTGTCTGAATTGAACAGCTGCGCTAAATCTCCATCAAACATGCCAGGTTCACTTTCTTCACCGTCAGAGTCACTTTCCGTGCCGTGCGGCTCCTCGGAAATGATGCCGGCTTTTGCGAAAGCTCGAACAACAGTGCCAGCAGACATGTTAGCCCAAGCATCTACAATCCATTGGCAAATTGTGGCGTAAATCGCCCGGCGCTGCCTTCCACTCTTGGTGAAACTGTGGTCTCCATCGGTCATCCATCGCTCCCAGGCCGCTCGCAGCCTTACTTTGAACGGGCGGTTCACACCGATGCCCAGCGGTTGGAGTTCCTTTGTCAGGCCTCCTGGAATGACAGCAAGCTCACAGTTCATTTGTTTCACTAGCTTTTTCACATTGGCTGTGAGATGGGCACGCATAGAGTCACAGATCAACAGCGATGGTGATGCGTGGAAAAAACCACCTGGTCTCCTTACATACACCTCCCTCAGCCAGTCTTTCATCATTTCCTCATCCATCCAGCCCTTTTCATTTGCCTTAATGATGATTCCTGCTGGAAACTTCTCTTTAGGCAAAGTCTTTCTCTTAAAAATCACCATAGGCGGCAGTTTCTGTCCATTAGCATGGCAGCCAAGCACAACAGTAAAAGAAGACTTTTCGTGCCCCGTTGTGCGTATCGCTAGCGTGCTGGTCCCCTTCTTCTCCACAGTGTGACTCACCGGGATGTCAAAAGTGAGCGGGACCTCGTCCATGTTTGTGATGTGGCTGGGCTGGATGTTTTTGTCGGCGATGTGTTTGCTGCAGTAGGAGCGGAAGATGGCCAGCTTTTCATTACCGGTATAATCCGCTGGAAGTTGCTGCGCTACCGTAGTCCTGGTCCGGATGGAAAAATGGCACCGTTTCATAAAACGAGAGCACCAAGACGGACCTCCTCGGAAATGTTCAATTTTCATTTCTTCTGCTAGCGAAACTGCTTTTAGTCGAATGGTGACCGTCGAAACGCTTCTCCCGCTCGTTCTTTGCTCGATGATCCACCGCTCGAGTCTTTCCTCCAACTCGGGCCACCTCGCCTTATGTCCGCGGAAACTCAGCTGCGTCTTCTTGACCTGTCGGAGCTTGTTTTCCAGCTTCCTCCACTTGCGAACCATCGATTCATTAATCTTAAATTCTCTCGCGGCTGCTCGATTTCCATGTTCCTCCGCGTAGCTGATGGCCTTCAGTTTAAACTGTGCTTCATAAGCGTGTCTCTTTGCCATTTTCAGGGTTGTTAAAACAACGATGTTCCACATAATCGCGCATACCTGACCTTTTATACAGGTATGTGCGATTGTCCGGTATATACGATCAACGCCCACACTTCACCCTTTAGCGTTCTCATGGTGTTCTCTACTACGTCCTCCTTACAACACACAGGGCGCACTGCACTATAGGGCGCGCCGCACTTTTTAAAGAAAATCTAAGGCTTTTATGTGCGCCTTATAGTTGCAAAAATACGGTACATGTTAAGTGATGTCATCTGCCTCTCCGTCTCACCCAACCTTTAAAGCTCAAACCTGCTGACTCTAAGTGTTACTCTACAAATAGTAATTTGATCTTGCCCAGAAGGGCCGAGTGAGTCTGTGAATTTACTTAAGTTGTTTACTTTTTTACAGTTTTGTACTTTGTATTTCAGGCTGCTTTGTGTTTCTGTTCCACCACATTTTACTGGGAGCATTTTTAAACTAATGTTAAACACTGGACCTCAGGCTCTGAACATTTTTGACTTTTGACCTCTTGCAAAAGAGCTGCACATTGTTTGGATTCTTCACCATTTCAACTGTATGTAATGTGTTAGAAGTTATATCATACATAAGTTTCCCCTGATGGTTTTATTTAACTATATGACCCATAAATGTGTTAAAGGTGCAATTCTGTTTTTAAGAAAAGAATAAAAACTGTAACCTTTGGAAGCACTGCTTTTATTTTGTCATCTATCCTTCCACAATAAGCCTCTCATGACCGTCAGAGTGATCTTACTAATCCCTAGATGTGAAACCACTGGACTTCCAGTGTGTAAGCAACTTTTCCCATTAACATGGTAAAAAGCTCAGCTAGTGCTTTGGTGGACTGTAGGTGCCAAGCAAAGCTTTGCAGACCCACGTCTTCCTGTTTTAGTTGTGTACTGTCACCTGGGGGCAACATAAAAAATAAGTGGAACAACTGGTACTGTGGGCTATGCTCATTTATATTTGTGCGTGTGTTCTTTTCCCTTCCTGAGAAGACAAAGAATGTCTGTGTTGTGGTGGAGTAAACCAAGAGTTTAAAACCTCAGAACTGTCCATAGTCCTCTGATCTGCTGGTGTTCTTTCCAGATACTCGCTCATTGTGAAAAACTCCTCCGGGAGAAACTTTCTCGATCAATTTTTTTAAATGGCCAGTATTTGCATTGTACTGTCAACACTGTGCGACATGCTTTTGGCTTTGGAGCACACATAAAGGAGTCTCTGTGGTTGAATCCGGCCCAACTCCAACAGCTACAGCAAATCATATGCTAGAATTAGAGAGTATTTTTTCTCAGCATACTGTGGTCAGTGCAGTTTGCATGTTCTCCCAGGCTACTTTAGCTTCCTCCCACATCCCAGTGACATGCACGATAGGTTAACTGGTGACCGAGTGTGAATGGTTGTCTGTCTCTCTGCATTAGCCCTGTGATGCAATACATCGCCTTTCATCCTGTGACAATCAGTCGAGGATGAAAGGCGAGAAATCTTTTATCTTTGATTCAGCTTGGTTTTAATACACACGATAGCTACAAATGTGTACAAGGAGAAAGGGTGTGAAGGAGGGTGTTTTTGGCTGAGCCATCTTGAAGTGTTGCTTTTCAATAAGCTTGTGTTTGGCTGATGTGAACGAGACACTTTTTTTTTTTGTTAGTCAAATTTTTGAGCAAACAGGTTTGAGGTAGTGACTGCCACGCGACTGTCAGCTTGAAGATCACTTCTTTACACTCCTGGAAACCACAAAATGCGATGTACACATTGAAAGTTTTCTTTGAAATGAATTATTAAGTCGACTTAAGATTTTATTTTACATTATTTAAAAAAGTAAACATGAGGGTTAGATCCCAGATCTGATGAGTGTCTTCTGTTAGTTTGCCAGCAAAATTCCTTAAAGGATGTCCAGGATCCCTTCAAATGTCTTTGGATCTTGTATAATATGCAATGCAGGCTGTGGTGTGTGCTTTTTTGTTTTGAGCATTGTCATTTTAAAAAAACTTGTCCCTGTCCCCAAATTTCAGTAGCACATGGAAGCTTTTTTTCCTTGCGTGCCTTATTACTAAATGGAAAATTACCAAGAAAAGGAACTTGTAGGGGTCTGCCGGCCATCCTTTGTTTTATATGTTAAAGAAGGGACAACCCCCTGTTGATAAATCAGCAGGGAGTTATTGGGGGAGGGGAGCAACCCTTGTGAATTTTGAGGTGGAAGAGTACTGGCATTTGGCCATTCCTCAGCCCTCTTTTCAAACCATGGAAGTGTGGACAGTTTGAACTCTGGTGAAACTGCTCAGAACTGTTTGTGACAGGATGTTTAATTATGAATTCAACACGTTCCTGACACTTGAATGGATGAACAGTAATTTTTAGCAACAGCGAAGAAGAAAAGTTAAACAGATGCTGGATGACTGAGCAGAAGTACTCAAGTGCAGAATTAAAGTGCAGATATTTTACCCTGAAGTCCAACTAAATCTTACAGGTAGATAAGCAAGAGTAGCAATAAACTGATGGACGTGCAAGCACTGTATATATATATTTTTCTCTTTACTTTAAATGTGGACATTAATATGTTTGCCTTTGACACTTTTACCTACAAAAAGACTGCAAACACACCTCCCCATTCCTCTCTTATCATGCTTCCATCTATTTCATGTTTTTACCATCGACGAGAGACAAAAGCATACTGTGTTTCCTGCAGCAGAGCACAGCCAAAACTGTGTCACTGTGTCATATGTAATGGCGTGACCAATCACAGCACAGGTAAATTTGAGTGGCTGTTGGGGATCTAACATAAGTCCAATCACACCAGAGTGCTCAGCCAATCAGGATCCTTGTAGCCAGTGCACAGAGCCTGTCTGTGGGAACATACCAAATTTTTGAGTATAAGTGCAGCTGGACAAAATATGCAGCTGCATGTTATCTCTGCTCATGAAGACAGGGATGAGTTTGCATGTTTATTTCTAATAGCGCTTGTAAGCACAGCTTGTAAATGTATGTTAGAGTGAATATTTAGTGAATGTGTGGGAGAAAGAGAAAGAAAAGATGGAGTTATTCCCTGCAAAGATATAAATTCTGATGATTTCTCACACTCAAAAGAATTTTTCTTGTTCTGTATATTTCTCTCTAAAATAGGATTATTCATGCTTCCCGCCAAGAAATGAGCCAGGAGACACATGTGTCCTCCACTGACATCTCCTCTCTTGCAGCTTTCTTAAGATGCATTTTGCATAAAACAAAAAGCTGCATTGGTTTCTTTTGAAGCTGTTTTGCAAATTTCATCACTCTCTCGTCCTTCTAGAGCCATGACTTTATGATACAGGGAGCTCTCCATCCATTTCGCACTGACTACAAGAAGCGCCAGCACTGGTTTGAACCAGTGCGATTTGTTACACAACACCACAACAGAAATGAGTAGGATTGTACTGTGCATGCACTGACAACAGAGCAGTAACCTCTAACAATGACCGATTTTCCTGCAGATCCCCGTGCGTTGTTACATTAGATCTCAGAAAGTGTCACTGTGAATATGGAATAAGAGTTATTTGCATTTATTGATGCCATACTGTGAGTGCTTGCTAGCTGACCAGCATCATAAAGCTGTGTTTGGCCAGGGGGCTATTGCGCAGCTCCATTTATAAGACCCCATTTGATGTTTTTTCCCCCCTACTTACATAACATGGATGTGTGGGGGGTTTTCTGGCACTCCACACAAGAACCGCCACGATCCAGCCTGTACATTCCGGTGGTTGCCATAGCAACAGGGCAGCATCCCGCTCCATCCTTTGTCCAGTGTCTCCCCATCGTTTGAGCTTCCCAGGCAGAAGGAGGTTTGGATTCTGCATGCAAATGGAAACACCCCTAATTGAGCTTCAAAGCCAGGAAGTAGAAGGGATTTACTCATTTAGATGGTGACTGAATGCCATTAGGTGGCTTTCACAGATTGTAGCGGTGCACTGAACTCCCAGCATCCTCTTACGACATGGCAACATGCACGTGTCGAGTAAGAGGAAAGGAACTGAACACAGCGTACTGATCAAGTTTTCTTTTTTGTCACATATGCAAATGGGAACACAGCTAAGGGAGGGACTGGTGCTAAATGACGTGCTTTAATTAAATGGGATTTAAGTCTGGGTAGGAGAACATGGTGTCACTGTGTGGTTCTGGGAAAGCATGAAGTTTTACTGGGAGAACTGGACTGTTGCAGTGTGTGTGCCAGTCAGGGAATGTTTGTTTGCTTCTGTCAACAAGTCCCTCAGCTTTGGAACAAGCTGCCTGAGGAGATAAGGTTTGCTGAATCAGTGATTGCCTTTTAAGTCTGAGATCCCATTTTTTATAGGCAAGCTTTTATATAGCGAAGCTTTTGTCATAATTTTATTGACTGTCTTGCTTGTGGGTTATTTTATATTGATATGCAGTGTTTTTCATTTTTGCACCCTTCTTTGTGTTTTACTGGATGTTTGTTCATGTCTGCCTTCTTTTGCTTGTCTATTAAAACTGTAAACTGAATGCTCTATGTTTTGGTGTTTTGGTTCTCCTTTTGCTTAAATGGCAAGAATAAATTCCCCTCCCCCCCCCCACACACAGACACACACACTTTTAGCTGTAGTGCACAACAGTCTCTAAATAAACTCACAATAAAAGATACAGTTCAATGCCCAATTAGCAACTTAGTGATTGGAAGGTTTTATCTTCTAAAGTTTTAAAGCACAGTTTATACTTGTTTTTCCCTTCAAACTTTACATCCTGCACATGTTTTCCTTATTGGTTTTCTGTTACGAACTCAGTGAACTCAGAAAAGTCTTCTACAAAACAACGTTTAAAAGGGTGGAGAGGTTTCGTGTTTTCCCAGAAAAGACAAAAACAAAGTACATGTCTTGGCTTCAAGCCATTCACCGTCTTCTGAAATATGAGTAAACCTGCTTTCGGCATTATGATTGGCTAACCTGCGCCATGCAAAGCCAATCAGGGATCTGACTAGCATTGTGTTGTAAGGGCAGCTGGGATGTAGGGGAAAGGTCTCAAAGCCCTACCTCTCCCTACCCCCAAGAAAGGAGAGGACAGCAGAAGTAAATGTTCTGTCACGTCAAATGACCATGTTGTGTGCTTTTTTAGGAAATTGGGTCACTCTTTTGTCTCATTATATTAGCGCAAAAAAAAAAAAGGATTTATTTTCCATCCTGTTATTTTCTCTGTATAGTGCAGATTCCCAACTCTTTCCTGACATCATGTTGGATTTGAACACAGCTGAATTTATACGTGTTCTCTACAGATCGCAACGCTTAAGGGTAAACAATATATGTAAACACCAGAAATATGCTGAATTTACTACTTTGCATCAACTGGCAGCACCTAGAAATTTGCAACTAGTGGAAATTTACCCCAAACCTGCCATCCTCTAAACTCAAAGGAAAGACTTGTTTTTCTAGTTTGTTTCTTAAGTTAATAACAGTGTGCAGACAAAGTACATCCAAGCCACAACAATCTGCAGTGCTGTCTGACTGTTAAATGACACAGCACTTCTGGGAAGACTGGCCTCTGGCTGTTTCACTGAAGGAGTTTAATAGCTGTCTCATGAGTGCACCAGTTTTCAGTTACTTCTCATTCCATCCTAAAAACGAGCCCAAACAAAGCTGCTGTTGAGCTCCTGCCAAGGCATCAGCCAGACTGAAACATTACTAGTGTTTCCTCTTGGTGTATTTCCTTTTAACACTCACAGTAACAACACAGCAGTGCCAGCTGTTTTAACAGCTTGCACAAATGTGTGAAGAGCAGCCCGAGCTCCTCCTGCAGCTAGAAACCTTTGGATCAATCATGATTTTCACACTGTCATGATAGCTTTATGAATGCTCCAGTCTAAACTAAGTTTATCAATGAAAACTTGATGCTTTGCTGTCCATAGCTGGACAACTTTGATTATTCAATATTTTGGCAAGCACACTATTCTTAAAAGTTAGATGAGAAGATAGAAGCTGCCACTGGGTCTGCAATGCAAACTTAAGCTGTATAAACAATGTTTGCATCTGCATATAGAACCTGTAGGCAAAAAGCAATATATTTTTTGGCACTTGAGTCCTCCGGTCTCCATTTATACTCCTAACACTTTGGAACTTGGCAAGCTCATAGCTTTTTATACAATTTTCTGGGTTAATAGTTGGGCTGTAAACAACGACTGGCACCCATATTATTTGGATCATTACACCTTGGTCTTGATATGTACCTGTTAAACCGGAAGTCCTAAAATGTTAGTTCCCCCCCAACCCTTAAAGTCTAAGGTAGGCAATAACAGATGAGGTTAACCAGCTATAGTACACCACTACCTGTCTGAGCTTCTACAAGGAAGCAAGTCGGTTGAAAGTGTGGGAAGTCAAAGAGTCACACAGCAGTGTTGTGATAAAAATAAAAGTTTTAAATGTTTCAATAAAAATCACCATGTTCAGTAAATGTAATGTTTTACCAAATCAGGTGCATTATAATATCGCAGTTAACAAAAGGATAAAACTCCTTGAGGAAATCTACAAACGGCATTATGGACAGATCCACCACATTTGCACAACTTACATCTGGGTACAGACCTCTACAAAGTGTACGATACAAAGATGACCCAGTGTGTCAAAACTCTGAAGACAAATGTTGCCATTTAAAAGTAGACACTTGATAAAATGACAGAATTAGTAACAATGAAGACTGGATAGTTGAAAGGCAGTTCAACATATTAACAGTACACTAACTAGTCAGATTTATTCAATTACAAATGCTGTCCAGTCTTAGCAGCGCTACTCTGCAGTGTCCATGTGCTTTAGTTCGTTTTAGTCACTGACAAAACAGGGAATGATATGACATGGGTTACAAAACAGTGTTACAAAAGCCAATCCCTGCTAAAGATGAGGGGAAAGGCATACCCTGCCATGACCAGCTCACAACTACCAAGGATCTAACACCTTGTCATGTTTTCAGTTGACCAGTCAACTTTAAGCCATTAAAAATGTGGGTTAAAAATCATCTCAGAGGGAGAAAGGGAGGAAAAAAAATACAGTACTAGTTTAAAAGAAATTAGGGGGGGGAGAAACAGTCGGAGTCAGTTGTGGATTTAGTAATCCGCGGGTTCATCTCCTTCCTCGTTCAGCAGACAGGTGCGGATCAGGGCCTCGGTCACACTGTACGGGTCACAGTTGGCTGATGGGCGACGGTCTTCGAAGTAGCCCTTCTTCTCCTGACCAACATTACGAGGAATGCGAATGCTGGCACCACGGTTGGCCACACCTGCAGAGAATTCGTGGATGTTTGATGTTTCGTGGCGGCCAGTGAGACGGCGGGCGTTGTCGAGCCCCCCTTTGGGGTCGTAGGCACGAATGTGGTAGCTGTGCCTCTTTGCGAGCCTCTCAATGGAATCCTCAATAGCTCTGAAAGCAGGAATGACAAGTGTCACATCAGAAATGCAAAAATAACTTTTTAAAGAAATAAATTAAACTAGACGTGAACTTAAGTCCATGAAGCTTTTGCCACGCACTTCAATCCACCGTCTTCCCTCATCTCTTTCGTGCTGAAGTTCGTATGGCAGCCAGCACCGTTCCAGTTTCCAGGGATTGGCTTGGGATCAAATGAGGTGACAACGCCAAAATCCTCACAGACACGGTGCAGGATGAAGCGCGCTACCCACAAATGATCGCCCATGTCAATGCCTTCGCAAGGTCCGACCTGGAACTCCCACTGCACATGGAGAGACAGCTCAGCATTACAAGTGATACTTTTAACTGTCTCTTAAGAACCAGAAAAACCAGGTTTCAAATCCAAATTCATGTTTGGCTTCTTTAATTACCTGAGCAGGCATCACTTCAGCATTTGTGCCACAAATCTGGACTCCAGCGTACAAACAAGCTCTGTAATGGGCCTCGACTATGTCCCTGCCATAAGCTTTGTCAGCTCCAACACCACAGTAGTATGGCCCTGCAAACATTGAAAGTGTTACATCATCCAGGCAAGGATCCATGTATCCGTGCACATTAATTCATTGAGGGGGGAAAAAAAAAAAAAGAAAAGGTTTCTCACCCTGTGGTCCGGGGAAACCATTAGATGGCCAGCCAAATGGATGCCCGTCCGTTCCAAGGATGGTGTACTCCTGTTCCATGCCAAACCAAGGATGCTGATCCGCCACCATATCCATCACTTTCTTACAGGTGAGCCGAAGGTTGGTTTCTGCAGAGACCAACATGGCAAATTACACAATGTTCTAAAACACTTTGGCCACCGACAGTGCATATTTTTAGGGTCTCTGATCTGTAATTGTGAGCTTCTCTCATCTCAAATAAAATGAGTGTAAATCTACAGAACAATTCTTCAGTTATGTTTTAATTCCACATTTATTCCCATTCATTTGCCATAATCACCAATGCTGTATCTCTGGTATGTACACACCTCAAATTTTGGCTCATGAGACGTAATGAGTGGGTGGCATATTTCAACCATGACTGCAATAATCATTAAATTGATTAGAACTAGCTTCATACCAAGAACCATTGGGTCAAAGCATATCTAAGTTTATGTCATGTCACAACTTTATCAAAATAGTTGCTTAGCAACGCTGACAAACAGTTTGCTGGGCTCCTTTCCCCTCTTCCTCGGAGTTCTCCTTTAAAGGTATGCCCCGCCCACTTTACACCTTTAGACCAATAAAATCACCGGCCGTCTGGCGTTAGCTTATCAGTTTTAATATTCAGCTATCAGATTTTCAAATAATTTTATAGCCATTATCTCGTTGAAGTGGTCACATTTATGATGATCTTACACGCACATCACCATCCATCACCCAATTTTTTTTTAAATGAAAAAACAAACAAAAACAGAGGAGCTCCGTTTACCTGTAGGTTTACGGTTGTACTTCAGGACTTCACACAGCACCAGCTTGTTGGGGTCTTTGCGGAATGGATCGCGGAACATGGCTGCGGGGATCAGATACATGTCGCTGTTGGAGCCTTCGGACTGGTAGGTACTGGATCCGTCAAAGTTCCATTCAGGAAGATCTACAAGAGGAGCAGAGCAGTGTGATAGCCTGCAGAACATCTCTGGCTTTCTGCGACTGCGTCAGGAAGATGCTGCTTACCTTCGATGCTTTTGGGCTCAGAATCAAGCGTCCTGGTTTTGCATCGGAGCCCCTCTCCGGTTCCGTCGATCCAGATGTACATGGCCTGGACTTTGTCCCCCTGAGGGAGCTCCATGTACTGCTGCTTGACAGCTTTACTCAAACTGGCGCTGGCGGACGTAGCCATCTTATTTGCTACTATAATACACCTGAGGATGAAGAGGGGGAGATGAGAGCAGGTACGAGACTGCGCTGCGCTCTGGATCACATGTTGCATAACCGGGTTCGGGGCGCAAAAAAAACCCCCACACACACAAAAGCAGCCCCATTGTTTTGTTTTTTCTTCCAGAAAAGGGGGGGGGGGGTGAAAAAAAAAAACAGACCTTTAAAAAAGGCACATTTCCAGCGTTTTCCTATTTTTTCTGCTTTGGCCACAAAAGAAAAGGCGACTTTACACCATCCGTGTTTACTGATAAGATTACATTTAACGCCGCAGATGCCACCTCACTCCGTGGAAAACACAAGGAAACAAACGGCTTCCGCTAAACACACCTCATCCATCCACGCAGTAGCTGATCGCCGAAAACAGGTGAGGCAATGTTACATCATTTGCTTCCTGTTTCATACACATTACCTTCTGACCTACACCTAAATCAACACACCTAGGAAAAATAAACTGAAGCATCCATACAAAGCAATCAAAGAAAGGCAGAAGCTCGGGTTAAGAAAGAAGTTACTGCACAAAGTCTGGAACAATGGGAAGTCTCACACAAAGAGCTGCCTGACCGGGAGGTAAACTAATACAAAGGTAGGAAAAATAAAGACGAATTACCTCGAGAAACGAGAAAATTGAAATAAAAACTAAAGGACTGGCAGGTCCAATGTGTTGTTGAATGATGTCTCACTAGTGGCTCTCTCATTCTCCGGTACTGAGATCCCGGATCCAGGAGAATTTATAAGAGCGGGGTCTGGCCTTTGATTGGTCGGAGGGGGAGGGCTGAAAGAAGAGCCGCAACGCCCTCTACCCGGAGCTGAGCCGCGTGTTACTATGCGTGAGTCTCCCCCTCGTGAGGGCATCCTCATCTTCGCGCTTAATCTGAAGCTGAAGCGAGACAAAAAGAAAGAAGGAGCCTGACATGGAGGCTGGCAAACTCTTTGAAAACACGCTGCAGTGCCGGGCAAAATGTGCAATTCAGCTCCGCTCACACCGCCAGGTGCGTCTCCGGTCCAAGACGCCACCGAGTGGTGGAAATCAGTGCCATGAACGAACTGGTTTTAGTGGGAGGTTATGTAATCCCGCAACCAGACATCTGATGGTGCAGTGAGGTTTTCAACTGGATTTTCAAGTTTCTTTATGATACACTCATGTGCAGATGTATATCATGCGCCTCTACCAGTTGTTTTTATTAGTTTAGTTTTCATTCTACAGTTGGATAAAACAGCCACAGCTGGCAAAGCATCAGATAGAAGCTGTATATTAAAAGACCCTCTGGGCAGATTATTTTAAAAGATCTTAATGCCACAGTTACTGCAAATACTCTCTGACCTCCTGGCAGCCATGTCCTGAGGCTGTAGTTGCATACATTTTCATAGTCATCACACCATTCAGTGGCCCCTCGTCTCCTTTGAAAAGGAGGTATTGTCCAGACGGAGACTGCTCCCAACAGGATAGAAATGTTTCATCACAAGATAAAGGTGATCTCTCAGAGCAACCTTGTATTGATTTGAAGTGACCTTTCCCTCCAAGGGGGACGATAAGGACTGAACCAATGCATGCACCCTAACTGCTTCCTGCAGCATAACAAAGCCACCTCACTGTAGGTGTTAACAGCCGGTGTTTCATTTTAATTTCTCACCCATCTGAATTTGCAGTGCCTTTGTCAGCAATATTATGCAGAAACTACCAAACAGGTAACCTGTTTACCTTTACATTCTTTTGAATTAGAAGATGAACGACTGGCCTTGGCGTGCCTTTCTAACTGAATGCATGTTTTGGCTCAGGAGGGGAGCTGCTAAAAACCAGCTGTTTGACGTGTAAATTCTACTTAAAAGCACTTTTCACAAAAGATTTTTGCACATTTGGTGATTTCTGCGGTGGTCTACATGATCAGTGGTGAGAAATCTAGTTAATTTTTGACATTTTAAGTCATTTTGATAGTGAAAATAATGGAAAAGTTGGGACATTTGCATCATGTCCAAATATCTAATAATATATCATATCAGTAAATGGTTATATCAGCAAATCATCACATTCAAAGAAGCTGAAGACCTTTCTTTATCAAAATACTTTATTTTCTCTTGGCCACTATTTAAACAGCGAATAATTTCATCTTTAATTATTTTTTTTGAGGTGAATAATGTATCATTCAACGCTCTAATAAGATGCCAATCCTGTGATAGCAAAAGAGTGGCCAACAATCAAAAAAATAACCATTCTCCCTTAAGGGGAAAAAACACACAAAGATCTAACCTTAGAACTAAATCCTTGAGAGACCCTTCTTTAAGCTCACTTTGAACTTTTACGTAAAGGTGGCGCTGCATGAAAAGGTCAGCTGTTGTGGTTAATGTGGGTGAGCACGAGGATACTGTGTACAGCCAAAGAGCACAACATTGTTATCAGGAAATTGATGTTTTGTCATCTGTTGTCCATCATTGTCCATCCCTTCTGCCTCTTGTGCTCAGACCAGACTTTGTCCTGGCAGATGATGAAAGTTCTTATGAGAACTTCTTGAGAACCTGGGGCTGAATGCCAACCTGCACCACCTGGGACTGTGGACTGAGAGGAGGAAATGCCCTGCAGCTATTTCTGACACCAGAAATCCTGCTAACCTCTTGGGAACGTTGTGTCCCTTATCCAAAGTGTTGAATTGACCACATTAACCACCAGACTTCTTTACCCTTTCCTACACCCTTCAGACTTTTGTTCTGGTTCAAAAGCGTCTAGCTCCTTAAACAAGAACAACAGTTTTCTTACATAACTACAATTTAAAATCTTCATCATAAGCAGATCCTCTTGTTCTGCTCCATTTAGTTGGTGTACACCACCACCTGCTGGAGCTTCAGAGGAGTGAAGATGATGAGTGAGACTGATGGAGGCTTCCTGAAGCCTGACTTACTCTGACCCTCCTGAGACCTGCAAGGTAAGTTCTCCTTACCTTTGCTCGACCAGAGGGTTGCTGGAAAACTTCGGTTTCCCTTTGGAGTCTCTAAAGTTTCTGAAGCATCTTTGTGATTTTTCTGAATACACCTGATGCACAAGTTGAAAATCATTAACATTAGACTGATGAGAATATTTTACACAATCCCGTCTGCAATGATAAACAAAGTCATAGCAGAAACACCTGTGAATACTGTGAGATGGACGCGAAAGCTCAGGAATATAATATTTTTGGTCAAGTTTACTGTGTCAAAGGAAAAAAGCTTCATTCTGTATTTTAAGTCTCAGTTATAATTTTGGTTAAAAGACTTCTGCAAAACATTGGCACAGTGTGTTTGAAATACAAAGTCACAGCGTGAGTCCTCAGTTCTGAATCGAATTTTTCTTAATAGTATCAGCTCATTTTGGAAACTAGGATCATAAGTACCCCAACAGTGCTGTAAAGCTTGCAGCCCATGTTCAGCAGATCTCAGCACCCAAACAGACAGAACACTTTGAGTTTTCACAGATTCATCGTTGTCACATTTGCCCAGAGGCACAATGCAAGCTGCTCCACCAGTCTGTTGTGAGTTTTCTGTGAACTCAGCTCTAATATTTAAAGAGGATAACCCTCATGAACAGAGACACATTATTCCCCATGTAGAATAAATTCAGTTTTACTTGACGAGAAAAGATTGATTAAAAATGGACCTTTACTGTCACTAAAGCCTTTTTAGGGGATCAATTAACTGTAGACTGCTCAAAAAGTGAAGAAACAGTTAATCATTACAGGATAACACAATTGAGACTGAGGCATATTAGTCTGTCCGGTTAGGAAGGATAACCCAGTGAATCCATCATCTCTCCTCTTCATCCCTGCTGATGGATTTTTCTCTAGTTCTCCTTTTTGCTACTGCCCTTGTTACTAGTGGTACAGGTAAACCAGCTCCTCCAGCATGGCACATTCATATGTGCAGACACAAGGTCTGCAGACTTCAAGCACACCTCAGGAGTGCAGAGGAGGTAGCAGGAGATGGCCCAGGCATCAGGAGAAGGGCATCGGACCAGCAGCAGGAACGATATGTGGACAGGAGGAGCAATGCCAGTGCATTACATAATAACATCCAGTGCCCTGAGGGTGGCAGGAGAGTATAACATCATTTAGAGGAATCTCTGGTCGCAGTACAGCAAAATGCAGCTCATTTGGCGGTCACCGGACAACACCATAATTAGCAGGTCCACCACCTTCACCCTGTTTTCCTCACAGATGAGAGCAGGTTCATGTGATTAAAAGGAGTCTGGAGCATGAGTCCCACATGAGTGATTCAGCAGAGGGTCAGCGATGGTCCAGGGTGGCATATCTTTGGAAGGTCGCACAGAACTCCATGCTTTAGCCAACAGTATCCTGTGCAGAGAGTTCCTGGATGATGGAGGTACTGATGTCGCTGACTGGCCCTCAGGTCCCCCAGACCTGACTCCAACTCTGAGAACCTTTGGGTAGTATTTTAGTATCAGCAGAACCACAGACTATCCAGCAGATCATCTCTGCCTTGAACCACGTCTGTGAGGAGATCTCCCGGGAGCATGCCCACCCGGACATGTCAGGAGTGCATTACAGGTACATGGGGGCCACATTATAATGCATGTTGGATCATCCTGTGATCTAAAAACTTTACTTTGAGTTTTGAATCCAGCCCTCAAAGGGTTGATGATTTTAGACTCCAGTGGCTGCTGTTACATCATGTTGTTTTCAACATATTACACGATGTATATCAGTAAACAATATCCAGCTTTAATATTTCATTCATCAAGACTCAGTGTGTGATCTAAGAGCTTCCTTAATCCCTTGGAGAATGTATTTGGTGGTGTATATGACTTTTTAAAATAAATATTGAAAAAACAAGCCAGCTGCACTAAAACGGTGAGGGAGTGAGGATGTTTAGATAAGAGGAGAGAAGAAGAACGTAGTAGTAGTACTATCCCTATGACACAGTTCTTTTCCTCATTTTCCCAACTGGTTTTCTCGTACTAACTTATAGGATGTGATGCAATACAACACAAGAAAATATTACTTTATTACCTCCCAAAGGAGGAAAATCATTCTGCAACAGGCAACCCCAAAAAACAGACAACAAAAACCATAAATTGGCTTCTTTTAGTAAATAGAAACCTCAGAATAAATAATCAGTAGATAATAATTTAATAGAAAAGAGCCGTTTTTTTAGTTAATAGATGTAATATTGGTGACCATTTTTCTCTTTTTGTCTGTTTTGGGGAAGGAGGTGGGGCTAAAACTTTAACTGTCTCTGCGTCATAACAGAAAGCAGATCTATAGAAAATCAAATATGGCATATGGTATAAATTATAAATTGAATAACAAAATTAGGCAGCTAATGCAATTTTTAGAAAACAGAACACAGATAGAAGTTCTCCCCAAATCCCCCTTGATCCTCAGAGCACAGTGTGGATTTAAATAGAGCGCTATATGCTTAGTGGTATTATTTCTTGTTCCAAAGATTTTGTTTTTAGTGGTGAGATCATTTGTTTTTTAGAGTTTTATTTATTTATTGGGAGGGGGGGGGGGGGGCACAGAAGTCTCTCTTCTAATTTGTTTTAAGGGAAAAAAATATGATGTATTCTATTATTTGAAAGTGTCTGTTTAACCCGTTTCATAAAAGTGCCTAAATACCAAATTTCACATAATAAAAATTAATTCTTTGCAATAAATACTTTCAGTCACTTAATTGGCTACACCTGTTCAACTGTGTGTTAACAGAAATATCTAATCGTCCAATCACATGGCAGCAAATTAATACATTTATGGATAGAGACGTGGTTAAGTGAATGTGGAAGAAGGGTGATATTAGTGACTTATTAGTGACTTTTAACATGGTGTGTTTGTTGTTGACAGGCAGGCTCGACTGAGAATTTCAGAAACTGCTAATGTACACTCAAAAAAATCTGTTGTTGGATGAACACAATTTAATCATGGCACCCTTTTTGCACACAATTTAACCAAGTACAATAAACCCTTTTCGATCATGTCAAACCAACACATTTAGCATTTGGTGGTTTAATGTAATCAGATTACGTTGGATCAACATACTATACTTACATTGATTTGAAGTGATTTATTTAAGTATGTAGAGTGAAATTTGTTTTAATTCATTCTACACAATTTAAAAAGTTTAGGAAAACAGAATTAAATCTTGTTGTTTCAACAACTACTTCGTTAATCAAGGCAATGATTTCACTCATTTCAACCAAATTATTTCAATTAGATTTGTTTACATTTGTTACACATTTAGAAACCCACTACTTTACAAAAAAAGTCACAATCAGATTATGATAACATTATCTTTATTAACTGGATTTAGTGGACAATATAAAAGCTTACCATTTTTGTACACCTGCAAGCATTATGCCACTTCAAAAGGTAAACGTTAGAATACTTATTTACATAGGTAATATGTTGGAACCAAAGCTTCGACAACTAAAAACAGATGCAAAATTTGCTCAATATATCGACTGCATTTTAAAAAAATTAAACTAAAAGATAAAAATACATCTCCCACTTGGCAAGTTAAAACATGTGACAAAATAGAATTACTATTGTGTGAATTTGGAAAAATAAAATAATTAGAAATAATTTGGGGGCAATACAACAACAAAAAAATCCATAGGTGATGAAAATCTATATTTGTTTGGTGTATCTCATTGAAATAATTATTAGTTTGACCAATTTTTATATTTCTGTATTTATTTTTTTAATTTTGGTTGCAGTCCTCCACAGCTAGCAATATAGTTTTTGCTGTGTTTTAAAACATGCTAGCAAGCAAAATGGACACAATAATACAGTGAACTTAACAGGTGGCAGTGGTCTTAAATTTTACAGGCCCTTGACACATAAACACAACATAGTACTTCTGTCAGTACTTCTGATCCATTTTGAGCCATCTATATAAGGACAAACAAAAATCATCGGCAGTGCTGTATAAAAGGTGAATTGCCCAACAGAGAGAATCCAAAAACTTAAAAAAATATTTTTTAAATGAAAGAAAAAAATATAAACAACTCAAATATTAACATTATATATTGGAAATCACCATTGCACCAATGAACCATTCAAGACCTATCAGTCATTTTCAAGTGCTCTCACCCCATAAGCTTGTTTTTCAGAAACTGTACCTTTGAAGACAGCTTTTGTCCATCAAGATTTAAAAGTATCTTCTGGAGGACTTCAAAGGTGCATTTAAGTTCTGGTGGGTAGCTCAGGTTCAAACAGTATATGAGTCCAAACAACAGAGCACATGCTTGTGCAATGTTACCCAAATCAGTGTTAGCCTCCACACCCTCAATCAGGACACCAACGTCCTCTGGGTCATCTTCAGGTTCAGCACCCTCCTTCTGGATGACGTACACCCCCATCACAGTTTGCTCCATGCAGCTTTTTGCCTCGCTGTCCGTATCCTACATGAAAAAATATAAGACAACAAAGTAAAATTTAAGAGATTGTTTAAACAACTGTTTCTATGCTGTTCATAAAATCCAAGTAGTCAAAGTAATAAACAGAAAATTACACCACTAAAGTAGTTGTTAGTAATTACTCCAATACATAAATTATAAAATACACCTCTCATGTCAAAAGAGGTGGCATAATTGACCTCTCACCGGCCCCTCCCCCGAAAGGGCCATTGTCCAATTACACATTATAGCAACCGTTACTGTGTCTGACAAACATTAACCTCAAGCAAGATGGAGAAGCGGTGTGCCCACCGATACGCCGAGAGATTGTGTCTGGAGGAGTTGTGTTCTTTCCATTCACAAAGTCAAAAACAACGTGAATGGATTAAACAGTGTGTATGGCCCCACTCCCAGGTAAATGTACCGAACATTATGAAGCATGTCTGCTCGCACATTCGGGTACCCATTGGTGCGCAGAGGAAACCATTTGTTTGTCGGACGTAGCAAGAGTAACTTAGGGGGACAGGACTCGAGAAAAGGCTAACTCAGCTGCTAAAATAAAACAGGTATAGAAGTGTTAGTACTAAACAGCTCAAAGTTCATAGACATTTCTATTTACAAATACTGATGACCATAGCAATGAAAAAACAACAGGGGCCCGTTCTTCGTACGTCGCTTACTACATCCAAGATCAAATGACGCATCCAAGACCAAATCATCGCGCTAACCGTGAGCTCGCTAATCCGGTTCTCCGAACACACCTGCTGTTGACGATCAGTACAGCTGGATGAAGTAATGTGAGATCACTGGGTGTCGTAAAAGGGGCTACGCATCGATAGTAGAAACATTGATCGGCAACCCTCTGATTGGTCGGCGAAAATGTCGAAGGAGCGCGCTCGGTATTTTTCGGCAGCAGAGCAAGAACTCTTGAGTGAGGGATTTCAGGAGTTTCAGAGTTTAATTAAAACGCAAGGGAACACTGCAAAGGCTGCAAAAGCAAGGAGAGAGGGCTGGCAGAAAGTTGCTGACAAATTAAACTCGTAAGTAATTTAATAATAACAATAATAATGGAGTGGATTTATATAGCGCTTTTCAAGGCACCCAAAGCGCTTTACAATGCCACTATTCAGTCACTCTCACATTCACACACTGGTGGAGGCAGCTACGGTTGTAGCCACAGCTGCCCTGGGGCAGACTGACAGAAGCCAGGCTGCCATATCGCGCCATCGGCCCCTCTGGCCAACACCAGTAGGCGGTAGGGTAAATTTATTATATTACACTATATTATCCAATATTATATTACATTATATTATATTATGTTATATTATATCCCCTTTCACATTAGAGCCACAACAGGACCCACTAGAACATGGGAACAAGTAAAAGTGAAATATAAGAATATTCTACAGAATGGTAATATTTATCACTTATATTGCTTTTAGTCTCTTGGAATGAGACCCTGGAATACTCTGTTTGTTTGTTCATAACAGCAACCAAGAAAAGGGCAGAGCAAAAAAAGAAAGGTGGTGGTCCTGCACCCCCTCGTCAACAAGTTGGTTAAGTGAATAATACCCTCACGGGAATATCGATATCTCTCAATGAGCACACTGTCGCGCTGAGCTAAAGGATCCTGTCTATCCCGCAATATACGCTGAATTCTGAGGACTCTCCTTATCAATCTTGCACCTTCCGCAATGGGTTGGTCGCGTATACGGACAGGACACGGCTGCGACAGACTTCCCAAATCCACCTTCGCTGTTATAGCCGTGGTCTCTCATCTTGATTGCACAAAGTAATTTGCAATTACTACTCTGAAATATGAATTACATCTGTAATAATCACATACATGTAATAGAATGTTAATAGTACATTTCCCTTTTTTAAGGAAATGACCTGTATGTATCTGTGTGAAATCAATAAATGGATCAAGTGCTGCATTATCTTTAGTTACATTGATGTTATTTATTTATGGTGAAACAGTGGTGGAATATCGCTGTTGCTTTCGTATAAATGAAGCGGACATACCTGCGTGGCCGCGATCTAATCCTGTTTACATAAAGTGAACCTGCTCCCGAGCAGGTTTACGCTTACGGCTCTGTTGCTATGGCAGCAAGTCCCGGATGAGCTTCGGGGAACCGAACGATCCAGGATCACGCGAAATCGTCAACAATCAAATCCAGCTAACTTACTTAGCGAGGTACGAAGAACGGGCCCCAGGACTTGTTTTAATCCAAGTACAGATTCAAAAGCAATATTGTCTTGATGCATGTTAAATGCATTGTATGTTTGTGTATCAAGTTTAAGTATGCATAAATTTCTTTCCTTCCAATACCAAATTCCAGAAATTCTTTATTGCAACGCTTAATACTGTTTGGTATTCAAGACATGCTTTCCCCAATACCAGGTGTCTTGTTGCTAATCTCAAAATTTTAATTTTAACGATTTGCATTTGAGGCAACGTTACAATTTGTATGAGAATGTTACGGTCAACATGCTGTCACAGTGACTCACCAAGTACTCCTTTATTAACTTCTCATAGTCTTCGTTTAGGTAGATGCACAAAGACTTCAAGATGCATGCTCGTCTGGTATGGATGTTGTCATGCTGGAGAGGAGGAGGAGATAATATGAGCCAAAACCAGTCTGTTTTTCTTAAAGCTAGGGTAATCAGTTAACTTGCATAATTATTCTTTAGGTTAGAACCTGGCATGTACCATTTGTTAAGCCGAAACAAAATTGACAACTTCATCTCCAAATAAAAGTTATTTTTGCTGCCTATGACAAAGTCTACTCAATCCTAATACAAACCTTGGAGATGGCAAGCATGAGACCTCTTATTTTCTTTCCACGTGTCCCTCCTTTGGTCAGAAAGATTTCCATTAAGCGTGGCGCGTATTGGTCAAGCTCGGCAAAGAAAGTAGATAGCAGAGGCTTTGTGGTGATTCGCAGAAACTCCTTGTCAATCTGCAATAGAGAACAAATACATTGATTAAAAACTCAACTGTATATTTCACTCACTTCACATCTAAGCTGACTAAAGCTGCTTTTAGAAGACCATGCAGACATCAGTGCTGTCTGTGTAGAACATGAATCAGTCTGTGTCAGATCCTGAATTTGAAATTTCCACTAAAGTCACAAGTAAGAGGCAAGTGGAACCAAGATCTAGGCCGTTTGCTTTTTGAAGTTTGCAAAGACTGCTAAATTGCACCAGTGGTAGTTCACTCTTTGCAACATAGTACGGTGTTCTAAACTGATTTTCAGGTTTATTTTTAGTATGTTATTTGCAATTGGTGTTTGTTCTGGGAAAGATATTGCAGACTGAGCAATAATCCATTTCTAATGGGGGCCTTTCTTAAAATTACTGGTCCCAGTAACAAAGGCGCTTGTCGACTCAGAAATCGAGGGAAAATCAACAACACACCCGGCAGAACATTATGTTATTTACACGGGTACACATAAGTGGTCCGCATGTGCGCATTCGCTGTCAAAATAAAAGACACGCAACAGATAAGAAGTTGCAACGCGCGTTTGCGTCCATATAAAAGGCTGTTTTTGTCCGCTAGAGTGGGATTTTCACGACACATTCTGCACCACATCTGTACGTTCATCATTTGTTTGAAGCCAGCTCACCTTCTGCAACCACTTTTCCGAGAATACGCGCTTATTTTGTGGTTTGGACTCCTTCTGACATTTCTTTGGAGGTGGAGGAAAACCAAAGTAATTGCTTAAAGGAGCTTCTTCGACATATTTAAGAGTTCTAAACAAATGTCTGTCCTCCTCCAGAAAATCTTATGTATGCAAACACGCGTTGCAACTTCTTATCTTGTGCGCGTTTTTTATTTTGACAGCAAATACGCACCTGCGGACCACTTATGTGCAGCCCTGGTTATTTAGCTCGTCATATTGCAGCCACAGAAATTATTTTGTCTATGAAACCATAAAGCTGCACTTTCTTTTTGCCTTAGTCTGATTTGTCATAACTTTTCCGTTTTGTGGTAAGCTTTTCTTTGGCTGTCACTTCTTCACCCTGACCTGTCTTAGTTGGCTCAGCAGAACTGAAATATATATCCTGCTGCTTTTACACACGCACTCACATAAGCTCAGCGATTCTCTGCGCGATCAACCTCTCACATGTTTAAGCTGCGGGAGATTTCACTTGTCATGTTTGCATAGTAAGCTAACGATTGATAAGACGATGTCAGAGGAATTGGTGCGCAAATTATCATCACTCACCAATCAGTACTATCACTCTCTATACACAGTTCGCGCGCGATTGCAAAGTGAAAGCAAAAAACAAGTGCGAATTCAAACGCGATTTCAATATGTCACATATTGACAGTGGCTCACCGATGCCAATGACATAATTACCCAGCTACATTTCTGAAAGAATGCAGAAGCATTGACATATATTTTTCCTTCCTATGACAGCCCGACGGGCAGGGCAGAGATAGATTTTGGTAGCCCGACTGGAAAAATCGCTAGCCCCGGGACGTCGGGCTAGCGATTTGGCGAGCCCTGTACAGTGTTTCAATAATTTGTACCTACTACTCTCCCTGATGGAACAACGCTTGCACTGCCACATACAAGTCACTGAAAGAAAAAAAGAAAAGCAGTTTTAAGGATGGTTTTATTGGCACCTTTTTTTTCCACTTTGATTAAATCATAAAACTATCATAATAAATATATGATGGTAAAAGGCTTACCATGTATTAAAGAGGAGGCACAAACAATCAGAAAAAGGGGTCAGCTTTCTTTGTGGTGTTACTATGGTAAAGAAAACAGACAAAATTATTTTATAAAAATTCCACAGTGGATTTTTTTTTACTTTGTTGCAAATGTATAAAAAAAATTACAAATACATATAAATACCTCTTGCAATATAAAATTCACAGATAAATATCCAATCTGTTGCCAAATGTAATAGCAGTGTTTCACACTATGCAATAAAGATGCTGGTAGTTGCGGTAAAGGTCCGACAGGCAATTTTCATAACTATCCGCCATTGCCTTTTCCTCTGACCTCGTGTTTATGCTCTTTTTCCCATGCACTAGCGTTCAAGTCAATTTGAAACTGCGGTAAAGTGAGCCGTCATTTGTGAGCCGCGGTCAAGCCAGCCGCCTCCTATCCGCCGCATGAATTCCCTTGCGCTTTTACACCAGTCTTTACGGTAGCGTCTTTTCGCTTTATATCCTGATTGAAAGCCTAGACTCGCGCACACACGCACGCGCGTGAACAGTCACACGCACGCGCGCACACAAATTACAATGGAACAGCTCAATACAGCCATCGTGACAGTCTGGTTGCATATTCAAAAATTCATTAAAAATCATTCTTAAAAGTTGATGCCAAGCTTTCAACACAATCCTCTTCTCGGACACCTACTTTACCTCTGGGCCAGTTTTTACCCAGATTTACTGTAATATTACTCAGAAATCACAGTAAACTCATATTCAGTGCAATACAGTCAATGCACTACAATTATGTTTATTTCAAAAATTCATTAAAAGTCATCCTGAATAGTTGAGGTCCAACGTTCAACACATCCCTCCTCTGGGACACCTACTGTACCTGTGTGCCAATTTTCATCCAGATTTACTGTAGAATTCCTCAGAAATTAAAGGGTACTTGTATTCAATGCAATACAGTCAATACAATAGAATTATGTCAATTTTCAAAAATTCATTAAAAATCATCCTGAGTAGTTGATGTACAACTTTCAACACATCCCTCCTCTGGGACACCTACTGTACCTGTGTGCCAAGTTTCATCCAGATTTACTGTAGAATTCCTCAGAAATTAAAGGGTACTTGTATTCAATGCAATACAGTCAATACAATAGAATTATGTCAATTTTCAAAAATTCATTAAAAATCATCCTGAGTAGTTGATGTACAACTTTCAACACATCCCCCCTCTGGGACACCTACTGTACCTGTGTGCCAAGTTTCATCCAGATTTACTGTAGAATTCCTCAGAAATTAATGGAAACATTTATTCAATCTAATACAGTCAGTACAATAGAATTATGTCAATTTTCAGAAATTCATTAAAAATCATCCTGAGTAGTTGATGTACAACTTTCAACAGATTCCTTCTCTGGGACACCTACTGTACCTGTGTGCCAAGTTTCATCCAGATTTACTGTAGAATTCCTCAGAAATTAAAGGGTACTTGTATTCAATGCAATACAGCCAATACACTATAATTATGTCAATTTTCAAAAATTCATTAAAAATCATCCTGAGTAGTTGATGTCCAACTTTCAACACATCCCTCCTCTAGGACACCTACTGTACCTGTGTGCCAAGTTTCATCCAGATTTACTGTAGAATTCCTCAGAAATTAAAGGGTACTTGTATTCAATGCAATACAGCCAATACACTATAATTATGTCAATTTTCAAAAATTCATTAAAAATCATCCTGAGTAGTTGATGTCCAATTTTCAACACATCCCTCCTCTAGGACACCTACTGTACCTGTGTGCCAAGTTTCATCCAGATTTACTGTAGAATTCCTCAGAAATTAAAGGGTACTTGTATTCAATGCAATACAGCCAATACACTATAATTATGTCAATTTTCAAAAATTCATTAAAAATCATCCTGAGTAGTTGATGTCCAACTTTCAACACATCCCTCCTCTAGGACACCTACTGTACCTGTGTGCCAAGTTTCATCCAGATTTACTGTAGAATTCCTCAGAAATTAAAGGGTACTTGTATTCAATGCAATACAGCCAATACACTATAATTATGTCAATTTTCAAAAATTCATTAAAAATCATCCTGAGTAGTTGATGTCCAATTTTCAACACATCCCTCCTCTAGGACACCTACTGTACCTGTGTGCCAAGTTTCATCCAGATTTACTGTAGAATTCCTCAGAAATTAAAGGGTACTTGTATTCAATGCAATACAGCCAATACACTATAATTATGTCAATTTTCAAAAATTCATTAAAAATCATCCTGAGTAGTTGATGTACAACTTTCAACACATCCCCCCTCTGGGACACCTACTGTACCTGTGTGCCAAGTTTCATCCAGATTTACTGTAGAATTCCTCAGAAATTAAAGGGTACTTGTATTCAATGCAATACAGTCAATACAATAGAATTATGTCAATTTTCAAAAATTCATTAAAAATCATCCTGAGTAGTTGATGTACAACTTTCAACACATCCCCCCTCTGGGACACCTACTGTACCTGTGTGCCAAGTTTCATCCAGATTTACTGTAGAATTCCTCAGAAATTAATGGAAACATTTATTCAATCTAATACAGTCAGTACAATAGAATTATGTCAATTTTCAGAAATTCATTAAAAATCATCCTGAGTAGTTGATGTACAACTTTCAACAGATTCCTTCTCTGGGACACCTACTGTACCTGTGTGCCAAGTTTCATCCAGATTTACTGTAGAATTCCTCAGAAATTAAAGGGTACTTGTATTCAATGCAATACAGCCAATACACTATAATTATGTCAATTTTCAAAAATTCATTAAAAATCATCCTGAGTAGTTGATGTCCAACTTTCAACACATCCCTCCTCTAGGACACCTACTGTACCTGTGTGCCAAGTTTCATCCAGATTTACTGTAGAATTCCTCAGAAATTAAAGGGTACTTGTATTCAATGCAATACAGCCAATACACTATAATTATGTCAATTTTCAAAAATTCATTAAAAATCATCCTGAGTAGTTGATGTCCAATTTTCAACACATCCCTCCTCTAGGACACCTACTGTACCTGTGTGCCAAGTTTCATCCAGATTTACTGTAGAATTCCTCAGAAATTAAAGGGTACTTGTATTCAATGCAATACAGCCAATACACTATAATTATGTCAATTTTCAAAAATTCATTAAAAATCATCCTGAGTAGTTGATGTCCAACTTTCAACACATCCCTCCTCTAGGACACCTACTGTACCTGTGTGCCAAGTTTCATCCAGATTTACTGTAGAATTCCTCAGAAATTAAAGGGTACTTGTATTCAATGCAATACAGCCAATACACTATAATTATGTCAATTTTCAAAAATTCATTAAAAATCATCCTGAGTAGTTGATGTCCAATTTTCAACACATCCCTCCTCTAGGACACCTACTGTACCTGTGTGCCAAGTTTCATCCAGATTTACTGTAGAATTCCTCAGAAATTAAAGGGTACTTGTATTCAATGCAATACAGCCAATACACTATAATTATGTCAATTTTCAAAAATTCATTAAAAATCATCCTGAGTAGTTGATGTACAACTTTCAACACATCCCCCCTCTGGGACACCTACTGTACCTGTGTGCCAAGTTTCATCCAGATTTACTGTAGAATTCCTCAGAAATTAAAGGGTACTTGTATTCAATGCAATACAGTCAATACAATAGAATTATGTCAATTTTCAAAAATTCATTAAAAATCATCCTGAGTAGTTGATGTACAACTTTCAACACATCCCCCCTCTGGGACACCTACTGTACCTGTGTGCCAAGTTTCATCCAGATTTACTGTAGAATTCCTCAGAAATTAATGGAAACATTTATTCAATCTAATACAGTCAGTACAATAGAATTATGTCAATTTTCAGAAATTCATTAAAAATCATCCTGAGTAGTTGATGTACAACTTTCAACAGATTCCTTCTCTGGGACACCTACTGTACCTGTGTGCCAAGTTTCATCCAGATTTACTGTAGAATTCCTCAGAAATTAAAGGGTACTTGTATTCAATGCAATACAGCCAATACACTATAATTATGTCAATTTTCAAAAATTCATTAAAAATCATCCTGAGTAGTTGATGTCCAACTTTCAACACATCCCTCCTCTAGGACACCTACTGTACCTGTGTGCCAAGTTTCATCCAGATTTACTGTAGAATTCCTCAGAAATTAAAGGGTACTTGTATTCAATGCAATACAGCCAATACACTATAATTATGTCAATTTTCAAAAATTCATTAAAAATCATCCTGAGTAGTTGATGTCCAATTTTCAACACATCCCTCCTCTAGGACACCTACTGTACCTGTGTGCCAAGTTTCATCCAGATTTACTGTAGAATTCCTCAGAAATTAAAGGGTACTTGTATTCAATGCAATACAGCCAATACACTATAATTATGTCAATTTTCAAAAATTCATTAAAAATCATCCTGAGTAGTTGATGTCCAACTTTCAACACATCCCTCCTCTAGGACACCTACTGTACCTGTGTGCCAAGTTTCATCCAGATTTACTGTAGAATTCCTCAGAAATTAAAGGGTACTTGTATTCAATGCAATACAGCCAATACACTATAATTATGTCAATTTTCAAAAATTCATTAAAAATCATCCTGAGTAGTTGATGTCCAATTTTCAACACATCCCTCCTCTAGGACACCTACTGTACCTGTGTGCCAAGTTTCATCCAGATTTACTGTAGAATTCCTCAGAAATTAAAGGGTACTTGTATTCAATGCAATACAGCCAATACACTATAATTATGTCAATTTTCAAAAATTCATTAAAAATCATCCTGAGTAGTTGATGTACAACTTTCAACACATCCCCCCTCTGGGACACCTACTGTACCTGTGTGCCAAGTTTCAGCCAGATTTACTGTAGAATTCCTCAGAAATTAAAGGAAACTTATATTCAATTCAATACAGTCAATACAATAGAATTATGTCAATTTTCAAAAATTCATTAAAAATCATCCTGAGTAGTTGATGTACAACTTTCAACACATCCCTCCTCTAGGACACCTACTGTACCTGTGTGCCAGGTTTCAGCCAGATTTACTGTAAAATTCCTCAGAAATTAAAGGGTACTTCTATCCAATGCAGTCGGCCAATACAGTAGAATTATGTCAATTTTCAAAAATTCATTAAAAATCATCCTGAGTAGTTGATGTACAACTTTCAACACATCCCCCCTCTGGGACACCTACTGTACCTGTGTGCCAATTTTCATCCAGATTTACTGTAAAATTCCTCAGAAATTAAAGGACATTTATATGCAATTCAATACAGCCAATACACTACAATTATGGAAATTTCAAAAATTCATTAAAAATCATCCATAATAGTTGAGGTCCAACTTTCAACACTTTCTTACTCTGGGCGTCCTACCGTACCTCTGGGCCAAGTTACATCTCAATTCACTGTAATCTTTATCAAAAATTGAAAGAACAATTATATGTCAATGCTGGATGTGTGTCCTTTCAAAGTGACACTAAATAACAGAACTCAGGCACATCAGGGAATAATCCAAAAGGCGGATTTATTAAACAAAAACAACATACAAAATATCTCTAACCCATACTACATAACCTAAAAAGAAACAAAGGGACACTTAGAAGCACAAGAAAACAATACTGAAAGGGCAAGAGACACAGTCCAAACATAATCCACAACTAAAATGCCAAAAGAACAAGTCATCCCACATAGCAGACGGGTCTTGCCTGGATCTGGTGTCAAGCCGGCACTGCTGGCTGACTTCTGGCATGGTAAGATGGCACTGTTTATGTGATGGCATGCCACATTTGGCCTGATTGGGTGAATGTGACATGTTGTATAGAGCACTTTGAGTAATATGGGTGAGTAAAAAAGTGCTGTATAAGAATCAGTCCATTCACTGTCTGAACAGAGTTTCGTCATGTTACTTTTGCACTATTATGTTCCAGCACATGTTGTTATTACATGGCTTACATGGCTAAGGTGCACATTAGGCTGACATCTGGGGCCAGAGCTGAAACTGTTCTGGGCCAGCACAGGGCCAGCAGTGTGTCTGCAACTGGCCTTGTGCTGGCTCATGTGTGGGCCACCTCTGGTAAACCAGATCTGGGCCACCATAGGGCCGTCATTCTTTGCGGTACGCAGGCCATGCACATTGTGTGGGACAGATCCAGGCCATACCAATTTTGCTATGTGGGAGGAATTATGTAAAAATAGAAACATCATAAAAATGAAAATGAACATAAAGTAAAATGTACTGAAAAGAACATCAGTATGGCCATCATTATTTGCTTGGAAAGTCTAAAGTTCCATGGCTTTGAACAGCCAGAGAACGCAATGCCCAGCTTAGAGCGACTAAAAGTAACTTCTTTTAACATTCTGTCATTCTGCTTCTATATCAAAAATCCACTAAAAATAGTCATTTGAAAAAAAATATTCGCCACTTTTCATCAGTTTGGGTTCCTCTGTTTATAGCAATTTTTAGAAAAGAACCCAATACCTTTGTCACTATACAGTTGTACAGTGAGATACAGAGCATCTCCTACTCATTGCAAACATGCTGGGAGGGTGGCTCTATCCGCCTTAGTGCAGCTGCTGTACCATACTGTGATGCAGTAAGTTAGTAGGCTCTCAATGGGCGAGTGGTGGAAGGGTGAGCTGTAGTCCACAAAGAGCATTCTGGCGTAGCTCTGCCGCTGTTCTAGGTGACTCAGCACCGAGTGGAGGGTGATGGCATCTTCTGTGAATCTGTTTGCACGGTATGCAAACTGGTGGGGGTCGAATTCTGGGGGGAGGTAATCCTTGGTGTGCTGAAGGACTAGTCTCTCAAAGCATTTCATGATTACCGGTGTGAGGGCCACAGGGCAATAATAGTTCAGGCTGGTGATGGGAGACTTCTTTGGTACTGGGATGATTGTGGCTGATTTTAGACAGGATGGGATGGCTGCTTCATCCAGTGAGAGGTTGAAGATTCTGGTGGAGATGAGGGTGAGCTGGTGGGCACATGGTCTTAGCACTTTACCACGTATTCCGTCTGGACCGGCTGCCTTCCTGGGGTTCACTGCTAGGAACACGCATCTGACATCGTGCTCCGTTACAGTGAATGGAGCGGTGCAGGAACCAGGTGAGGATGAGGATGGGAGCAGGGCTGAGGCAGATGAATGCTGCTGTTGTGGTGTTTCAAAGCGGGCAAAGAAGCTGTTTATGTCCTCTGCTAGCTGCACACTCAGGTTTTCTGTTTTCACAGTTCTGCCTCTGTGGTTTATGATGTCTATTATTCCATGCCATGTGTTGTTGCTGGACAGGTGGGACCCCTTTTCAGGTCAGCTCGAGCAGACCTGTACAGAGCTCTGTCAACAGACCTACAGGGAGTACAGAATTATTAGGCAAGTTGTATTTTTGAGGAATAATTTTATTATTGAACAACAACCATGTTCTCAATGAACCCAAAAAACTCATTAATATCAAAGCTGAATGTTTTTGGAAGTAGTTTTTAGTTTGTTTTTAGTTTTAGTTATTTTAGGGGGGTATCTGTGTGTGCAGGTGACTATTACTGTGCATAATTATTAGGCAACTTAACAAAAAACAAATATATACCCATTTCAATTATTTATTTTTACCAGTGAAACCAATATAACATCTCCACATTCACAAATATACATCTCAGAATCAGAATCAGAATCAGAATCGTGTTTATTGGCCAAGTATATGTGCAGACACATACAGGGAATTTGGTTCCGGTAGATGGTGGCTCTCAAGCACAGCAATGTAAATCTCACACACACACACACACACACACACACACACACACACACACACACACACACACACACACACACACAAGTGTCTATATATACACATTACACATACATACACAAAGCTGTGTAAACCAACTATAAATAACGAATCTAAACTTATATACATAAAATACAGAAATGAATGAGGTGGAATGAATACTACAAAATGTACATAAGGTGCAGCTGCAGTCTGGCAGTGGGAGCAGTGTGACAGGTCAACTGTTAAGAAGGGAGATGGCGAGGGGAAAGAAACTGTTCCTGTGTCGGGTGGTCCTGGTCTGCAGGCTTCTGTACCGTCTGCCAGAGGGCAGCAGATCAAAAAGTCTGTGTGCAGGGTGTGAGGGGTCTGCGATGATTTTCCCTGCCCGTTTCCTGGTTCTTGAGAGGTACAGATCCTGGATGGAGGGCAGGGGGGCGCTGATGATCCTTTCTGCTGCCCGTACAGTCCGCTGCAGTCTGCTCCTGTCCTGTTTAGTGGCTGCTCCATACCAGACTGTGATGGAGGAGCACAGGACAGACTCAATGACCGCAGTGTAGAACTGGATCAGCAGCTCCTGTGGGAGACTGTACTTCCCCAGTTGTCTCAGGAAGTACATCCTCTGCTGGGTCTTTTTGAGGATGGAGTTGATGTTGGTCTCCCACTTCAGGTCCTGGGAGATGGTTGTACCCAGGAACTTGAAGATTTTCACAGTCGACACAGGGCTGTCTGATATGGTGAGGGGGAGCAGAGTTGAGGGATGTCTCCTGAAGTCCACTGTCATCTCTACAGTCTTAAGAGTGTTCAGCTCCAGATTGTGCTGACTGCACCAGAGTACCAGCCGCTCAACTTCCTGCCGGTATGCAGACTCATCACCATCTTGAATGAGGCCAATGACAGTGGTGTCATCTGCAAACTTTAGGAGTTTGACAGCCGAGTTCTTGGAGGTGCAGTCGTTAGTGTAGAGGGAGAACAGTAGTGGTGAGAGGACACATCCTTGAGGGGCACCAATACTGAGGGACCGAGTTTCAGAGGTGATCTCCCCCAGCCTCACTTGTTGCTTTCTGTCTGTCAGGAAGCTGGTGATCCACTGACAGGTAGCTGGTGACACACTGAGCTGGGAGAGTTTGGAGGAGAGAAGTTCAGGCACAATGGTGTTAAAAGCCGAACTAAAGTCCACAAACAGGACCCTGGCATAAGTTCCCGGGCGGTCAAGGTGTTGCAGGATGTAATGCAGCCCCATGTTCACTGCATCATCCACCAAACTGTTTGCCCGGTAGGCAAACTGCAGAGGGTCCAGCTGGTGGCCTGTAATGTCTTTCAGATGGGCTAACACCAGTCGTTCGAAGGATTTCATGACCACAGACGTCAAGGCGACAGGTCTGTAGTCATCCAGTCCTGTGATGGTGGGTTTCTTGGGAACAGGGATGATGGTGGAGCGTTTGAAGCAGGAGGGAACTTCACACAGCTCCAGGGATCTGTTGAAGATGCGAGTAAAGATGGGAGCCAGCTGTTCAGCACAGGTTTTGAGGCAGGAGGGTGAGACGCCATCTGGTCCGGGGGCTTTCCTGGGCTTCTGTTTCTGGAATAGTCGGCTCACATCCTGAGTGTGTATTCTTAGTTTCAGGGAGGAGGAAAGGGGGGTGAGAGGTGTGGTGGAGGTCGTTGAGTCTGGGTTGGAGAGGGTGGTGGTGGTCGTTGAGTCTGGATTGGGGAGGGTGGGGGTGGTCGTTGAGTCTTGATTGGGGAGGGGCAGGGTGAAGGGGGGAGAGGTGGAAGGTGTGTTGGGGGTCAATGTCTGAAGCAATGTCCCTGGGGAGGGGAGGGTGGGGCGTGGGAGTCTGTCCGTCTCAAACCTGCAGTAGAAAGTGTTTAACTCGTTGGCCAGGTCTTTGTTTGCTTCAATAGTGGGTGGGGGGCGTCTGTAGCTGGTGATTTCCTGCAGGCCCCTCCACACTGATGCAGGGTCGTTGGCTGAGAGCCGTTCTTCCAGCTTCTAGGAGTAGATCCTTTTAGCTGCTTTGATCTCCTTGGTCAGTGTGTTCCTGGCTTGCTTGTACAGGACCCTGTCACCACTTCTGTAGGCGTCCTCCTTGGCCTTACGAAGATGTTGGAGTTTAGGAGTGAACCATGGTTTATTGTTGTTGTATGTGCAAAAGGTCTTTGTTGGCACACACACGTCTTCACAGAAACTGATGTATGATGTCACAGTGTCCGTGAGCTCATCTAGGTTCTTAGATGCAGCTTCAAAAACAGTCCAATCAGTGGAGTCAAAACAGTCCTGCAGTTCCTGCTTTGCTGCGTTAGTCCACTTCTTCACAGTTTTGACTACAGGCTTCGCACGTTTGAGTTTTTGCCTATAAACTGGAATAAGATGGACCATGCAGTGATCAGAATGTCCCAAAGCTGCCCGGGGCACAGAGCGATAGGCATCTTTTAGAGTGGTGTAGCAGTGATCCAGTATGATGTTGTCCCTGGTGGGGCAGTCTATATGCTGTCTGTATTTAGGGAGTTCGTAGTTTAGGTTTGCTCTGTTAAAATCCCCAAGAATAATTGTAAAGGAATCCGGGAATTTCCTCTCCAGGGTAGTAATCTGGTCAGCCAGCTCGCACAGTGCGTTGTTCGCGTTGGCCTGTGGAGGGATGTAAACTCTGACCAGCATGAAGGAAGAAAACTCCCGCGGTGAATAAAAAGGTTTACAGTTGATGAGAAAACTTTCCAAGTGTGGGCTGCAGTGTTTCTGTAACACTGTGACATCAGTACACCAACCTTCATTAATGTAGAAGCAGACTCCACCACCCTTTGTTTTCCCTGAGAGCTCTGTTTCGCGGTCCGCCCGGTGAAGTTGGAAGCCCGGCAGATTTAAGACAGCGTCTGGGACTCGCTCACTGAGCCAGGTTTCAGTGAAGCAGAGGGCAGCAGAGCGTGCAAAGTCCTTGTTAGTCCGGTTTAAGAGCAGTAATTCGTCGACTTTGTTTGGAAGAGAGCGGAGATTCGCGAGGTGAATGGAGGGGAGTGCCGTGCGGAATCCTCGCCGACATTCAAAAACAAAACAACAACAAATCAGTGACCAATATAGCCACCTTTCTTTGCAAGGACACTCAAAAGCCTGCCATCCATGGATTCTGTCAGTGTTTTGATCTGTTCACCATCAACATTGCGTGCAGCAGCAACCACAGCCTCCCAGACACTGTTCAGAGAGGTGTACTGTTTTCCCTCCTTGTAAATCTCACATTTGATGATGGACCACAGGTTCTCAATGGGGTTCAGATCAGGTGAACAAGGAGGCCATGTCATTAGTTTTCCTTCTTTTATACCCTTTCTTGCCAGCCACGCTGTGGAGTACTTGGACGCGTGTGATGGAGCATTGTCCTGCATGAAAATCATGTTTTTCTTGAAGGATGCAGACTTCTTCCTGTACCACTGCTTGAAGAAGGTGTCTTCGAGAAACTGGCAGTAGGACTGGGAGTTGAGCTTGACTCCATCCTCAACCCGAAAAGGCCCCACAAGCTCATCTTTAATGATACCAGCCCAAACCAGTACTCCACCTCCACCTTGCTGGCGTCTGAGTCAGACTGGAGCTATCTGCCCTTTACCAATCCAGCCACGGGCCCATCCATCTGGCCCATCAAGACTCACTCTCATTTCATCAGTCCATAAAACCTTAGAAAAACCAGTCTTGAGATATTTCTTGGCCCAGTCTTGACGTTTCAGCTTGTGTGTCTTGTTCAGTGGTGGTCGTCTTTCAGCCTTTCTTGCACTGAACATAAGTTCCCTGCAATTTCTGAAGAATATTACAGTAAATCTGGCTGAAACTTGGCCCAGACGTACAGCAGGTTTCCCGGAGGAGGGATGTGTTGAAAGTTGGACCTCAACTACTCAGGATGATTTTTAATGAATTTCTGAAATTTCCATAATTGTAGTGTATTGGCTGTATTGAATTGCATATAAATGTCCATTAATTTCTGAGTAATTTTACAGTGAATCTGGCTGAAACTTGGCACACAGGTACAGTAGGTGTCCCAGAGGAGGGATGTGTTGAAAGTTGGACATCAACTACTCAGGAGGATTTTTCATGAATTTTTGAAAATTGACATAATTATATTGTATTGGCTGACTGCATTGGATACAAGTACCCTTTAATTTCTGAGGAATTCTACAGTAAATCTTGGTGAAACCTGGCACACAGGTACAGTAGGTTTCCCGGAGGAGGGATGTGTTGAAAGTTGGACATCAGCTACTCAGGATGATTTTTAATGAATTTTTGAAAATTGACATAATTATAGTGTATTGGCTGTATTGCATTGAATACAAGTACCCTTTAATTTCTGAGGAATTCTACAGTAAATCTGGATGAAACTTGGCACACAGGTACAGTAGGTGTCCCAGAGGGGGGATGTGTTGAAAGTTGGACATCAACTACTCAGGATGATTTTTAATGAATTTTTGAAAATTGACATAATTCTACTGTATTGGCCGACTGCATTGGATACAAGTACCCTTTAATTTCTGAGGAATTCTACAGTAAATCTGGCTGAAACTTGGCACACAGGTACAGTAGGTGTCCCAGAGGAGGGATGTGTTGAAAGTTGTACATCAACTACTCAGGATGATTTTTAATGAATTTCTGAAAATTGACATAATTCTATTGTATTGACTGTATTGAATTGAATATAAGTTTCCTTTAATTTCTGAGGAATTCTACAGTAAATCTGGATGAAAATTGGCACACAGGTACAGTAGGTGTCCCAGAGAAGGGATGTGTTGAAAGTTGTACATCAACTACTCAGGATGATTTTTAATGAATTTTTGAAAATTGACATAATTCTACTGTATTGGCCGACTGCATTGGATACAAGTACCCTTTGTGTTGAAAGTTGTACATCAACTACTCAGGATGATTTTTAATGAATTTTTGAAAATTGACATAATTCTACTGTATTGGCCGACTGCATTGGATACAAGTACCCTTTAATTTCTGAGGAATTCTACAGTAAATCTGGATGAAAATTGGCACACAGGTACAGTAGGTGTCCTAGAGGAGGGATGTGTTGAAAGTTGTACATCAACTACTCAGGATGATTTTTAATGAATTTTTGAAAATTGACACAATTGTAGTGCACTGGCTGTATTAGATTGAATAAATGTTTCCATTAATTTCTGAGGAATTCTACAGTAAATCTGGATGAAACTTGGCACACAGGTACAGTAGGTGTCCCAGAGGGGGAATGTGTTGAAAGTTGGACATCAACTACTCAGGATGATTTTTTAATGAATTTCTGAAAATTGACATAATTCTATTGTATTGACTGTATTGCATTGAATACAAGTACCCTTTAATTTCTGAGGAATTCTACAGTAAATCTTGGTGAAACCTGGCACACAGGTACAGTAGGTGTCCCAGAGGAGGGATGTGTTGAAAGTTGGACCTCAACTATTCAGGATGATTTTTAATGAATTTTTGACATTTCCATAATTGTATTGACTGTATCGGGCTGTTACATTGTAATTTGTGCGCGCACGAACAGCACGTGTGCGCGGGTATAGGCTTTCAATCGGCACATAAAGCAAAAAGGCGCTACCGTAAAGACTGGTGTAAAAGCGCAAGGAAATTTATGCGGCGGATAGGAGGCGGCTGGCTTGACCGCGGCTCACAAATGACGGCTCACTTTACCGCGGTAATTTGAAGGATGCAGCCCGTGAATTTGGACACAGCTAATATTTAGCAACTCGCGCATGCTAGTTTAACTTGCATTACTGCGAGAGGCCGAATGCTTAAAATAAAAGGAGAGAGAAAGAAAGAAAGAAAAAATGCAAATGATAATAAAAAAAGTGAACAAAGACCATGTCTTGCAATAACCGTCATTTAAAACCAAAGTGAATGCTAACAGAGCTAGGAAAAAGTTCAATGAGACAACCATACTAGCTTTAGCTAACTTCATTTACTTTGAAAGTGAATTACAAACGTGTTAAATATTGAATTAAACATATCAATAACCGCTAAAAACACTATAAGACTAACTGCAAAAACGGGTAAAAAAAAAAGAAAGAAAAACAATGAAGTGGAAATGCTAATAATAGTATAAATATACCCAGAGCGGATTAGAAATCAGGTATTAGACGGTACCGATTGGCACCGTCTAATACCAGATTTTCACTGTATTTGCTCCACTCCACTGTCTAATGACAACTTACACATTTGGAATTAAAAACATTGTTAAACAATTAACCGACGGAACAACTTCGTTTGGCTAAGATATTTTGAGTTATTTATTACTTACCTGTATTGTGGAAGATTCCGCAGAGGGAAATGGCAGTCCACTGAACACATATAACTTTCTCCGCGTTCCCGCCTCTTCACTTCTGGGAAGTTTGAGCATGCGCACTAGGCATCGGTTTTAGAGTTGTTGATTTAAAATAATTACATTTAATTGAACTGAAGAATGCAAATCTAGTTCATTAAACTTTTTGTTATTTTATGTTAAACCAACAACTGATAATGATTTAAAAACCTAAACTCAATATGTTCATGTTAAATAGACAAATGTCTATTGAATTAATCAAACAACTGCCTTAGTTGACTTTTTTGAGTGTACTGGGATTTTCCCACGCAGCCATCTCTAGAGTTTACAAAGAAAATATCCAAAGTCTTGTTGTTCTCATAGTAGAATGGCCAGACCGCTTTGGGCTGATAGGAATGCAACTGTAACCCAAATAACCTCTCGTTACAACCATAGTATCCAAAACATGTTGAATCTTGAGCAGCAGGAGCAGAAGGCCAGACTGGGTGCCATTACTGTCAGCTAAGAACCATCCATGTCAATTATGATTCATATGGTTACGGTTCAGGCTGCAGTTGGTGTATAATGGTGCTGGGAATATTTTTTTCACACACACCGGGCCCCTTAGCTTTGTTTAAACATCAGAGCCTACCTGAATATTGTTGTTAACGTTCATTTTTTGACCTCCAATGGAGCACTTTTGGGATATGATGAGATGGGAGATTCACATCATGGGTGTATGATGCTAAAATATAATTATGGACCTCAAATTCTGAGCTTTCCAGCACCTTACTGAATCTGAGTCATGAAGAGTTAAGCAGCTTTGAATTCAAAGGGGAAGGGGGAGGGGGTGTACCTAATGAAGTGCCCAGTAAGTGTAACTGGCATTTCATAATGTTGGTACTAGTAATGTTTTTAATCTTTTTTTGTGTGTTGTGTATATAAGATATTTCATGGTGTACATCCACTTTTTTGTTCTCAGTAACAGTTTCCTGAATAATAGTAATGCACTTGAACGCACCGCCCTTTGGTTGGTCCGTTCAAGTGCAAAAAATTACTCAGTTCCCGCCAGCATCAGAATAGATTTCAAATTATAAAAAGTAATCCTTAAAAAGGTTGATGGTTAAAAGTTTAACCAAAAAGTTTTACCTCATTTACCTTAACTGGATTAGTAGCAGTACAATAAGACCGGCCCACCAATGCACACCTCTCATACGACAGTCTTTTCTAAACCAAGACTTTACCTTCAAAGTATTTAAATTCTCCTTTATATTTAACGAACAAATGGCAGTGAATGAAATGTGCATAGAAAGAATTAATCCTTGTTCACAAAATTCACCCGATATTCCAGCAGAGGGCAGTAGCTACCAGTCTAAAACGTCCTTTAGCAACTCTTGAGTCCAGAGCTGCTTATTTAAATCAGTCAGTAACTAAGATTGCACTTGATGCTAAATGTATTTAACAAGAAAACATACAAACCAAAGCACTTGCAATATCTTTTTAGTGCTTAACCTTCACAATTCATTTGATGGACTGTATGTCAGATCTCACATGATGAAATTCAGACTGGCCTGTTGCAATATAACCGAAGGACACCGAAGACTGAAGTTACATTAGGTTCATTATAGCTAATAGAGTTTCTATACTGATATTAAATGCAAGAAGATTTATGGAGTAAAACAAGGTGTGTTCACCTTCTTGTTTGCAGCTCCGTCATTCAGCACTGAGGTTGATGAATAACTCCCCTCCACCCTCCTTGCACCTTCACCCCACTCAACCTTTTAACAATTAGGCCCAACCCTCGCGCTCCCTCTATCGCCATATATCACCATGTCCTCCGCTAACCACAGGACAACACTCTACTTTAAAAATTAATAAGGCTCACAACATACTTGTCACTATTTCAATGCCCAGCGTGTCCTCTGTGACTCATCAGTTCAGCTGTAAATCAGGCCAGGAGTAGCCTCGAGGGATTGTGTTTCTCTAAAGCTTCTTCAAAACACTTTATATGGAACATCAATAACCAAACACTTTGCAATCGCAGTTATTGGCACGGCAGCACGGAGATCTTCTGACTGCTCAGGAGCACGGCTGCTGTTGGGATTTTTGCCTCCGCCAGATCTTTGTCCATGCTCTCTCTCCTCTGGTGAGGATGAATGCAGAAATGTGAGAGGTATTATGGGTTATATTTAATCCACCCTTGCTGTTCTTTGGGATAATAACTTTTTTGCTCCATTCCAGCACTTGTCTGTCATTTTGACACGGCAATATCTCCCAACTCCACTGTTTCATAGTCAGTTTCATTTATTTCCAAATACCATTTCACACCCTGCTGGCTTTAACTAGGTATTATACAGCGTGTGGGGAGTGTGCTGCAGATTGAATCGTGACAGAGACAACAACATTTCTGGTGAAAAATAAGTGAATACTGTTCATGGCAGACTATATAAAATGATTTCTTTTGCTCCATTTTCATGCCATTTTGTCATCTTCATTCCTCAAAATGACACGGCATGTTTGCGGCTTTGTTCTGTTTTTTTAATATTTTATAAAATATGCGACAGAGACTTGTAATGTTACTTGCTTTATTTCTAAGATGTCCACAGCACTTGGCTTTCATGTCAAATTCAGTTTTCTAACTTTGTACCGAATCAAGGCTAAAAGTTTAAATGTTTTATCTGATTAATTATTTTAGAAAAACTATATTTCTGTAAAGAGATACTTTAGATTCGCTAGCTGTGCTGATCATTTTTACTTGTAAGAACAAAACACAAAGTTAAATGTTGCCTTCAGTGGCAACAAAAAGTATTATTATTTGTGTAATACTGTAGAAAAAAACATGAAGGCATTATGTGTAAGCTCACCATGTAACATATACTACATCTTTAATCTAATGTTAGAGAATTTTTTTGGAACAAAAAGATGTTTGGTGGGTTCTTTGATCTGTAACCAGCTGCTACTTTATATTTCTATTTACAAAAGACATGTAATTGGTATAATATGTGGCATAATTTACATTTCAAAATGTACGTTCTGTCACATGTAGATTTTTAAATTTCCAGAACAGTATATACAAAAGATTTCATTTACCTACATTGGTTTATTTTCTATAAATTCTTATATTGAATAAGTCAAACTCTGTGTAATCTTTGAATTACTGCTGTTTAGTAATGAAGAAGAAAACTAAAGGTTTAACTAAAGGTTCCCAGAAACCATTGGTTTCAAGCAGTGTTATGCACAGCCGGGATTCTCTGCCTTTTTCTTTCTTCAGCTTTTTCCCCATGCTGAGTCACATATATGTTAATCTTAATTGTTTAGTACTTAAGTCCTAGAAATCCCAGGGTAAAAGCAAGCAGCACCAAATAGCTAGCATTCTTTATTCTGAGCTAGGCTAAGCTAAACATTTCCATTGTCCGTTGATATTTTCTAATCTAATGATAGCAACAAAGTGTAAAGCACTTTGTGTTATCCCCTATTCGAAATAAATTATTTGATACTCTGTAGCTCTTTAGCGTGAACATTTCAACATTGCATACATATATTAACTGGGATTAACGTAGATTTCAACTGCTTACAGATCATTTCAAGGTGCCTAGCAGCGCAAGAGCATCAGGAAGTTGCTGCATCGAGCTAATGCCCAGTTTCTTCTTGCCAGGAGTGAAGCAGTTGGCCTCTTACTTGTACCTGCTCTAAACAGAGAAAAACCTGTTGCTGTTTCCTATGCACGAAGCTTAAAATCATCAACAAATACCACTCGTTCCAGTCTCTGTGACACAACAATGATATTAATGTTTTGTCATTTATTTATTCTTCTCAACAAATTGCTCTGCTAATTCCCTCAGAGGCCTCCCATCTGGAGGTACCGCTACTGTCTCTCCCCAGATCTGGAGTGAGAGTGCTGTGATGCCAGTGGGTGGTCCTGCCTCGTGGCTTGGTGGGTGAGCTTGGTATAGTCCCTGCTGCCACTGCCGCTGACATATCAGAGCTGTTTATTAAGAGGATGACAACTCTATCAAGCCCCATAAGCGGGCCCTCGTGCACAGGAGTTCTTTTGTTACTTTCGGGGAGGGTGTCATCAATCTTGCTGCCATGCTACTCTCTTGAGCTGTTGATGGCAAACACGATTCCTCCCTTTCTGCCTGGCCTCTCCCGCCTCGCAGTCTGGAATCAGGCGTGGCGAGGGGGATCAGGGAGATAGGAGGACTTTCCCCGAGAGTGCCTTTCCTTGACAGGCGACAGAGCGGACTGTTTGGACACCAGGGGTGGATATATGGGGCCGTGTAATGAAAAGACGTTGACAGGACCTGCTTGTTCTGTAATGAAGGTCTTCTGGAGCTGTGAATGGATGCGCACATCTTTCAAGCTTTTGTCTCCCCGCCTTTCCCACAGAATCTCTCTCATCCATTTTAACCAAAGAGGAAGGTGTAAGAGAAGCATCTGAGACAACAGCTCACAGTGTTTAACATTTACATGCAACGACGTGGTGTGAATTTTTAATGAAACAGCAACACGATTGATTTACACCCACGATTTGTAGCTAAACCTACCCCCCTGCTCCTTGCATTAGCCCGTGAAGGTGCAGTTGAGTTTTCACCCTCTTTCTTCTTTCTGTCAGTGCTACTCGAGAGTCCGTGTAGCTCACAGAGATGGACTATGATGTATGTACTCCACTTTAGCATTGGCTGAGGTCATAGACTCTATAAATGTCTTAGACAAGTCTGATATTTTAATCTCTTTTTAGTGAGAGGATGTTGGGCCTTTGCCCAATCAATACACAGGGCAATAGCCTTGCCAAGATTTCTCATGGTAACTTTTCATTGTTCTGTCTGGAAGCTGAAATGTCAACCAGGATAGGACTGCTCAAAGTGAAGCTGAAATATGTCTGTCTGTAGTCAAAAACACTGCTGTTATGACCTGGAAGCTTCTGGCAATAATGAAAACACTGATCGCAGTCTAAAGAGCACTCTAATGTGAGGACGAGCAGGAGGGTTGACACCTGAAATTTCCTTTATTGCTCTCAAATGAAATCCACCCTGTTTAATTCATCAGTCAACAATAGCCCAGAATTGGTAGCACGCAGGGTGGGTGGGTGGTGGTGGGGGTGTCCTCTGCTTCTGCTTTTGTGCATGCACGCAGTCAAAAATATCAAGTCTCTCTCTCACATTAACATTGCTAATTTGTTTGCCGATGGTTTCCAGGGCGCTGAATAATTGGGTGTGAGATATTGTTTGTTCAGGTGTTCTACATAATTGAATTCTACATTGAAAATACTGCTGGATGAATGTTTAAAGATTGCGGAGAAGAAATCATGTACTCCGCCATACATTTTCTTTGAAATGGAGCGATTGCCGTCCATTAATTCTCATCCCAGTGGCGACTTGTGACGGCCGCGTCACATTAATTATCCGGCTAATGTATAAAGCACACACGTTTTGAATTTTAAAACAACTCGTGTTCATCCGTTTTCAATTAATGTCCCGTTGTTGAGGCTCTTTTTGTGCAGATGATAGGGCTTCCTTTGCACATGATGACCTTTTGAAACTCGCAGATTGATTTCACGCATCCATTATTCCGCCAAAATGCTGCTTTTGTCAGCGCTCCGCTGTGAGCTGTGTGCTGATAAGCCTGTTACTGTGTGTTGCTGCGTAGCCGGGTCCATATGCACATGTGGAAGCAATATCGCGTCCAGCTGGACACGTGTGTTGAAAAAGCCGCATGATGTATTTGATCATAGTTAGTTGCGAGGAGGGTCTTGGTTGGGTTTCATTCAGCTGCCTGATGGTGACCTAACGCCTCGACTCAATCAGTCACCTTGTCCTCCCCTTGACTCCTCACCCTGTGATCCTCATCTCGCACCCCAAAGGCCTCAAGAAAAACAATCCAAACGCTTAAGGTCCCCCCTTTGCTTGAACCTGGATAGAGAAATAAATTAGATATGAAGTCGGTGTTGGGGTCGGGTTACTAAAACACTTTCCAGATTTCAGCTACTTAGCCTAACATGCCTGAATTAGCAGAATTAGGGCTGGCGTTTTGACTAAAAAGAATAAAAATAAAAAGATTATATCTGTACTTCTGCTGCATTAGAGCTTTCTAAATCCGTCCATTCTTCACAGCCACTTGAGCCAGGGTCTCCATCAAAATGCTCAAATTTACAACAGAAATAAAAAAGTTTAAAAACTAGTGCAAAAGAAAGCTTTTTAACTATTTCCCCCCATTCATAAGTAATTCACTTGTTTAAGGCCTCAGTCATACCAGTCAGAAACCCACTGGCAACCTCTGGTTGCTGGGGGAAAAAAGCATATTTCCAGATCGGCTGGGGAGAGGTTGCTGGCTCTAGTATGTGAAATCATTTGCAAAGAGGTTGCTGCACCAAAAACCTCCCTGTGGGGTGGGGTTGCCTCTAGTTTGCACAGAAGATACTGGCCTGTCTGCAAATAGCCGTCATTTACTCTCAGAGTAGTAGCAAAACTTGAAAAAGTTTGATGCAAACCAGAATGAGAATGTTTCTTTCATACCGAAATTTGTGCTTTATTGCTGCAACTGCTTTGAAAGTCACTGGCCCGATTAGTTGACGAGCATTTGCAGAGAAGTCTGCATTTTCCATTCAAACTACTGGTGACCATGGTAACCTGCTAGCTACCAAAGCAATAACAAGGATGTTTTCGAGGTGCAACACAGTATACCTCTTTTCAACCAAATTCATCCTAGTGTCATCAAGTAACCTCCAGCGACCATTCGTCAACCAGTTGTAGAATACACTTTTTTCTCTAGCAACCAGTAGTAACCAGGGCGTCACTGGCCTGTCACTGGTCACCTGTGTGAATCAGCCTTTAGCAATAAGTTTCACAAAAACTGCCAGCAACCACTCAGAGAGTACACTTTTTTTCTCATGATTGATGTTTGCCAGATTGTTGCCAACTGGTTTCTAGGCCCCTGGTGATGGGTTAGTTACCGTTACCAGGGGCGTGGTCACTTTGACTAACAGATGAATGCCTAAATGAGAAGCTGTAGCTGTTAGCTCCATGTTAGCATTCAGCTCAGCTAATTCCAATCACTGAGCTGAACTCTTGATCTGCATGTGAAGCATTTTCATTACAATTATCTAGCAAATAATTCAGGACCTCTGTGCTCTAGTTGTGTGAGTGAAATTATTTTTTTTCTTTTCTTTTTTCCGTATGTTAGACTATAAATGCACAACACGTATAATAATTAGCAATTATCTCTAGCTGCACCCATACAGTCTATGGATGAATCTGCTAAGCAGTCTTGCTACAACTATTTACTCTGAGTTTTGGAGAGTGGGGCTTTGGCTGCTTATACTTCCTCTCCTCTTCCTCCTGTAATGCTGTGCGTTCCTTCCCTTTTTTTAGAGCTCATCATACGCTTCTGTTTACGAGGCCGGCATTTTGTGTGTGGGAGAGAGTGTGAGTTTGAATCTCCGGTCTGATAATCAGTGACAGAGATGTTACAGGAGTGTGACAGAGTTCTATTTGCCATAACTGACATCTTTATCCCATCACTTTCCTTGTTTTTTTTTTCTATGAAACTTACCAAATGCTGGCATCTGTGGTGTTTCCAGCCGGATACGCTGCAGTGGACTGGGAATTCAGAGGATTCAGACAAGGCCACAGCAGCTCAGGCAGGTGGAGAGAAGGAAGAGCTATTTACACAAGCAGTACAGGAGGAAAGGAGAGGAAAAGACGCTGTTAGAAAGAAAGAGAGAAAGAAATGAGCTCCTTCTCCGAGCCTTATAGTAAAAGTGTTTAGTAGACATGCTGTCAGATTCTGAGGTTAGAGGGGATGATTGTATCGACAGGTTTTATTCGCTGGTTGTAAGTGAAAAAGAGTCAGAAAGCAGGCTTGAGCAGCTAGAGCTTGTGATGCAGAAATACACTATAAATCACCACGTACGGTCTGCCCTGAATAAAAACTGAAAGCAAGAAACATCGGCAGAATATGAGGCAAATTTTTTACGAAAATAAACTTCAAGCATGTTTGACTTCTCAGCGTAGCCTAATTAATTTGGCCTACACAGTTTTGAATATTCTAAACACAAAACCTCAACTCTTCATGCATGTTTGTAACAAACCAGCGAGAAAATATAATCACTCAAGGTACAAATGACCTAAAATTCAGCAATTAGAAAAAAGACATTGTCATGATCAATTATCCATTGATAGACTTTAATTGTGTGTACTTTCGTTTGTTAAAACGTGAATGTGTAGTGCTCAAATCAACCTCCTCATTACAACTTTGTAAGTTAATGCATACAGACTTTTTGTATAGCACAAGTTTGAGCTACACTGTCTTCACCACACTCATTTGCAGTTTCACAGTTTATGCACACAAATAGAAACATTGTAGCAGTCTACGCTGAAATGAATGTGTGGTTTAACAAAGTCAGAGGAGTTGGAAACTTGAAGGATAGATGCTGCATCCAGGTCTGAAAAGCAAAGCCAACGCAAAAGTGCCACAAACTGCATTTTGCCCAACGACCAACAGGAGGCGACTCTTGTGATGGTGAAAAATGTATCCGCTGTATAAAATTCTGTAGAAATCCCACCCTCAGATCTCTTCCTCTGTGACCTCACTAAACACCTCCCTGACGACGCTAGTTTTAAGTCATGCTCAATACAACATCATGTTCGTGTAGTGAGTTATGTTCCTGTTAGTGTCTGAAAGGATGACAATGATTTCTGTAGTTATTTTGGCGCAGCTAAATACGTTTACACACCGACCTCCACTGCTTATACTTAGCTTAATGTCTGAATAGTTCAGCAGAGTACGGGGGATCCGGTCACCTAGGCTTTGCACCTCCAGGAGCTGGTCAGCCATGAAAACTCATAATACGAAGATCCCAGTACACAGTTTTTGTGCTGATGTTAATACCAGAGTTTTGCAGCTCTGCGGTTACTGAGTCAGCCGACCATTAGGTATGCTCATGCACCATGCACCTTTACACAATCCGACACTTTGTGGCTGAGTTGCCAAGCTTTGCAATAATATCATTCACAGCTGATCATGGAATTTCACAAAGTGACAGTGACATCCAGTTACTGCCCCACTGTTCTTGTCAGTCCTCATCAGAGCGACCCAATGTTTTACCAATGTGTGTGAAGGTAGACTGCAGGCCAGTGTATATGATTTTATATACCTGTGGCACCTGAGTTCAGAGGTTTAAAGGTGTGTTCCAACATTGTGTACCCAATGTACATATAGTGTATCATTATATTCTAGTGGTCTATGTGACCAAAAGCTTAGACATTTTAAGCCCTTTTGTTGAAATCATGAGGATACTTTTCAACTTACTAGCTAACCTTTCGGTTTATGTGAAAATATAAAATATGGGCATTTTTTAAAAAGAAATCTTCCAGTGCGTTGTTCAGGTGTTTGAATGATACACTGAGAGTCAAAATATGCACATATGTTTGGTTTTTACAAATAACTGCTAAACTGTCTAAATCCCTTTGTCTGTCAGGTTCACAGCAGATCTGCAGTGCATTATGTGTTTTAACCTCCTGAGCATTGTCCCATGTTGATCTGAGGATTCACTGGCATTTTTGTGATATGGTGTAAAGACTGAAATGTGCACAATATTTACCTGCTCATGAAAACCAAGAGATCCCACTCTCATTACCAAACACCCTTCATTATAGCAGATAATTCTGCAGCTGACTTGTTGGCACAGTGATTCCTCAGAGTGTCGGTGAATGGAGCTTTCACAATGTTTGCAACCCAAAGTAAAAAAAAAAGGGTGTTGTGTTTCACTTTGCAGAGGCTTTTCAGCTGGCAGCGGCCCATCACGCCTGACCCCTCCTTCTCTTTGTCACCACTTGCACTGCACTCTGTTTTCTCGCATCTCCCTGGCAACCAGCGCTGCATGCTTTTGTGTTGATGTTTGTCCACAGCTAAGGTGTCGCCTCTGTGCTTAATGGACCTCCCAGTCCGCTTCAGTGTCCGCTTCAAACTGAGTGCCCCGGCAAAGCTGGGCGGCCGGGCCCTGCCGCTGTTTGTCCCCGGGTGTCATTGAGTTGAGGCAGGGTGGAGATGAGATACAGCTGATAATGGCCTCTTTGTTCTTTTGCTAGATGTGTTGAAGCTGTGCTCCTGTGGACCAGGAGACGCCTGGTCAAACAGAGACACACAAAGGCTCTGGAAACGGCTGGCCGTGGCCCATTCTCCACACTCTGCCGCGCTGCCAACACGCACCACCTTCTGCAGCCACACTGAATTACTACCCTCACAACCTTTCACACATATAAAAGCACTCTTTCACACAGTGGGAACACTGACATTTGCCTTTTGTTGGTTACAATGGATTTTGTTAATGCTAAGTTTTTTTCAGGTGATTACTCAGAGGTCACATACACCATTAGGATCAGTATGGGGCCTTCTCTTTTGAGGGGCATTCGATTTATTCACTCGTAAAACGCTGCACAGGCATTACTTGATTCAGCCGAGCTTAAGTCGAGAGCGACGCTTTTGAGCGGTGCATTTTGCTTGTGAGTTATCTTTTTTACTTTTTTTTTTTTTTTTTTTGCTTGATTGATTGGCGAAGGAGGCGCAGAGCAGCCCTCAAATCCTATCTGGTGTTAGAAACCGGGGAGGAATCACTCTCAATTATTGCACTTTTTAACATTTACAGATAGGATACACGGCTGCACGGAGAATAGTCACGCTGTGCAATTCTGTGGAGATAATGGTGTATTTAACAATCAATAACTGTGTAAACCTTTGAAATGCCAGGAAATAATCTCTCGAGCAAATGCGCCACACATTCTCATCTACCGGCTCGTTGTTTTAACCTCTTTAGCATAGCCCCTCGAGGACACGGGGGATATGATTAGGAATTCGTTAGCGGGCTTCTATTTTTATGCTGATGACATACTTTCTTCTCCGGGGCTCTCGATGTTGCTGGCTCTTGACTTTCTCACTGTCTTTTTCGAAACTAGATCAGCTGTTTACCACCATGTAGGAGCGTGACATGAAGTTCACTGACTAAAGCAGCTGCGAGCGGAGAGGACCGATATCAGTCAGAGAGAAAAACTCCCCTGTCATCTGAAATCCTGTCACATGCCCTGACACCATTCGCAAGCCCCTTTACATCCCTTCTTCTGTTTCAAAAAGAGGATCCTGCAGCTAAAAAAGATGCTTTAAAAAAAATAGCTGCTTCAGTTATGTTCAACCAGTCGGACCTGAAGCTGCGCCAAAAGCCTCAACTATTGACTGTGAGATACAAAAAGGATGTAGACAACCAGTGAAGGATGCCACAGTTTTGTTGAAATCCACTGTTTTTGTTCATCCCATCATGTTAGGAGCAGATTACAGTGTGTCCGCACATCCGTGCTCCCCTGGGTGCCTCCTCTTGTGATTCAGGTATTGTGACCAGGCGGGCGGGCTTGTGGCCCTGGGCCCTGGGCGCTTTTGCAAAAGAGAGGACAGTAGCTGCATTTGTTTCCCATTGAAAAGGATTACAGGTCCTGACGGCCATGATTAATCACCAGGAGGCAGACATCTGAATGCAACCAGGGAAAGGTTCAACTTTTTAATTCATCCCACACACAATCTATTCAAACCAGCTGTTTGGCGCTCCTCTCCCTCATCTCCTTGCTCTTTCTTCACAGTGACCATTGCCTTCTACTGTCTTTCTCTACCCCCCCCCCCCCATTTACAGCGCACCTAATTATCTGGGGACGCAGTTGTTGTAATTGTGGGGGTACCCGGACGACGCTGCGCGCTCTATTTTTATTGGCGATGGGCTTCTTTCTTCTTTGTGGGAGAATAGTTAATTGACTTTGTTAATGCATTTGGGGATCAGTGATTTCTCCACAACAAATGACCTTTATGGAGCTCGGCGTCACATATTGTTTGCTGTGTGTGTGCTCGTGCGTGCTGCGTCGGTGCGCGCGCGCATGCGTGTGAGCGTGCACTGATCCGTTGTGACCTTTTCTTGTGTCAGGTGTGTTTGTGCAGAAGGCAGAGAAATATTTCCCTCAAAGCTTCTTTTTTTCCAAAACACTTCAGCTTCATAAACATTTCCGCGCCGCCTCTGCGCTGACAGACAGCTGAAATCCTGCGTTTTGAATAAATTTCACATCTCGCCATGTTCATATCCACTCATATGAGCAGGCCTTCTCATTAAGACTCAGCAGGTTATATGATGGTATTGCTGGAATCCCTGGAGCAAAATGAACAGGGACAGCTACACTGCTTAATGCAAGGTAGCCTAGCAACAGATAGTGGGATGGCAGTGGAAACATACCCTCATATTTATGTTTACATGAGAGAATGATTTGTCTGTCAGGCTGATGGATCCTAATGTTCTCCTCTCCCTGGGGCTTTTCTTGTGCCGCACACAGGCCTGACACTTACCCTGAAGGACAGGCACCACCTTCCCCAACACGCATGAATACTTAATACTGTTAGACTGCATTTATGCAAAGAATGGAAATGGCACCAGACTAGAGGAGAGGGGGGCTAAAATGCATCAAAACATGACACAGAATGCATGATGAACATAGAGGGGGGGCAGAGAGAGTGACAGCAGACATAAGGTAAGACAGTTTTAACACTGTTAGAGGAAGCGTGGGTTGATATATGTAAGAACAGTGGCAGAGCCAGGCAGTTTTTATCAGCGTGGCCAGAGTAGGGTTGTTATTTAACAGTGAGATGGCTCGCAAACACATGTCTCCCCTTTATTTTATGTTATTATTGTTGCTTTTTTATTTTATTTTTGCATGGCAAGCCTCCGCGGGCCAAACAGTTCATTTTTTTGCTCACTCCCTTTTACAATCTACTCATAAGGCCACTCAAAAATATGACTCTCATGACCTCACGTGGATAAATCTAATAAGACAATTGCAATTTAAAAGTGCTGGTCCGCTAATAAATTGAATCCGTGTGGGAACAACAGCTGCAGAGGAAAAAAAAAGAGTAGTTTCTGAATGTAAATACACTTCTGTGAGTGTGTTTGTAACTCTCTAACAACGTTTACTATGCTTATGTGGGGTGGGTGGGTTTGCAGACTCTCTGGTGGTCTCTAGGCCTCCCCAGGACCAACTCTTCACTTGTGCCCTTGGCAAACAACCGTCCCGAACCGAAGTGGAGAAAATCCTACTGGAAAAGTTTTTCCTGTTGCACCAGCTCGGAAAAACAGCTAGTGTAATCATATAAATGCCTTCTGATATTATATTTTTGTGACAGCTATGTCATTAGTTACTTTTAACAGGACACATAAAAGCTTATAGGGAGTATTCCTTGTTACAGTTACAGTCCGTGTTGATGTGCTGCGTCTTAGCCGGTTGCCTGTAAGGCCTGATTGAGACTTCTGCAGGGAACCTTTGGAGAGCCTATGATGTAACCTAAGGGGCTGATGCTGTTGCCCACATTTATGCTTGTGTGTGATATATTACGAGTTAATTACTGTGTGGTGGTGTCCCAGTGTTTCATATGCGACGCCAACCAGTTTAAAAAAATAAAATGCTGCAATTGTTTTCCTTCCTGGGCCCCACCTCTTTGTTGTGGTCAGTTTTTTTTCCTCGTTTTTTTCCGGAGGCAAATGTATTCGTCCCTCAGGTTTTTCCACTTGTTTATAGATTCCCTCACGTCCATTCAGATAGTTTCAGCAATCTCCCTCCAAGGATCTGCTGACATCTGTGTCCTTATTTAGAAAATAAAAAATTGTGATACTTCTTACCCAACCCGTTCTCACTCCCAAAGCGTAACATTTTACGCTAGGTGACAAATCGTCACCATATTACGTTTTCGGCTACCCACCACGTTCCTAAATAACGACCTCGGAAAAAGAGGAAATATGAGAACCGTCTGGACTGAACCTACACATGTTCGCTCTTATTCTTCAAATCGCTTAGAAACACGCTATTTAACATCATTAAAGTCCTGTTTAAGGTCAGGAATAAGGTTATGGTCAGGGCTAGGGATAAGGTTAGGTTTAGGGCTGGAATACAGGGCTGGAACGTCTACTCCCGCGGGAGCGTCATTGCACTGGATTCCAGCCATAACCCGCCGCGTACCATAAGAACGCCGAAGGTCTCCTTTCGCGTTCCTCAGGAACGCCGCGGGACGTGACAAAACGTCGACATGTTACGCCTCGGGAGTGAGAACGCTCTGTCTTACCCCTCTATACCCACCCAACAAGTTGCCACTGCTATTAAGCTTTCAATAGGTTGCTAATAAAACATGGAGATTTTGTAAAACCTAAATGCAGCAACATGAACATAACACAAACAAAGCAGAAGGATTATGTGACAGCCATGGCAGATGAACTGTAAGTCAGGATTATTTTAGGCTGTTTAGCGTTTCCCTTTCTCTCTTGTCCTCAGTGTCTTGTCTCCATTTGGGTCCACATTCAGCTCCACACAATCTGCAGCTTACAGATCTTGACATAAACAGAGGATATCATGATTGCGATTAACTGTAGAGACGTTAGCAGCCAAGCTTTGTGGTAAAAGACAGTTTTATTCTTATTTTTATTGAAAGAAGCTGCCTACATCTAGCATGAATTATAGTGGTGCAGAAATTGCTCATGCTAGTTAGGCCCAAGTCACACAGGTTTCAAGATTCAAGATTCTTTATTCGTCACAAGCATAGTTATACAAGTATAACACGCAGTGAAATGTAACCTGACACGCTCCTCGACTTGTGCAAAAGGGGGGAGAGTGGAAAGTACCTTATATATTATATACATTAGGTGAATGTGCAGTAGTAGCATGTATGCAGCAAGCAGGTGAATTCTGTACATTAAGTGAATTAAATAAGAATAGACAATCTGAACATTTTACAAAATAGACAATATGAACATATTTAAAATTAAAAGAATTTAAAATGTACAATGTGCCGGTGGGTTTAGAGTGTCTAGAAGAGAGTCCTGTCTCAGTCACTTATGAATGATGTGAGAGGGCGGGTGTGTACGGATCACTCTCTGAAGAGCTTTTTGGTCCTTAACACAGCTGTTCCCAAACCAGGATGTGATGTTCTGTGTGAGGATGCTCTCCACAGCACCTGCATAGAAGGTCCTGAGGATCCCTGGTGAGACCCTGAACTTCCTCAGTTGTCAGAGGTAATACAGGCGGTGCCTAGCCATTTTGGTCTGGACCTGAATGTGGGCAGACCATATCAGGTCTGAGGAGATGTGGACACCGAAATACTTGAAGGACTGGACCCTCTCCACTGGAGCTCCATGGATGGTAATGGGCTTGTAGTCTCTGTGCGGACTCCTTCTGAAGTCCAGCACCAGCTCCTTGGTCTTGCCGACGTTCAGCTGGAGATGGTTATCCTGGCACCATGTTGCCAGATTCTTCACTTCATCCACGTAGGCCGCTCATCGTTGTTGGAGCTGGTGCCCAACACCACTGTGTCATCAGCAAACTTCACAATGGTGTTGGAGCCGTGGGTGGCCACACAGTCTGAAGTGTAGAGGGAGTAGAGCAGTGGCGAGAGGACACATCCCTGTGGTGCTCCTGTGTTGATGGTGATGCTGTTAGAGACGCATCTACCCACCCTCACCACCTGAGTTCTGCCAGTGAGGAAGTCCAACACCCATGCACACAGACGGCTGTTGAGTTCTAGATCCCTCAGCTTTGTGAACAGTCTGCTGGGCACTATTGTGTTAAACGCTGGTTTAGAGACTGCTCAGTGACTCTCCGGCAACCACTGGTTGTTAGGGAAAAATGAGCTCTCCTCCACTGGTTGTGAGTGTTTGCTTGAAGTTGTTGTCTTCAAACCAGCAAATTTTGATTTCGTCATAGTCAAATCAATTGCTTATCCTCAGTCACAAAGACCTAAAGGCACTCATGGTTCCACTGCTAGACCATAAACATTGCTAGAGAACAATGTATATACCAGAGCTGTTGGCAAGTGGCTGTGGGAAGTTGCTTGCTGTCGCTAGGTGAAACTGGTCGGAAGTGCTATATTAATAATCTGCTTTCAGTGGCTTTGGTTACTCGCAGAGGGCGCCTGTAGTTTATCTAAAAGATAACAACTTGTTTGGAAGCACTTTCTGATTATTAGTCGAGCTGTTGTGAAACGAAAATTGTTCACTATGAAAGTAAAAGTTGTGCCTTTTGTGCACCACTGTTTCTCTGTCTCTGCTTTGTGTAGCGCTTTTTCAAGTTTCATTTTTCCCTGGTTAGTGGAGGTTGTCAGTGAATTGCCAAGTGGTCTCTAGGCCTGTGTGAGTGAGGCCTTTGCCATGTGGAGATGCTTTATGTAACAATGAAATGAAAATACATGATAAAAAAAGATATTTTCCCCCCCTAAACAATGTCTAAAACCTCAAGGTGTGAACCAAACTGTTTGGATTTGGAGACTCGTGACACTCCTAGTGACAATATAAAAGCAAGACACGTCTAGTAAGTACAATACATGAACTATATGACTTGATAGAGTCTGTCTTTACAGTATGACCAGCTCCTAGAAGGACAGACTACATCAACTCAATTAGCCTGGCACAGCCTGAGTATCAGCACCATAGATTAGATTTCACTCAGCCTTGTTTACCAGAGAGCGGCCGCAGAATAATATCTAAACAATTTGTGCTTTCAGAAAAATGATGACAGTATCATAGTGGGGGAGCACCAGATATAAGCTTCTCTTGTGCTGTGGCATGGGGTAACTGGCTGGGAGAGACATAAAGAAGCCTTTTGTCAGTAGATAGACATATCCCTGTTCATCCTGAGAACTTGTTTCCATAGTTACATCAATGTTGTTGAAGTGAGAAGATCAGGTATTCCAGTGAGTGATCTTTTACATGAGCTCTGCTCCTTTACTATTGATTTTCATCCCACGTTGAAAAAAACCCAGCACACTGTCTCAGAGATATTGTGGAAATAATGAAAGGGTGAAATGTGTCGGAAATGCACTGGACAAGAAAAGAAAGGAAAATGAAAGCCTCTCAAAAAGCATTGAGAGATTTTTGAGATGTCACGTCCAGCTCCTCCAGAGGGGGGGGGGGATCAAGTAATGCTGTCAGAAAAACAAACCACAGAACATAACAGGGGCTGAGACTAAAAACTAATTGCTGTCTCCAACAGGCGATGATCGCTGTGCTGTTAGCCGTGCGCCTATGTGTTCATGTGAAATCTCCCCAACAGTGTGCTGCTTGCTGTAATGCTAATGGCTCTGAAAAGAGAGTTAATCACTACTGCGCGGTTAGCCACATGCTTGCCTCTTGCAGCGTGCTTGGTGTGTTCCAGGGGTTAGCAAAACACTGGCGTAACACATGATTGCTCTTTATGAGGCTGGGGCCTGCAAGAGAGAGAGGGGGCCCACAGACGATGCTAAAAAGACGGTAATGACAGCCATTCACCGCAATCCAATTATGCAAAAGGGAGTCTAAACAATTCCATCATCCCCTAAATTAGATTGTCCTAACGAGATAAAGGCACCAATTAATCCTGAATTAATTTCTACAGCTCATTTTCCCCAGAAAACACTCTAATATGCAAATGCCAGTGAGAGACAGAGAGGCATCCTTCTGCAGGAGTTTACACCAGCCCTGCTTGTTGGCTTTTCTTTCTGAGTGAACTTATGAACCTGGACACATATTGTGAGGATTAAATGAAGGATTATAACATATGTCACAGCTCAGGTGTTGTGCTGAAGATAAACAGTTTAAGAGCAAATGTAAATTTCTCTGGATTTCATGTTTAGAGTTCAACGAATGCAATTGTTTTATTGACACGAGGCAGCACCGTTCAATAAGCTCCTTATACTGCAGCTACAAGTGTAGCAGAAAACGAACTGAGGCCTAAATGAAATCAATATATCTAAATTTGACAGCTAGCTCTGGGTAATTAGGTGTTAAGGAGCTCAAGAAATTCAACTATTTAAGACATGACCTTATGGTATGTACAGTTTCTGGACAGAGTAATAAAAACACGAGTATTTTGGTCACTTTTGTTTTTTCCTACAGCCCCGCTTTACAGTGTGTGATGATTGTGGATGGTTTATAAGACAATGGGTCCGTAGCTGCAGGAGGCCAGCAATGCCTCCTACATACTAGGTGCAAGACACCCACACTGAAAGAGGCACAGAGCAGCCCTGTCTTTTGTAATCATTTTTGTTTCTGTTCATGGTTGTTTTGTCTCCCTGTGTAGGCATTTTGTGTCTCTTGGTGATCATTTTTGCATCATGTTGCAGTCTGTGCACAGCATACCTACTTGTGAATCCACCTTTAAATTTTTAAAGTTGACCTATTATTTCCAGTGCTATTTTTTATTCTTTTTGCTGAAGTTTGAGAGTAAAAATTCAAATATATCTTTCTTTTTTTTTAGTTTTGTACAGCCAATCAGTCCACTCTGCCTGAAAAATGCCATTTTAACACCTCAACCATCTGCAACCAGTCTGCAACCTCCTGGCAACCTCTGCTAGGGAAAAATATGTTTTCTCTGACTGGTTGCAAGTAGTTGCTGTGAAACTGATTGCTAAAGGCACATACACAGAGGTCTAGAAACAGACCAGCGACCCTCAGCTAACAACCACCACTAGGGCAAATTGTGTACTCCAAAAATGTTGCGCAAATGGTTGCTGTTTGTCCCTAGATGAAATCAGTCTTAAAGAGGGGGGTGCACCAACCTGCTTGTCAGCGTTTTGGTTGCTGGCTCGTGCTTTGCATGTAAATGCCAACCTGTTTGCTTTACTGCCGTTACCAACACATTTCAAAAGGTGCAGCTTGTAATTTGAAAGTGAGTAGTTCGGAAGTCTGTGCAGACAAGTCGGGATATTCCATGCAAACTAAACAAACTGTGGTATTCTGTCACTGACTTACGCAACTGAAAAGAAGTTTCTGGTGCAGCACCTTATACCTCTTTGCAACCAATTTTATGCTAGCAACTACCACTCGCAACGGGTCAAGAAATACATACATTTTCCTCATGACTGGTGGTTACCAGATGGACCTTCACAGTCCTGTGTAACAAAAGGCCTACACACTCACTTTTTAAGGCAGCTTTCTTCTGGTTGGCCACCCCTCGTAAATTTCTCGACTTCTCTGCTCATAGCTAGAGCTTTTGTTGACATCATTCAGATCCAAGGGTTGAAAAAAAAATGCCAGAAATGAAGTGTTTGAACTGAAGCCTCAGCTGACCTCATCAGTTGAAACTTTAAAGATGTTTAATGTTGACCACTTTAACGGTATATACACTTAGCACAAAAAGTAAGGAAAATTGAGTTTGAGTGACTATTTCTTGTATTTTTGTTGCAACAGTGCTTCTTGGTAATAAATCTTATACCACTGGAAAGCCTATTTATTTCCTCTTGGTGCCACATATGTGAGGAAAATGGATTTGTGGGTTGACCAGCAGAGTCGAGTAGTTGAGAGTTGGAATTTAATTTAATAATTTATTCATTTGACAAGCCGGAGGCCTCAGTAGCATGTGGAAGGATCACACACAGCCACAACAGCCTGGCATCTCCTCCTCATGCTGGTCACCAGCTTGGTCACATACTGCTGTGGGATGGCATCCCATTCTTCAAGTCAATGTGGTTGTGTTGGCTGACTTGCGACAAATGCTTGTTGGTTCCATGACAAATTATTTGGTTGGTAAATGTAACCTAATATGTTTCCCTCAGCCTTTAAAGGAACATGCTCTGTGATTATTTAGTAGAATAAAAGATTTAGAGATGCATAGTTTTTGGTGGAGAATAATAGGAGGGTAATTATTAGATTTACTTTAAGCCAACAGTTGAAGCAATGCTGAAATTCATATCAGTTGTAGCTACAAACTCAGGGTTGCACATAATGCCCGTAAAGCTCTTCCTGCTTTGAAAACAAAGCAATTTTAAAAAAATCTCCATCATAATCATCATTATCATTTTCACACTCTTAATTGTCTTGCTGCCAGCTGTCTTGAGCAGTTATAATTGAGTGATCTGACACATTTTCTCAATAGTGCCTTGGATACAGAAATGTACGTTTGCTTAAACATTCATTTAAACCTGTAATTTTCATTGGTGTTATTTGTGTCTCATAACTGAATGTCTTTGACTCTTTGGCCATAAATCTGGACCCTCCTTTATATCGAAATGAAAATTTGGAACCGCCTCTAAACCCCATATTTTATCACAGTAGATGTCTTTATGAAGCTGGTTTGGGCCTTGAAGCACAGTATTTTATTGATCGACTGTGAGCTGCCACCACCTGTGCACCCCCCAAGTGATGACAGAAACAACCAGGCTGTCAGTTGCCAGGCAATATTCACAACCACTGGCCCACATCGGCTAATTACCAGCAGAAATCACGTATTGACAGATGGGCCCATGCATATTGATCGGCCAGCGCTGCCACGTTCTAAATCACCAAACGCTAATGAATCATTTCCTGTTTGTGTGAAAGAAGGAAAAAAGCATTAGTCTCCAGCCTGACATCATACCTGTGCGGCACATAGCACATAACGCGTGTTATACATTTTATTGCAGCTACCAACATTTAAGCTGCTTATACAAACACCACCAGGCTCCCTGCCTGTCTGTCTCCCTCTCTCACCTCAGCCATCCCTCTCTGTGCTGAGTGGCAGTTATTTTTCATAGCGGCGAGCTGGCCGAGGCAGTAAATACCTCTCTCCTCAGACTGCGGACCAAGAGTGACCCTGCAACCTTTGTGTCTCTGATGTCTCTCCCAAGGTCTCTCATTCCAAGGTCCCTGTGATGCAGCGCTGTGGTTGCAGCATAGACCCTGTAATTCACCAGCCTGCTAGATCGCCTGCCAGGAGCTATTGATTTTTGTTTCCCCAATCTCCAGGAGAGAGGGAAAGAAAAGATTAAAAACACTTTGTCAGTTTGGTAGGGAATAAGAATTCTGCGCAGAGGGATGCCTAGGAGGGCATGGGGTCAGGGCTGAGGTACTGTACGTCTTTATGGCTTTAACTATTTCCACACTGCGGACATCTTTTTCTGGCTCTCACCCTCTCTTTGTCTTTTCTTTCTGTGCCAGGAGAATTCAAGGGTAGAAGGGGAAGCAGAGATTCTGCAGGTGTTGTTACTCAGCGATGACCTCTACTGCTCCTCTCGGTATACACCGTGCACGCTCTGACATTTGTGTCAGTGACTGCGTCTAAATGCAAACACGCACTAAAAAATGATTGAAGGCAGGATGTTGGGCAAAGCGTGTGCATGCTCTTGTCGCTCTAAAACTCTGCTGCTCCTGTACCACACACTCCAACCTTCTATGTTAAGACGATGGTGACTACATGTCTTATTGTAGTTGGGGTTATCTCACATGTATGACTCATATGAATGTCTCATCTAGTGTGACACTGTCAGTCGTTGTTGTTATTACATCAGTTTTTATTCTACTTTGCTGTCTATTAAATGTAACCAAAATGATGGATAGTGAATATATAACTGGTTATGATAATGAATCTAATTAGCATTGTAATTATTGTCTATTGTTTACTGTTTATTTAAGTCATACGTACACTAAATTGCCAAAAGTATTCATCATTGGTCTTTACATGCATATGAACTTGAGTTCTTAATCCATAGGGTTTAATATGATGTCAGCCCACCTTTTGCAGCTATAACAGCTTCAGCTCTTCTGGGAAGTCTTTCCACAGGTTTAGGAGTGTTTATGGAAATTTTTGACTGTTCTTCCGTAAGGACATTTGTGATGTCAGACCTTACTTTGTGCACTGGTGCACAGTCATGTTATAACAGGAAGGAGCCATCTTCAAACTGTCCCCACAAAGTAGGAAGCATGAAATAATCCAAAGTATCTTCATATGTTAAAGCAGACCTTCCCAAAGTGTGAGGCCCACCCCTTAGGGGGGGCGCAGAGCCATTGCAGGGGAGGCGCGGTATGAAGGGAAAAAAAAAACAACAACAACGCTTGGACACTGCTAGCACGGGGCGCCCACACAAACGCAAAGCAGGAGATGAAGCATAACTGAATATGTTTCCAAACCAACTTCATTCTAAGCCAAAGACTAGAAAATATGGTGAAGCATATCTTCCCTTTGGTTTCACCTGCACACCTGCCAAGGTAGGTCTCCCCTGCATAATTGCTCTCCAAATCACAGAGAAACAGTATCCCACATTCTTGATTTTTAGTTCACACACACTTGTGGTAATGACTAACTACTCCTGACATTTTGGAGATGTTAGCTCTTTATACAGTAAAGTTACAGCAGGATACAAATAATATCAGGCTGATCCTGCCGCAATTTGTTCCCCCTGTCTAAATCACGGACAAACGGTATCCCACAGTTGTCAAAGGAGCTTGCAAAGAAAAGCGTCTGGACTTCTTTAAGTTGCTTGAAGACGTTTCACCTCTCATCCAAGAAGCTTCTTCAGTTCTAAGGTCAAATGGTGGAGAGTCCCAGATTTAAACCTAGTGGGAGTAACCCCCCCACAGAGGGACAAAAGGACCCCTGATGATCCTCTAATCACCTGAGCCAAGGTGTGAAACTGGGTGTGGGTCCCAATCAGCCAGGGTTTCGGGTGAGCTCATTGTGAAACCTGGCCTCACCTTATCATGCGATTTCCTGAGGTCAGATGGCCCAGGATGTGAGTGGGCGTTAAGGTGTCTGGGGAGGGAACCAATGTGAACATTGGCATCCTCGAAAGAGTGTCCTTTATCCTTAAGATGCAGATGGACTGCTGAGTCTTGTCCTGTGGAGGTACGTATGGCACAACATAGAAGAGCCAGTGTTCACAGTTTGGACAGAGTGGACAGATGGTTTGAAAGAGGAGTGAATGAAGCCATCTATGTCCACTGTGAGCGACCATCTTTGAACAGAGGCGGTGGTTTACGACACCAACTATAATCCAGTTTTGAGTTCCCTCCGCCATTTGACCTTAGAACTGAAGAAGCTTCTCGGATGAGAGGTGAAACATCTTCAAGCAACTTAAAGAAGTCCAGACGCTTTTCTTTGCAAGCTCCTTAGACTACGATGACCTGGATGACTGAGGACCTTCACAGACGACATCCCACAGTTGTTTATGTTTTTAAACCCATTTTGCACAGAGAGGCAGTTTTTAAAAAATGTATTGATAGCAATGTCGAATATTATTACAACTACATGTAAAACAATTACACCGTGACACCTCTGCCTTTCTAAATGGAGGGACAGTAACTGCGTGTGTGTATGTAAGCGTGTAAAACCTGAAGATAGAGACAAAATGCTGTTAATCTGACTATCTGCCATTCTGCAATTCATCTCATGTAAACAATAACGTGGCGCACAGCGTGACGTGAAAAAAAGGCACATACCTTTAACGTTGTGTAACGAACTCTGTATTCCTCGTCCACACTTAAACGCAAAAAAGGAGTTTTAAAAAATCTCAGTTTTTGGTGATTCGAAACGCCGTTTATGTTTGGACGAAACAGCTGCGTTTTCAAAAATACCCGTGTAGGCGCGGACGTAGCGTAAAAGTGTTAGTAGTTTATTTTCTTACTACCTGCAGATTATTTGTATTTGCTTAATTGTTTACTAAATGTTTGAGGTGTGAAATAAACCGCAATGGAGCAAAATATGGGTGTGTGTGGTTGGAGGATGTGTTAGTGCGTGCGTGTATGCGCGGGGGGCAACATTTTTCTTGTAAAACAAAGGGGGGGCCTAGCGAAAAAAGTTTGGGAACCGCTGTGTTAAAGCATTAAGAGTTCTTTCCCTGTAACTAAGGGGCTGAGCCCAACTCCTGAGAAACATCCCCACACCATAATTCCCCTCCACCAAACTTTACACCTAGCTCAAAGCAGTCAGACAAATACCATTCTCCTGGCTACTGCTAAATGCAGATTCATCATTACCAGACAGAGAAGAGGGACTTGTCCATCCACAGATCACAGCTCCACTGCTCTAGAGTCCAGTGGCGGCATGCTTTACACCACTGCATCCAACGCTTTGCATTCTACTTGGTGATGTAAGGCTTGGATCCAGCCGATCGGCCATGGAAGCTCATTCCATGAAGCTCTCTGCGCACTGTTCTTGAGCTAATCTGAAGGCCACATGACGTCTGGGGTTGTCTGCACACTCTGCTGACCCCTCTCTGTGATTTTGTGGCTGTGTTATTCCCAATCACTTCTACTTTTTTAGAACGCCACTAACAGCTGGCTTTGGAATATTGCACAGGTGACATCCTATCACAGTACCATGCTGGAAGTCACTAAGAGGAACACATTCTTGGACAAATGTTTGTAAAAGCAGTCTGCATGCCTAGGTGCTTGATTTTATACACCTGTGGCCATGGAAGTGCTTGGAACATCTTAATTCAATTATTTGGATGGGTGACTGAATATTTTCGGCAATGCAGTGTAGCTTGCTGTACACATGAAATATGTTTGTGATGAGTTGCTGTGTGACTTCCTACAGGTTCTCTTTTTCCTCCAATCTCCCTTCACTTAAATTTAGTCATAAAAGGGCAAAACAGCATCCAGTTTTCCCTCACAATTGAATCCTACTGTATGCAGCTGCACCACCACTTCATTTCGATTCCGTCTGAGCACTGAACACTGGTTTGCTTAGGTAGTGTATTCCATTATAATGCATAATTTATAAGGTGATTGTTTGTTTTATATGTAAACTTTAAACAACCCTCAGCCAAGGAGTTAGTAAATAATGCTGTTAAATAAATGTAATGGAAGAGAATTAAGTGGTACGGGTAGCATCCAGTGGAAAGGAAATTCAAGCTCCTTCAGCAGGAGTGTGCAAACCTCTTTCCAAAATAAAGTATGTGTAAAATATGTGTTAGAACAAAATGCAATTATTTGCTAATGATTTAAACCAAAGTGAAAGTGTCAAATACTGAAACTGAGAAATGATAGTTTAATAGCCCCACGTGATTTTATTGCAACCCACGTACCTCTCTGTTTCTTCTTCTTTTTTTCTTTTCTTTTTTTTAGTTCAGATGGCGTACGCAAAAGACGGGAAGACTTGTGAAGTTCTTAAAAACAGCACAACTATACATGCTAACTGGGAACAGCTGGGTAGCATGCTTGGTGGCATAGTGGTTAAACTGGTCACCTCACAGCAAGTTGTTTCCTGGTTTGAACCCCAGCTGAATCGCTCAGCTTCCTTCCCATAAACACGCATGTTAGACTGATTGGTGTTTGGTCCTGTGTGGTCACGGAAGTGATGCAAACAAAAGAATAATGTGCTATATCTGTATGTTTAAAAATGTGACTCTGATGTTGTGAAAAGAATTACATAAATACAGTGCTATACATGAGGTGTTTTTAAAAAGGTGGAAGTGGAAGGTGCATGGTCAAATACTTCAACAATTTCAGCGCAACATTGCTTAAAAGAATGCTGCAGGACTTGTTATTAGTAAAAGATAGTGAATGTGGAGAATTGAACTTTGTACAATTAAAGAAGACCGACACAAACAAGCTGCAGGAATGCCACCGCTTTCTCGACACTTAAACTCAGCGAAGATGAATTGAAAGCAGAAAACATTCCTGTGGTCTCACCACTCAGGATTTAAAATTGTTTTTTAACTTCACGTCCTCGGAGAGAGGACAGAGTGGACCTACAATCCAGCAAAAAAAAGAAAAAAGATCAGCATCCATTTGCGTTTGCATAAGTGCACATAGAAAGCACAGCTATGAAGATAAATAAACAAATTTATTAGATCACCTGTCATAAAAATAAGGAAAACAAATAGTTTAGAAATCTGTCAAAAACAAGTTTATAACCAAATAGTTTAAAATGATATTTAACCAAATTCATGTTTTTATAACCAAATTTGAGCACATTGGACTTGTCTGAGAAGACATAAATTGCTAAAGCTTAATATTTAACCAATAAAATTATTTTTTCGGTTCAGGAATGCAAGTAAAAAAAATTAATTTGTGCTTTTCTACAGTTAGTTTCTCCTTCTTTGTAAAACAGTGAATTAGAAAATTGATGGATAATAATAATTATATTTTAGTATTAAAACTATCATCTTGATTAAATAGCTTGCACAGACTGTAACATAAAAAATTTTTTTGGGCGATTAGCAAATTACCAGTACTGTTAATTTAGGACATAAACCTCACACTGGGTGGTGGTTTATTAAATTTGTTAAGCACTGTATGCTTTTCTGTCTGTCATCCTTACACCATCTTCTTCAGGTAGGATATTGCTTAATCCAACATGGCTTTGCTGAACCATACTCTGCACATATTACTCTAGGGGCAGTAGAGCCTGGAGCAGACACAGGGTGAAAGGCGGGGTACACCCTGGACAGGTCATCACAAGGCCAATCTTAAACCCGCTAACCTCTCCACAACTGTGCTGCCCATAGTTCAAACATATTGCATGCTTTTTTTCTTCAAAATTAGATTACTGCCCCAAAGCGTCGAACGACAGCTCTAACTGCATGCGAGGTGAGTTTTAAACATCTTTGACTTTTGTTTCTTCTTACTAAATGAGGAAGATGATAAATTGAAAAGCCATGTGATTTGAGTTCTCCAGTTTCTCATTTTAGTCATTTGGGAAAACCTACACACACACACACACACACACACACACACACACACACACACACACACACACACACAGAGTCATTCAGTCAAATACAGTCATGCTAATGTGATGCCAATGCATTACCCCATCAGATTGTGTTATGCATGGACGGCTCTTATCATTTCACCCTAACTTTCAGCTAAACGTGGAGAATGTTTGGTAATGGTGCCTCTCAGGGCCACTTTATTTTCTGAAATGAAATATTCATTCATTGGCAGGGACAGTCTTAGAGGAAGTCTGTCTGAAGTCTGTTCCAGCAGACATTTCTTCAATATTTGATGGGTCATCAGAGCTCTGTGTCTAATACTGTGCAATTCTTCCAAATATTCATTTTCTCTGTTTTGCTTCTCTGTCTGCAGATGGTTGAATCTACTTACAGTTAACTGAATCAGACATAAAAAAAATAAAAAAAAACTATGGCCAAAAAACATATGGGCAAAAGTATTTTTTTAACCACTTTTGGTGACATTTTAAGCGCAAATCAACCTTTTTCTTGACATTATTTTTTTTTTCTTTCTCAACAGGTTATGTACCTTATAAGGCCTATCTGTTGTGTAAAGCCATCAGCAAGTGCACACTAAATCAGCTTGATTGCATGCCAACAAGAAGATAAAAGGCTCGGAGGTGGGTACAGTAATCCAAAGAGAGCGGGTGGTCTGCTTCAAGGCATATCATTTTATTCTCTCATGCATATTCACTTCTAAGCCTCTGAGTATGCAGATTAGTCTTGCCTGAACAGTGGACTCTCCAATCACATCCTACTTTTTTTCTTTCGCTCTAACTGCACCCTGCTGTGCATGAGCGCTGGCACAATGAAGGTGTATGGGTGTGTATGTGTGTGTGTCTGTGTGTAGGGGGGATTTTTTTTTTTTTGCTTGTTTGCAAGTTTGGGGGCAGGCAGATTTGAGTGTGCATGCATGAATGAATGTTTGGGTCTGTGTGCATGTGTGTTTGTGTTCCCTGTGTGTGTGTAGGTATATGATTGCCAGACACATGGCTTTGTCTTGTCCTGGCACTGTGCTCTGCTCACCAGATGTTCTCCTTTTTTATCATCCTCCACTTGCACCGTGTTCTTTGAGGGTTTTTGAGAATCTGTGCTGCCCACATTCAACTTGCTCTGTTGTTTTCGGCTGTTTTGTGGGTAAAAACAAAATGCTCTTCAAAGCCTTTTTATTTTCTGTCATTGAAGGAGGAAGGTTATTACAAACAACAACTCAGCAAATTACATTTAGACAGTAAATTATGTGCTAATAATTGAGACCTTTAAATCACAATTACAGCAAATTCTATTTAGTTTTATATTTAGAAAAAACCAAAACAGTAAAAATATTAATAAAAAATGTACAATTAAGCACTTGTGGTATTGTGGCTTCGGAAAAACTGACTAATATAAACTGCTGGTCTTTGATCACTGAGGTCCAAACACATGACATCAGCAGGGCTGTCTGTAGTCTGCAGGTTTACTGACTGATCATGTCTTTTTGTCCAACTCATACTTTCACAAGCAGAAGAGATTTACAGTATTAATCTTCCAAGATTAATGCATACGTTTTGGCAGGGAAACAACAAACCACGCTTCCAAATCCATGTTTTAACAACTTTGAACTGGCCTAACATAACACAGACCCATAGCTCCAGCTCATGTTGACTGAATATTCACTTTGAGTTGGATCCAAACTAACTTATGACACGTTGAACAGTATAATTAAGGGTAATCCTTGCAGGAGTTTGCAGCTGAACAAGCTACGTGGCATATAATCTAAAAGCAGTAAGCTAGCTCGCCCGTATTCAGACTGTAAAGCAGGTCCTCTTCATTACCTATGCAAACAGCACATATTTACACACACGTGTATAAAAGAATACACTCAAACAAAGAGCTTTGTGATGTTTTAAAGGCTGATGTTTTCTTTAGGTGTTGCCTTGGTGATACTGGTGAAAGTCTTTCCTTTGGTTAGGCCGACAGAAAATAAGACTGTGTAGGAAAACAAGTTCATATCCTAATAAGTGTTTTCTCCCCAAGGGTGTTCAGGCCAAAAGAGCCCCCACCCAGGCATCTTGAGTGCCTTTTAGAGGCCCGTGGTAGCACTGAGTGCAATTGAGGAAGAGTCAGATTATGGGTAATAGGCCAAGTGGACCACCTGCCACCTGTGGGCAACATCATTTTATTTTGTTCTCCTATGTTTTGTGTACTCCTAAATGTTGGTCTGGTTGGTCTGCACCTTATCGCTGTCTCAATGGGCGGATCGATCCAAATATCGATAGTATCGTTGGCACTGCTATTGTGTTAACACTAGCATGATATGATCGATGCTTCTACCCTCGAAGTTCAGAATGTAGCTCACTAAATTGTGTGTAAATTAATTATGTTTTTGGAAATGACAAAATATACCACAGACATGCACTATGAAAAATGTCTGACCCTTTTTGTGGTTATATCTTTTTATCCTATAACACATTTAAACAACAGAGGTTGACCCAAAGTGCTCAAGAAACAGGCACATTTATATCCCAGGTATCCATAAAACCCAGTTTCACCAAACATAAAAAGCCAAAAGGTGTGTTAACTCATTATTGTGGATAGTAAAAATCACAGTAATTCAGTGGTCAATAAAATGTGTTCAGAATTTGCAAATTGACGATGATTTATCTCATAAGTCATGACACACTGCTCTTCCCTACATAAGCTCCCTTAATAAGTTGAAACTGTCAGAAATACTGGCCCTGTATTTATTTGGTATTCGATCGATATAACAATTTGCCTATTTCAAAAAATAACGCACCAATCAGCTACAATCAGCAGGTGAAGCCATCTGGTAACAGTACACCTCGAGTCCTTGTGTTCATGTGGAAGATGTAGATGTCGACCACCCATCTAAATGCTGTAGCAGATTAAGAACACCCCTATTCTTTTTTGTCTGCCTCAACATGACGTGAAAAGAAACATGGCAAGGCCTACTCACTAATTAGATGATCATGCGCCTCATTCTGATTGTGACTTTTCTCTTTGATTGACCCCAACTTAAGTGCTCGATGCTGGTGATGTCAATGGTGGTGATGGCTTTATGAAACAGCTGTAAACACACAAAAGGTCCACCAGGATTCATTTATCAAAGAACGGGGAAACCAGGCCTGAGAATTCCTTATGAGGATCCTGCCCTTCGTCCACAAGAGGTCAGAGTGCAGGGTTGCATACAGAACAACTTTTCAAACGTTGCAACATTTTGCTCACGGCAGAGCAGGTGAGGGGAGGGAGGGAAATGCTGCGATGACTAGCATGTTTACACCCAGCTACCGTTCTAGGTGACTGGTGCTAAACACAGGAAAGCAAGAGTCACGCTACACAATGCAATGCAGTTGTGCCCATGTAAAAATGAGATCAAGCTGTCACCTGGTCGGTGCCACCACCCACCAAACGCACAAACAATCACACCCCCATCAGCAAACGCATAGAGCTGTCAAATAAAGCAACGCTTGTAATTACGGGAGGGGCCGAAATTCAGATTTATTCATTATAAAATGAAGCCTGCCGATCGACGGAGGGACAGCTCTCCTCCATCTGTCATCGTCGAAGCCGCACGCGTCTGACAGAGGGATTCATTCGTCTTGTCGTCTTTGACAGTCGGATTTTCCCGGTGCACTCCCACCAAGAGTCGCACGGGATTTTTTGGAGGCATTCTAAAAAAGAAAACACTCTGTGACAAGGAATAGGCTCTTTATGAATGCAAATGAGTCTGGGAAAATTCACAGAGTAGCTAGCGGGCTCCGAGGCTCCGGCATCCGTCACATCTCCCCCCACCAGGCACAACCCACGCTTTGCCAAGAGGTCTAAGGGCTTACAGGGGCCCTACAGCAAGAACAGACACACTCAGGGGAAAAAAAGGGCATGGAAATCCTGTGGCTGACATGCACTGCGAGTGCCACCGGTGACTATTATTTTCATGAAAATGATCATCTTACTGTTTTTACATGCCATCCACAGAATCGCTGGTGGGTTTTGGGGCTTTTTTATTATAAACCATTCATCTCCAAATCCCTCTCTGTGTGCGGATATGTGCGTTTGAGGATGCGTCACTTGTATCACTTGACATTTGGCTCCCCTTTTATCCTGTTCCAAGGATAGTAAGTCAAATGCTGTGTGACAGGTCAAACCCTTCATATCAGTCATTCTTCACCCTGACCCAGCCTCGGCTGCACAAAAACACATCCGGCTTTTTCCACAGTAAAAATGATCACTGACTCAAAGATGCAAGAGATTGCTGCAGGGTTCAAAAGCATCTCCATCCTTACGCATCTAGTTTTTTTTTTTCTTCTTCTTCGTCTGCAGTCGAAATCCAAGAAACAGAAGCTGTTCATTCAGAGGATTTATGTATAATATTACATTAACCATGCGCAGCTTTTGTTGTCGACTCCTGGTTTAAGTATTTAATTTCCTTAATCGTTAATCTGAGGTGCAAAGAAACTGGAACGGGTGGGTATTTAATTTAGTAGGAGTTCAGAGGAGGATGGTCAACTGAAGCAGAGCAGGGGCTTGGAAATGCTGACTCGGCTCCTGTCGCTTAATCTATTTGAGGCGTGATTAAAGTTTAATTCGTGCCCATCTCCTAATGCTAGCCAAGTGTGTGTGTGTGTGCTCCTCAGCAGTGGGTCGGTGAGTAGTTTCAAGCTGAGCCCAGGTCTTTTCTCTCTGTCTGGGCCTCACTTTATTCATGCCTGAGGGACGCCAGGAGCAGCAAACAACTGAATTTTTCATCAAGGTTACTTCCTGTGCCATGCAGTTGCTGCTTTCCCGCGCTGTGTTCCTACCTCATACATAACTTACCCTGCCCTGACCCGCAGCTCTCTCTCCAGGAGGAGCTGTTTGACCCTGGTCCAGATAAGAGAATATGTGCTGTGGAGTCAGCATCGGTTTGTTATGAAGCTCGAAATATTGTGATTTGGTTCACCTGGTTTGGTAAACCAGGCGAATATATCTGGAAGTGTGTAATCCACTAAATTACCCATGTTATACATGGTTTATTACACATTATCAGGCTTTTAAAGTGCATAAAGTTTTGTGGGGGGTTTTGGACGCTTCAAGAGGTAACGGGAGTTTCTAAAATGTTACGCCACTGTTTATTTTTATTTATAGTTCATGCCGTAGTTAAGTTCCAGTCCCGGATGCATTATAATCTTTGGTACGATCTGTCTTCTTCCATTCATCAGAGCAGCTTCGCCAACAAATTCAACTAGTTTACATTTCTGTTGGGAATATCGAACTCCTTAGCATTTTTAGTCTCCAAAAAACAACTCTGCAACTTCTGCAGAAAACATCGACTGTTTATAAGAACATTTTTACATCAAAATTCATCTGCAATTATAATCAAACTCTACTTTTTATGAGAATATTAATGCTGCAACAACACATTTGGTTTTAATGGAGGGAAAATATGCAGTGTCAGACGATTTTTTTCCCCCTTCTTCTTCTCTTTCATTAAGGCTGAAAATGCTGCTTTATCTCAATACAGCAATCAGAGCCACAAATGAGGTCTTATTTATTCTATTCAGAGTTTACTTTCCTAACGGCATCCGAGCAGTAAGGTCATTTTTGTCTATTGGCTTACAGTGGAATAAATTTGAATTTAGAGTGAACAGAATGAGCTCTTTCGATCATATTTCACGCTAATCAATGCTGCCTTGATTTGTAAATCAGAACTTAGGAGACTGATGAGTGGGGGGTTGACACAGATTGGGATTTGAAGAACCAACCTGACACTGCGGTTTTATATTAGCTGAATGATGGAGTAAAAAATATAAGGAAAAGAAAATTAATTGTCTTGACTCCTAAATGGTTTTTTTTCTCTCACTTTAAAGCATGCACGATTGCAGCTGAACCACCATCTCCCTTCAGAAGATTTACAAGATAAATATGAGGCCCCCTCCAACGTTATGACACAGTTAAATAGGGAATAAAATAAAGCCGAATGGCTGCTGGACTGGAGACTTCCATTTCAAGGCTGTGCTGTGCAGTCTTTGCAGCTCCTGAGTGTCAGACATTATCACCACCACTACCCTCAACCTCACCCTGCCCCTGTGACAATTACTACTCTACCTCCCTATTCAGCACGTAATGAGAAAACTGACTGATCGATTTCTGTCCGGCCAGTAAAAAAAAAGAAGAAGAACAGACCACACTCCGAGGCACAGAACTGCAGTTTATCCACGTTACAATTTCGATTTTTCAGGCGTTAATGGGAGAAATACTATTGCAAGGCAGCAACTAAATTATTTTGATGATGTATTAATCATCTGATTCATTTCTTGATGAATCATTGGGTCTATGACATGTCAGAAAATAGCTGTCACAGTCAAAAAGTAAATACGACAAAGCAGATACAGTGCCCTTTTTTAATTGCATCTGCTCGTCTTCATTCCTACTGTACCGGCTCCCAATGTTGAGCTTGTTACTCAAGAAAAGTATGTATTACACATTACATTACTCACCACAGTAATTTGTTACACTACTCATTGCATTACTTTCTCGTCACTCCGTAAAATGACCTGAAATAATGTCTCATTTAGGTATGAACACAAAGCTGACAACACAAGACAAAGATGAAAAAGCCAAGTTGATTCTACTTTAGAAGCATGCTCGGATAGAAATGGAGGCTACAAACATGACTGCTTTTGTTACCTGTCGAAGTTCAGGCTCTGGCTGCGGGGCTGGGGTCGGCATACACTCAGCTTTAAAATCCCTCTCGGTTCTTGACTACTTTAGTGTTAGCATGCTATCTATGCAGTAGCCTTGCAAAGAGCCAAAGTTCTCTCAGCAGCAGGTATTCGTCTTAAAGTTTGCGAGGTTTCGTGTGTGATGCCGCTAAAAACAAAATGAAGCCAATGCGTTGGTGCCAAAAAAAAGTGCAGTTCACCAAATGACCACTTGAGGCTCACTTCAAAGGTGAATCTATCCACACAGGCTTCAAATGGCAAAGTTGAGCTGGAAGAAAAATAAACACATTTAAAGAAAGGTACAAAAAAAATTTATATTGATAGTTTCATTTGCTGTGTCAACTTCATAGTGATTTTTTTAAGCCCTCTTCTTTAATTGCTAAATAAAAATAATAATAAATAACAAACTATCAGTAATTTTCCACCTGAGACCAGGAATGTCAGTTAAGTTTAGTAACTCATAAAGATGACAGGCAAAATAATAGTAATAGTTTTGCAACACATTTACCACAAGAAGTGCTGCAAAAGTCAAAGTGTGCAAATTTGTGAATTTGTGACTTGGGGGGGCACGTTTGAGTGGCTGAGTTGTGGTTGTAAACAGTAAATAAATAAATAGGAGTAAAATTATAGGTTTTCAGCTCTCAGTGTATTTGTGTAAGTATTAGACTACATATTTGTATTTTTTCCCACGTGTAAAACATTTTATTCCACAATTTTGACATTTTATTCAACAAGCCCTCGCATTTTTCAAAACACAAGGTGTTTGGATGAAGACACATCCAAACACCCAACGTACAAACACGGTCAGATATAAGGGCATTTGTTGATACACGACCGACATGCACACATTTTGTGTGAACTTTTGAGGTTTTGAGAAAGCTAAGGTATTAAACTGAGTTTTTGGCAGCTGTTTAAAACAAACTACAGATTCAGTGTCCTGACGGGCTGTTTGGATGCTACATCCTCTGGAATGTGTGTGCAACACAGATGGACCCTGATCAGATGATAAGAGACTTCAACTGCTGGAATAACGACTCAGCAGGGAGCTCCCCATGCAGGGCTTTATTTTTAATTAATGCAATTTTTAATTGGATTTAAAATGGAAATCCAATGACAGAAAGCTGGGCTAGTTCATTCGGTAGCAGCCTACGTTCTGGACTAACAAAATAACCTTTAGCAATATGAAGTACGCAGGTACCAAGTTAAACTAGTCATAACAGCAGGTGGGTGAAGCAGCTACCAGTAGGAATGAAGGATACCACTGACCAACACAGGAAAGGGTGAGAAATACTGAACTGCCTACATAGCAAAAGCCTAAAAGTCCATCTCAATAAACTGAGGCGGTTTTAGATTATAAAAAATAATTATTTTGGCCAGCAGTATTACTCCCCAACAGCTGTAAACTGATAGGAAAAATGATCACATTTCTTTTTAATCAATTATCCAGATATTTTATGAGATTTATTTTCTGTTACTGGGTAACTGATGGTTGGAGTAATCTTTATTATACATTATATTATTAAATAGCATTAGCTCTTATTGCTCTCACAAGTAGGCTGTTGTGTTGGATTCCAAAGGAGGAAGGCTGCTAGTTAGACCGCTTTCTGTTACGACTCTTGTGGTCCAATATTCCAACTCAAGACTTGTAAAACGCTTTCCACAAACTGCTCTATGCTCTAATAAATTCATCTTGATTTATTGTTCCTTTGACTGATTACACGGGTGTAAATATTCAGCAGGAAAATATATAGTCCGGATGACAGAGTGTCTTTTCCGAGCACCACCATGCTGTCCTGTTGGGTCAGAGCTCCACTGCCACTCACAATTATTTATTAGGCTACATATGCACCCTCGATCCATCACTGTATTGCCACCCGGTCCGGTCACATCTCTTTATGTTTATTACAGTGTCCCACCTTCCCGAGGAAGATGATTGACGTTTTCGGAGAGGACCGAGGTGGGACTTGCGCGCTTCTTCTTCTCCAATCGTGGCTCGAGGGGCGGAGGCTTTTCATCCACACTCTGATTATGAGTCAGTTACCAGACATAAGCGAAACAATAACAGTTGGTGGTACTTTGTATCCAAAACCTTCAAAGGCAAGTTGAGTCTTTAGCGCGTTTTGGCGCATCAAGCTCTTGAGTATATCGGAGGTTTCATAAGAGGAGCACAACGCTCTCCACTTTTAATCACATTAGGAGCCTTTAATGTTCAATCCTGTTTTTTTTCCTTCCCTACAGTAGCGGTGCAGGAGTGGCCAAAGCCTAAAGCAGCGATTCAGATCAGATTTCACCTAAACCAGCTGGGAGAGAGACCGAAAAAAAGCGAGAGAGAGGGTTTGTCAGTCTCCCTCCTCCCAAATCCAGAAAAGCTTACCAAGGAAAAAGGAGGAGTGGGCTGGGAGAGAGACACCGAGGAATCCAGAGGAATTTCCGAGGATATTTTCTCTTCTTTCTTTTTTCCTCTCTTCCCCTCTTTGATATTAAAATTTTAAAAGTTGGAGTGGAGGCAGCAGGGACCGTGGTCAAGGATGGACGAGCAGCCTCGGCTGATGCACTCCCACGGGGTAGGCATGGCCGGACACCCCGGCCTGGCGCAGCATATGCAGGATGGCACGGCAGGGACGGACGGAGAGGGAAGAAAGCAGGACATCGGAGATATATTACAGCAAATAATGACCATCACAGACCAAAGCTTAGACGAAGCACAGGCGAGGTGAGGCTTCACAAAACACTTTATTTATTCACGTGAAAATGGAAATATTTGGGATGGAGAGGGGGTGGGGGGGGGGGGAGAGATCATAACATTGTGGTTCGGATCAAGACTGCCTCTAAATGAAAGCAATTACGCCCACCGAAGTGCCGTGACTGCGCGAAAGCGAAAGAAAGACCCTAAAAACTTGTCACGATTCGTGGTAAATTCTTTGCAAAAACTTTTCTGTCATTTTTTTAAGGTAATATATCGAAACTATAAATGATTGCGTGGCTATATGAGATTGACACGGGGGTGTGTTTTAGCTGTGGAGCACTGAGGCACCTCAGTCAAAGTGAGAGTCTTCTGCCTTGTTACAAAGGAGCTTACATTGTAATCCTATGCTGTAATAACATGTTGCAGATCCCTTTCTATAGCCTGCACTAGCAATAAAATATACATATAGCAAACATTTGAGGCAAGTTGTAGTACCTGAGTGAATTTTATTGGATGCTGCATAGGATAAATCTGTGTTTTCCAAAGATTTGAAGTCATGCATTGTGCATTTAAATTATTTTCAAAAGAATTATACCCACAAAGTATGGATTGATTTTTTTTAACAAATATATTTTTTCCCATGCTTTGGCTCCTGTAAGTTTTATATATTTGCATGCTTTGAAGTGCAATCAGCTGAGATATGTTGGGAAAATGTAACCTTTCGGGGATTTCAGCAAGTTCAGTTGTGTTGCCACTTGTTTGAATACTGATTTGGAAAGTGGTGTCCTGTCCCCCCATCCCTCCTTTGTTTTTGTTTTTTTGTTTGTTTTTTTAGAAAACATGCACTCAACTGCCACAGAATGAAACCGGCTCTCTTCAACGTCTTATGTGAAATAAAGGAGAAAACAGGTAAGGTCACTTTTATGGCCAGTTCCTTGTGTGTCAGCATCACTTGTTTTCTTTTCTCTCTTTTTTTGGTGTCTTCTTTTGATCGTTGAAGCATTTTTAAAGAAAAGCAGAGGTCACGGTTATCTAGACTTGACTCTCCCAAACCAGTAAATATGTATTTACATCATGTTTTCTTTCACAAACCTCACTGACACTGGATAGCTCGCTGTCATTGGACATTTGGGCCTCTTTGGGACCGTCTTTCTTTCTTTCTTTCTTTCTTTCTTTCTTTCTTTCTTTCTTTCTTTCTCGCTCCTCTCTTCTCTGTTTTCCTTGGCCGAGTTTGATGGTGTTTGCTGAAGTGAGCTGTTTTGCATGCAGAGACAGGTCAGGGGGATTTTCTGTTTATGTTCGCAGCCTGGGTCAAAGTCATGAAAAAGAATGTGTGAATTATTACTCTCTTAACAGCAGATTAAAAGGAGAGCTCCTCACATGATGAAAGCCTGTGACTATTCTCTGAGGGATGTGGCAGAGCGCTGCTTTTGAAGGGGAGGAAATAAAACAAAAGATCCAATATAACCTTATCTGTGAACACAACTTTGAAGCTGTCTGAGATTATTGAGAGAGCCTTGTCACTTTGGCTGCTCGGTTGTCGCGTCGCAGCCATGCAGACAGCTGAGAATAAACACGGGGCTTGTGCTGTATGGAGGCAATGCCGTTTTCATTAATTTAACATGAACTGTTGTTCACTGAAGCTTCACTCTTATGAGTCAGAGTTTGGCACAGCCCCCCCCCCTCCAAAAAAAAAAAAAAAAAAAAAATGAAGGGAGAACGTGTAGACACTTGATTTTCGTCACATTTAAAACGTGAAGCCCATGAGGAAGAAGCTATAGCAGGCTGGGGCCCTGCTTCTAAATTGCAAGGCTTGGAAAAGTGAGAGAGTAATGCCTGGCTCTTTGTAAACTGTCTGGCGTCTTCCCGGGTTCAACCAGAGTTCGTTTCCAAAAAGAAGAACAAAGTGACTTGGACCTTTTCCTGGCTTTTCCCCCCTGCCTCTCCTCTCTTCCCACCGTTCTTGGCAACCAGGATTTCACAGGGCTTCTGACGAGAGAGGCTCCCCCCAGACTGCAAATTGCCCTCCCCTCCGCTTAGCACCAAGTTTGGAAAAGGAACATAATTCAATTCAATGTGGATTACATTTTCTCTCTCTCGCTCTCTTTTTTTTAATGCATCGGATCAGTTATTTTTACTTAAAATGTGGCTGGGGAACATTTCTCCCAAACCACAAATCAGCGAGCTCTAAATAGCTACATTGTTTTGATGGCGACAGAACGACGTATAAAAAGTTAAGAATAACCCAAGCAATTTGTGAGGGAATCAAGAGTGAATGGCTGCCTCTCTGTGTCCTCCCTGTCTGCGTTTGAAGAGCTGAGCCGCGGCTCATCTTCGCCCATAGGAGGTTTGTGCAGACGAAACTGAAAATCCTTTCACTGCAGTGACAGAGAAAATGACTCAAACCTTCACCATGGCATTTACAGCCAAATGTGCTGAGTGCAGTGTATGCGAGCGGAGTACAGCCTGTAATTTGTCAGCCTTTTTTATATTCTTTATAAAGAGTCAGCTTCTCCCTGCTTTTTACACTGTTGCAGTGAGAGTGTCTGCGAGAAGAAGAGCGAGCAGGGGGCGATGAGTACAGCAGGGCAGATTTCTCCTCGACCTTTAACTGAAGAGAGGAAGTGTTTTTTCTCCTTCTTCTTTACGTCATCTATAGGTGCTGCATGTTCACGTGTCTGTGTGTGTGTGTGTCTTGTACGCGCCTCTTCTTTGTGGTGCGAGTGTTGACAGCAGCAATATGGGACATTAGAGCAGTGAGGTGTCCATTGGCAAGCAGCTGACAAACAAGGCAGGAGCACATGCCAATAGCAGGCCTTAACTGATGACCTCACACACCCCCACACCCTGTTTATTTGCGCAGGGGTCATTCCTGTGTCACAGATTTAGAGTATTTAGCAAGCTTAAACAAGCTCAGGTTCACACGCTGGCCGATGGAAAAGCAGCGACAGAGATTTGTGTTACGACTTACAGTCGTACCTTTCGACACCGGGGTTGTTTGGCCCGTCTTCTGGCCCCTCTCGCCTTTTTTCAAACTATCATCATTGTTTCTGCAGTTCCTGAGAGCACTTAGAATTTGTTTTCCTGTGCTTGCTTCACATCCTGTGAAGAGAACCGGAGAGCGTCTTTGTTTGTGTGGAACCATTACGGCGAGACAAGCTGGCACGTACAGGTTGACTAAGTAAGAGAAGCCAGCCACCAAGTCAGTGTTTCTGGGTGTCAGATTTCAGGCCTACGCTCTCCCTCTCTCACTCTCTGTCTATCTGTGGGCCTGCGACCGTTTCGTCAGGCCACTCTTGTCAGCAGCCTCACATTACTCCCATGCAGGCTCGGGTCAGATGGCGAGCTCCTGCATGACTAATGTGATCAGACGGATAATGCATTACACCGCTTGAACTTATCAAAGCTGGAGACCTGCTGAATCAGTCCATCCCGCTAAGTGCCACCCTCCGCTCTCAACCCCCCCTCCTCCCCATGCATGTGCCGCTAATTGGACGTGTACACACAATTTAGATATTCACAGTGGTGTTGATCTGGTCACTTTGGAGGTGTCATGAACTCTTGAGCAAATGTTGTTCTTTCAGTGTCAAGAAGGCGGCTTTTGTTTTGATGGCTCAAGAGTACTCTTTGATAGTAGAGATGCACAGATCAAGCAGCCAGGCACAGATTTTCAGTGTTCTCAGTCCAGACCTGATTCGTTGCATGTAAAACTTGGGCACAGTGGCACAGGCAAAAAGTGGTGTGTGCACTTTGGGGGGACAATCAGAAAAACTTTAGTGAGAACAAACTTTAATCAGACACTTAAATCCCCCCTGAACATGGTTATTTTAAAGAAGCTAACAAAGGTAAAGTGGTTAAAGCTAATGAGCCTCAGTATGAGCAAAGGATAGTTACTTTGGGGATGAGTAATAAATAAAAAAGGGTTCAAGTCCTGTTATCTGGTGAATTTATAAACTTTTTACAAAATGATGTAAGGACTTGATTTTTGTCTTGCGATATAAATGTGTTGCACCTGCTTTTGTAAAATATGTCAGGTAAAGGTGGGTGCACAGCGACTTACTGTCGGGTTATTATTTGTACCTCATTTTGGTAGCATAACACTTTGTTTTCAGAGTAGTTTATTAAGCAAGAGAAAATCTGTAACTTACTGCAGTTTGAGGTAAACTTTAAAGTTTACTAATTTTATTATGAAAATAATGTTTTACATTGTAGAAAAGCTGATTTTTGGTTCTATATGTTGTCAGTTAGAGTTCTTAGAAACTATATGATAGTTTAACCAATAATACCGGCTGGACCAAATGGTCTCTAACAACCCAACAACTGGTGGCTGCCAATGTGTAATTCAGATTATATGGGATTGTTTTTGTTTTAACCTTAAAAAAACAGTCTAATGGATTGAAACAAAACAGCAAAACGAGGACACACTGCAGCCTGTAAATGACCAGGTGAGATGAGTAGCAACTGATAGCATACTTAGCATTAGCTTGGTAATCATACCAATGAGAATCTCCATCAGCATCTCTGTGCAGGAAAACGCACCAACTTGTGTTTACCAAGCTTTTAATTAAGGAAGCAGAGCACTGGAAAAAAAAAAAACGTGTAACACTGAGCAGTAGACTTAGTCAGTCCCCAATAGATGACATATTTGTCCAATGCCATCACTGCAAAATCCAGATGGGATAAGGCAGCATATCCAGATGTTTTGTTTTGTTTGATCAGCTGTTGAAAATATGTATTATTTACCATGAAAAACAGCAAAGCTTCTTAATGCAGTAGGTGAAGCCAACAAGAGTTGGCATTTTGCTTAAATAAATGAGTGAAACGAATAAGTGATCATATTCAGTAACATCAGTATAGCAGTAAATAGCAGTATTGAGCATCATGGATCCTGACTTTGACTGTTCACTAATTACTAATCAAATAAGTGGTGTCAGATCTGCTTTGCTTGACTGAAATAAGCCCAAAGGTGCACGGCGATAATGTCAAATTACCGTTTTCTGTAACATTAGCGTTAAACACTTGGAGAGGTACTGGTTGGGCTCAATTCAGCCGTGGATAAACTGGTCACTATGGCTCCCAGTCCTGCAGTTTTTCAGTATTTAATTGACATGGCTGTCCATGATGAGTTCAGGGGTTAGTGTTGCCTCTCTTTGTTACCCTCCTCTCATCTCCAGTGACAGATGGAGGCATTAGTCTCCAATGTGGCGCTGTCCTGAAACTAATGGCTATGTCCTTGGTTTCCCCGCGCTAGCTGGGAGACTGTATATCTGTCCCCGGCTTGGAAGTGCCGAAGCAGCAGTTTATCCCCCTATGTTTTAGTTTCCACGGAAATAAGGCTGAACAGGACTCTGCCTGTTCTCTCATAAATAACTTCAAATAAATAACTTCAAAATGTGTGCGAAGTTTTCCCGAGAAAAATATTGCCTGGCTTTGATTTATGCATTTATCGGAAAACTCTTCCTCTACTTACCAGAAATGTTCGTCTAAGTGAATAATAATAAACATGTAGTATATTTTTATAAGTATAGTCGGAGAGGGGATGTGCTGACTGTCAGTTTATCTTTGCTTTTGAAGTGAGTTATGACATGTGTAAATAGACCGGACTCCCTTTTATTCACTGGCATTTCCTCTATATTCATATTTATGCTCACTACATATTCACTTCAGGGGCAACAGCAAGTATTTTTGCTGTTTCCTGTCCTCTGATATAAACTCACTTGCAATTAGGACGGCTAATATATTATGCAAATGTTGACTGGCTTAATTGAGACATGTTAATCATGTTTTAAGAGGCTAATTACAGCCCTGTATATGTGAGGTGGGAGTTGTAATTAGCCGTGATAACAGATCTGGCTGTAGAATGGTCATATTCTGTGTGTCGATGTATGGGAAGGGTGTGTGTCTGTGTGTGAGATATAGGTATGTTGCTGGGCTTGTTCTATGTTTGCTTTCACTCCTTATTTTTACAGACCTCTCGCCCTCTTTAGCACACAAAAACAATGATAATGTGTGTTTACCTTTCCACTGTTTTTGTCCTCTTTACGTAGTCACAAGTTAAACTGGCGTCCACGTCTGTTTGCTTCACCTTCGCTGAAAGGGCAATAGGGACAGAAAGACGGAGCTATCGGCTCACCTATCCAAGAGAAATATGAATTCATTGCGTCTCTTTCTATAGTTTGTTTCCTGCACTTTTCAGTCTGGTTATCTGATGCAGCAGCGCTGACCATTCTGCACGCCGGGCTTTTATTCAAGACTGTGTTCTTAGTTTTCTGACAGAGATCATATTCAGATCCATTATGCTAAGAATGCCTTCCCACTTATCGAATATAAAATTGCTTTAGAGAGGAAATTTGCTCTATGGCAGAGTGGAGTTTCTTTTTTATCAGATGTTTGTCTCTAGAGCAGCTTTTAGTGTCTACAAAACAGCTCTGGTGACATTATTGCAACTGCAATTGCCTCACCCATTGTTTTTGTTATTGGTGCTGTTTGGATTTGATTGGATTTTCCACAGTCTCATGGAATTGCTTCACGCAGCGTGACTGGCAAACGCATATATCCTCATACTGTTGGTGTTGAAACACCTGCAGATCTTATTATTGATATGTTCATGGGGCTCTAACCATACACTCCTACCTTTGAATTATACTGGGGGGGTTTTTGGCCTTTTTTTTTAAATACCTTTCATATATTTTCTTGTGCCAAAAAATGTAAGTTATAACATATTCAGATTTTCTTGATGGAGGTGTGTTTTCCTGGCACCCTGCCACTAAAATGTAAGTGGTGTGTAGGCAGCATTCTGGGGTCGTACAAAGGACCCCCTGACTTCGATGAACAGTCAAACATAAAATGGCAAGCACTCTTCCCTGGCTGACTTAGTAAAAATGACACAAATTAATACATGCTGCTTAAACAGGACCAAGATTAATGGTTGCCTTTCGCAGCGGCTTAGATCCACTGTCAGTCGCTGCTCGCTGCCCAGATGGAATCAACACCAATCAATGAGGCTGCCTGACTCTCACTAGATATCTGCTTAGGATGCTGAGTGGTTCACACACACACACACACACACACACACACACACACACACACACACACACACACACACACACACACACACACACACACACACACACACACACATTTAAATATGTACTGTACATCCACACACAGCTATTCGATGCGGTACTCTTGTGTCTCTCCTCAACATTTCTTCGGATAAACTCGTGGGCATATATTGTGTTACTTCCCATACAGTGTGACGTTCAATCAGGTGCCACAAAGTCAGATGGGGGAGAGCAGTGAGGCTGATGGCTCAGTAGTGATTGGATGTTTCAATTACTGATAGTAATGCCATGGTGTAGTGAGTCATGCAGTGCAGATAGCACCATTTATTTTAATCAGGACAGGGGAGAGATGGGTGTGGATGTGTCTCCCTCATTTCAGAGTTTCACATTTAGATGCAGGGGAGTGTGTGCTCTCTTTCTCTCGCTCTATCTTTCTCTCTCTTTATGTCACACACAAACACTCGCACACAACCGTGCACACATGCACATGCTCAGGTGGATTGAGAGTGGAGGAGAGGTTGCCGTGGGTAACGCATAGCGACAAGGTACTCTCTCGGTGAGCTATTCTAATTTATGTTAATAAACCTCGCCTGTGCCGTGAGAGACAAAAGGGGCCACAGATGAGCCTTGGTAACCTCGGCACCTTCGCTGGAAGGAAAGGCACAGACAAAGAACAATGCAGACACACACACGCACACACACACAAAAAAGCAGAGAAGAGATATTGAACTGTAGAGAAAGACACAAATACTGTGGCGGAGAGCGATGATAAATTTAGCCACACAAAGAGTTGTTTTTGTGGCTGCAAAATCAAACAGTCTCTTGCTGGCAATCTTCAGTGCGGTGTACGGTATGTACTATTTCTGCGCGCGTGTCACAGTGTGTGTTGCAGGGGCAGAAACAGGCAGGCAGGCTGTCTCTGGGGATTGTTGCTGCTAATTCCGTGGGGCCTATAGAGACGCGGGGTTCCTGCAGTTTTTGGATCACTTCCCTTGGCAAATGTGACACCACAGGTAGCATTTAGCACAGTGGGGCGAGAGCACGGATGTTAGCACAGGTCAGCACTTGGCCTAGCCACCTGGCAGTGTAAATACCATCTCTGAGAGTAAGATAAGGGCCCTTAAGCCTGCTTCTGAAGGAGGCAGGCAAAAAAGGGAAACCTCAACATGCAGGATTTTTTTCAAAAAAGGGTGTTAGAGTGAAAGATTTTTTTTTTTTGTTAGAAAGAAATACATTAATGCCACTCGTGTCATATAAAATGTCGTTAAACTCAAATTACATTAGAAGCAGCGCCGATTTTCTCAATCGTCAGCAGGTTTGACTCAAAGTTTTATCTTAATCTGTTTTGTGTAGATATCCGTTGCCTCGTTGCTATTATATGTTTTCAGTGTGAAAACTAACCAAACCATTTTCTGTTTGGTTAAATACGTACCCAATTTTCGCAGTAACAGCCATGAGGATTGATAATGCGGTGATGCTTCCTTGCTGCTTCCCTGTACAGTAAAAAATCTGTATCCCCTACCCAAAGAGTGAAAGCTGTGGATTTCCACTGTGCCTTCTGTCTGCCAGCTTGCCTTTGGCGATGTTAGTTCTGGACAGTTAACTCCTACTGAAATTATGTTAATTGCTGTCATTTTCTTTTTTCTACTTGAGCATAATCAGCAAATTATATACTTCTGTTCATTTATTACCGAGCCGCTCCTAACGGAGTTTTTACCCTTCAAAAGATTAAAAGTTAGGAGGTAGTTTGCTCTTATGATTTGTGTATATTCATGCGGGTTTATGGGTATTTTTATGCTATTAGCAATTTGTTATTTTCTGTATCAGTTTGTAATTGCATCAGCTGTTCTGGGCCATAAAAGTTGTCTTAATGCTCCGAATGTGGTGTGAACGCTGTGCTAGTGACACCTGAGAAGTGCTTGTGCTGGAGCCTATCGAAACATAACTTGTGTAAGGTTTATATCGTTTTAATCTTTGTTTGACAGTTTGCCAGTGTGATGCTTTTGTGTTGTTTTGGCAATACTGCCACCCTGGATGCCATCATGCCGCAAGGTTGTTTTTGGCATTGTTACAAAAGTTTCAGGTGTTCACGCACTTAGTATGGAGGAACAAACATAAACATCTTATTCCTGCAGCTGGTGCAGGACTCCTAACTGGTACCAGAAAAAGAGAAAAGAATCACACCTGCACTGTTCTCTGCACCGTCTACCTGTTAAATACAGAACTGATTTGAAGATCCTTTTATTTGAATAGGTTGACACCTGGGTACATTTCAAATCTTCCCTGTCTCTACTCTCCTTCTGGGTCTCTCATATCCTCAGAAGAACTGCATTTTAACTGTTCCACCATCATGGTTAGTGGGTAAGGCTGACTTTAAGTTGGAGCAGCAGCCCACAATTGCTGGACAAGCTTTCCAATTACAATCAAAGGTTTGCTCTTTGTTGGTGCTTTTAAGATGAAGACTTGCTGGCTTTCAATGGTCTTTTGTAGTTTTTATTGGTCTTTAGTAGTTTTAGTATTTTGGCACTGATGATCACAGTGTATGTATGTTCCCTAACTCTTCCTAGATGCAATTATTCTGGATAAAACGAAGGATATAAACTATATACTTACAGTTTACGACATTATTTAGGAAATATTTAAAATCATAATCTTGGTTACTAGGATTATTGACATTTGTATAACTTCTGGGAGACATTTAAAATGCATTTTTAAACATTCAAATCCTTACAAATTATATATGTAGTAGCTGATCTCAAAATGAAAGGTGACATGGCATTTAACTGGTACAATTGTACATTGTACCTGCCTGAAACAGGTATCTCTTGTAACGAGTCTCAATGGGAATACCTGTTTAAATAAAAGCTAAATAAAAATTTTGAAAGAAATTACAGGAACATTACATTACGTGTACATTTTTGATACTGTGGGTACTTTACATGTGCACGCTGTTGTTACGAATATGTGTAAATAAGTGTTCATCAAACACTGAAACTGTGCATCTCATACAATAAAAAGTGTAGCTTACAAAAAGAAAAATACCTGTATGTATTTATTATTCATTTGTTTGGTGTTCGTGAACAGCCGTTTGTTGCTGTCTCTCTATGAAGATAAAAAGAATGACATGATAAATTAACTTGCACATCTGTGTTTTCACATATCTGTGTGAATAAACGTCACAGGCAGTAAAAGCTAGCAAAAACCTCCAGTATAAGTCTAATTACCACTTAAGTTACCTTATAGGTACGGGTAGGCCTGAAGGTTAGGGGTAGATGCTCTGATGTCACTCTCTGGGTGTAGTCAGCTTGACTTCATTTGAAGAATTATAGGAATCTTCCCATTGTGTGCATTATTAATTACTCTTATTTTCATGTCTAGGTTTATGGACTACCCTTTCGAAATCCCTCACTTTCTATGTGCACACATACACACAGGCATGGCCTCTGCTGTTACAGGAAGGCAAACTGTGTTAGTTTAACCTAACAAGACCTCTCGTTTTTACGTTAAACTAGGTCACGTGACACAAAGACAAGTAATATTAGACATGCATTTATTACCACTTCATTGAATAAGTTTCAGTGAGTGAGCGTACATGGATAATTTATTTTCAGACTTCCCTGAGGCAGACCGCATGACAGTATGTGCAGGTTCCCCCACGCCATGTTGTAAAAGGAGGATTTTAGTGCTTTCTCGCCGATGCTTTCACGAGTCGTTCACAAGATATGAAGCGACGACCCCGTGACTCCGCGCATGCCTCTCACGCCTTCAGGGGAGCAGCTCTTCTTCTAATATTTTTTATTTGGCTTTGCTGCCACCACCTTGCAGCCTGTTTTATTGGATTTTATTGATGTCCTTCAGCACCATGTTTAGCAGTCTCCTCCCCTAAACACATAAAATTCCTTTATGTTCCTATTACTTGAGTTTATGAAGAGCGTCTTCTCCCACCTCCCTCCCGATAAGATCATATTGATAGATTGATATTGGGAGAGCTGTAGTGTGATAAAGGCGTGGGGGTTAAGAGCTTCTTGGATAGTTTAACCTTGATAAAACAGTTGTTTCAGTGAGGCTGATTTTGCCCCATCCGTCTTCATCCGTCAGGGCCCCTCTGAAGTATGCAAATGAAGGCAGTAGAGGGAAGCGCCGTGTGCGGTTAAATGGGGCGTTGCGAATGTGCGGTGTACCGCGCAGACGGGGTGATACTACTTACTGTCCAAATTTAGTGTGTCTCTTCTGAAACACCCCACCCCCTTCCTTTTTTTTGGTCTGCCTTTCGAGAATATATACACCCTGAGAGCTACTGTGGCCTCTCGTAAAATGATTGCAGCTGTGACAGAAGCAAATCACTTGGCCCTTTTTTTTAACGTTGTTTAAAATATATGTTATTATAGATTTTAGTGTTTTTGAGCAGCGCGTTAGCCCTTTATTTGTGACTCGTACCTGCATTTACATGTTGCAGCGGGTTTTACTGCATGCTCCAGCCATACATTTTTAGAGTATGGCTGTTTACCGTGGTAATTAGTGAGTCTGGAGGTGTAAGGGTAATGATCTTTGTGATAATAACTGTTTATGCCTTAACACTGCTCTCCATTCACAGTTTATGTTGCTCAGGCAGCTTCATTTGCCTGATTAGTTTTGTACCTACTCAGCAGCATTAGGGATGGGGTTTTTTTCTGTGTGTGTGCGTGTGTTTGATTCTCTCATTTATCTCGCGTGTCGGCATATTGATCGATTCCCCTGCTCACTCATTATTTTGTTCTGTTCTTCACAACTCATTTTCAGAAAGGGGGGCCAGCGCCAAGGCCACAAACAGATACCGTGTCTCCTCGTTGCTGTCTGACTAGCCACCACACGCATAAAGCTGTCAATCAGGAGCTCTCCTGCCTGCCCTTTGTTATGGAACGCCAGCTCTGTGGGTGGGTCCTCTGGGTGATAGATGGTTTTGAGAGCCTATCGGACTGCAAGAAGCATCCATCTCTGTCTGGAGCCTGTTAAACAAGCTTGGGAAAGCAGCCATGTAGTCCTAACCACCACTGGCCTCCACTAAAAACCCCCATTAACATTAATGAAGGATAGCTTTAAAAGTTCTCCAGTAATAGGCTTGAATTGGATTTATGAGTCAGATAGTTTGCCAGAGAGTACGTCATGAAAAATGTCGCTGCTAGATAAATGGAAATGAGTGTTTGAAAGGTCTCGGGACACTGTTTCAGCGAGGATTTCAGCTCAGCTTTGAAACTTTTTTTCCCCTCTCACCCCTCAATCATTTCCCCCTCCAGCTCTAAAATCAAGCTGCAGCTTCGGTGGCTGTGAGGGAAAGCGAGGTGTTTGATGTTTTAAGTCACTGCAGAGATAAAGCTGCTCGACTTACACTCAGTGCCTCTGCTTCTAGTGGGGGGGAAAAATAAGTTCTTAATACTTTTTTTAAAGGCCTTTCATCCTAGGTGGCACTGGCCATTTCAATATCTTGCAACTACCACTTTACCTGTCTGCACGGTCCCTATAGATGGCTGATGTGAAACTGCCATTAGCCAGCCAATTCCTCAGCCACAGATTACTGTGCCAGTACGTGGTAATCACAATGTTGAAAAGGTCTGATTGCACTCCATCCAACCTACAAAGTGTGGCGTAAATGGGTTTTTCGAAGGTCTGCAGTTGGTTGTTGGTATGTCATCATAGTGCATTAGGACTGTCAGAGGCAAAATAACAGTTTTTGAAACCTCTTTCATTTCATGTGAATGTTAACAGGATGCAGAAATACACTCAGAAGCAACCAGGCAAACAGGGTCCTCAGCGAGATGGTTCAGTGCAAGTGCCCGATGTACGAGCTGAACCATGAACTTGTTCCACTGGAAATAGATGTATTTGAGGTCTTTCTAATTTTCCGGAGCTCCCCATTCTCTCGGTTTCTCCCTCTTTCTGTCTTTGTTTCTCCTCCCATCTTCTGGCTGGTGTGCTCTCTGCTAACCTCGGATATCATTACCGTCAGAGGGAGGTTGAAGGGAGAGACAGGTTGCTATTCTTAATGAATTCCGCTATGTCTTTGCACTCCCCCACCTAGTTAACCCTGCCCACCGCCCCATCGTCATCGCCCCCACCCTCCCCCAGCTCAAGGTGTCAAATTAGAGCAGCTGGAAAAGGGGAGAACAAGGAGATGAGCAAGGTACATCTTACCCCAGCTCATTTCCTCACTCTCCTTCAAATCACCTCATACAACATGATAATCATGAAAAGTATCCATGTAACAACTGGGGAAATGGTTGGATACACTACACATATTCTCTTTAATTATTAAGAAGCTGGTGTTGGGATTGATGCTCCTCATGCACTGGTGTGCAGTTAAAGTAAAATAAGTAAAATAACACAAAAGTATGAAATTACGATTTTGTAAAAGCAGGCAAGTGTTTAAAAAGTCGAAAACAACTACATTCGGCAAAATGACCTGATGAAGAGGTGGTCAAAAGAAGAATCCAATAAGCTTGGATATTTACTTTATAAATACATCACACCAGTGACTTGTTGATTGGGGCTTCGATGCTGTTAGGAGGTCCCTGAGGGCTGACTTTAAACTACTAATGGACAATTGGCTTTGACGTCACAGTAGCACAAAAAAGGGGGCCATGTGTTTGCAGGGTGGTGAGTGTTTAGGGGTTGGAGGTATTTACATGAGCAATAAAAGGTCTTTCCAGAATGTGAGTTTGTTATCCAGTTGCAGTAATTATTATTGTTAATTGATATTTGCTTCTCAAGTGTCCTCTCATTTGTGTATGCGTGTTATCATTTATTATTTTTGTATAAACATTTATGATGTTTGATGATTGGATAAGGTCTGCCCTTCAAGCATTTGAATATGTTACGGGATCATTAGCATTAGTGTAATTTCAGTGCTGTTTCTGGTCAAGGTGCAGGTGATTTCATTTTTTTATGAGGCCTGTAATGAAGAAGCGTGTCCTTGTTGCATATTTCAGTGACTTGTGAATATTTTTCCATTTTTTTTCCCTAAACATCTCAGATTGCTTCATGGCAGTTTTTCATGGCAAAACTTGAAGGACATGTGTTACACAGTATTTGTGGTGTAAATACTTCAGTTTCTAAATTCCTGAATACAGAGTAAACAGTGAAGGTGTCAAATTGCTGACATGCAGTGCAGCAAGAGCATGGTTTCAAAACTCGAGTGACATACAGTAGATGTGCCAGCAATCCATCCATCTATCCATCCATTTCCTTTCCTGCTTATCCAATTCAGAGGCGTGGGAAGGGGGGATGGGTGGGCTGCAGCCTGTCTCGGATGTCACTGGGAGAGAGGCAGTACGCTGCAGACAGGTTGCCATTTAAAGAAAGAATTCAGTGATTGTCTAATATTATTTGTGACCTGTAAATACAACATCTCAAATGTTGAAATTGAGCCATTTTAATGTAATTTTTTTAATTAGCGTTCAGTTTGAATTTTACATAAGCACCACAGTTCAAAAGTGAACATCCATGGTGATGATAGCACAAGTGCATTAGTGCAGATGGTGAAGGCATTATTAATACTGACTTACCTAAATATGGGTTTGGAGCAGGGAAGGTGTTGCTTATATCATCAAGACAATGCCAATTCACATAGTCCACAGTGGTAAACACGTATACTGTCCTGTGTTGTGGGGCATTCCCAGTGTTGGAATGGGGTTGTATCTCAGAGTAGTAATTTAATATTCTCTTTGCTATGCATCCGAACACTGTTCCAACTCACACCTTTAAATTTAGTTCAAGATCTTAAAGTTTCCAAAAAATGCAAAAAAAAAAAAAAAAATCCCTGAAAAACTACGTCATGGTGATAAAATTCAGACTTTGACGTAGTCGTAAAAAAGGGGGCCTCGGTAAGGAGCTGAAACAAAATCAAAGAGTAACATAAGATTGTTCACCGGCGCTGAAAGGCTGTTATTTGTTTAAGCCGTACTTTCAGCAGATGTAAGTACATGAAGTTGTAGCATATAGCAACCAAAGAGCTCTGCTGAAGTGCATCAGTTTGATGTTACAGCTGCTGCGTTTGGCCAGTTATGCTCAGGATTGAGAAGATCACACGCAAGCTGTTAAAAAAGAAAAGCACACAGATGTAAGCTCCGTCACCGGTAGCAGTTTTTAATGATGTCAGACTGTTTCAGGGTGGATTTTTTTCCTGTGAGCCCAAGCAGAGCTGTTGTCTACTTCACCCCGGCATTAGTGTTTGATAGTCCTGACTCAACAGAGACTCGGCATCCCCCCGTGGCTGTGCTTACTCACTCCTGAGCCCAGTGTTTAGTTTTCCTTGGCAGACCCGGGCCACAGCTCATTAGACTAAGAGAATGTGCTTGCCTTAATTAATGACATGTAAATATCCTTGAATTGGCCACATTTGCATATTAAGAGAGATTTGTGGAATCTGTGGAGTAATATATTTTAATTAGGGATTAATTAAAAATAATGGGAATTTCATTTCGCCTGGCAGGTTGTGTTTGGTGCGTCGGGGCCCAATCTTTGAACGCAGAGGCAGCTACCAACATGTGAAGGAAGCTCTCTGCTCTTTCACCCGCTATCTGTGCTGCATACAAAAATTTTTCTCTAACACACACACACACACACATACTGGCATCACATTCCTTGAGATGCCAGAGTCTTCCCAGGGGGTCTCCACAAAGCGCTGTAGCTTTGAAAAGCGGGTGAGGAGGAGGCGATTCCAGCTTGAACACCCACAATATGTTTTTGGGGATGGTCCCAGTTTGGCTCAATTTCATCTCCTCTCATCTTTTTGTATCTGTATTTTTTTCCCCCGTATAGTTGGGGAACGGCTCTCAGACACGGAACACTAGTTATGTTGGCAATTATGTTAATGGATGCCATTAGGCCATGATTGTGTATGAGCGAATGGGGAGAGAGGGCACGTTTTCGAGACCGACCTCAACTTCTGCTTTGATCCATTTTTAAGAGACTCTTTGCTATAACACTTTCTAACATATACTCCAGTTTTTATTCCCCCCCCCTCACAGATCAGCAGACATTTTGACCGTCATATCAGGGATTGTTTCATTTCAGGCTATTTGCTCTGGGTAATGATGTACTCAGTGTGTTTCTTCTTTCCTCTGACAGCTGTGAAAATAAATCTGAATAGAGACAAAGAAACCATCTGTCATCAGCATTACTAATGGCACTGATAGCACGGCCACTATCAACCGCATCTCCTAGGTGGAAATCATCCCCATTACCAAGCATCAAAGCTGCTTCCTGCTTCCTGATGCTCCTTGCAGCAGTATCGCGCACAAACACACACTTCACGACTTCGGCTCGTTTTTAAAAGAGAGGTTTTCAACGATTTCCGACGCTCTCGGTCATTTTTGCGAAGAAGAAGAGGCACGCAGTAAACGTCTGTTTTTCTTCAGGCGCCGCTTGAAGCGGACGGCTCCTTTGGCATTTGTGATGTGTCGTCAGCGTGCTGATGTTATTGATCCAGGACCTTCCGAATTCATTAGGAGATCCAGCCCTACAGTGCCGCATCTTTATTTATGTTGCTGCCCCCTCCCTGGCCTGCCTCTCTCTCTCTTTCTCTCTCCGCCTCACTCCCTGTCTGCCTTCCTCTTTCATCCTCCATGCATTATTCTTTTATTATTCTTTTACAGCTGCCTTATCGCCCGCATTTTGGTGAGGATAAGACCTGTCATCTTTGGGTCTTGTCTGGGGAGATGATGGGAGACTTCAAGGGGAAGGAGGAGGTGGACTGGGGGCAGGAGGAGGAGGAGGAGGCGGAGGGTGGGTGTAAAGAATGCTCTCTGTCCCCTTTTTTCATCATCCGACGTGGACCTCTCTCTCTCTCTTTTTATTTCTCCTCTCCCTCTCTCTCTCGCTCTCTCTCACTTTCGCCGTCTCTCTTTGTAATGAGAATCTCTCTCTAATTGAGGTAGCTGCAGCGAGCTGGCCGAGGGTTAGATTGTGATACTGGCTACGTGACCGTTATGCTGATAGAGGTGGCAGATCAATAATTTAGGCCCTGACCTTAATGGTGGTGTTAAAATGCTCATTCCTCTGGAGTCTGGAGGCCTTAAAGGTGCAGGAGTTGGATAAAGGCGCAGGAGCTCGTTGGATGTGGAGGTGGGAGCGGGGGGATGGTGGGAAAAGCAGATAAGAGGAGAGGTGGAGAAAGACAGAGAGGGAGAGTGCATTTGCAGTCAGCCCCTCAGTCTGTGAAAGGAAGGGATCATGAGTGATGTTTCTCCTGCCTTTACATTCAGACACTTACATTGTCACCAACATTCATCCTCTTAGTATCCATATGAATGCCATAAGCTTTTTTTTTTCTTCTCCTCTCTCTGTCTTTCTATCTCTCGCATGTATTTGGTATCCGGTTGTAATCCGTTTTCATAAGAAATCCTCCACCCATTCTCACTGATGCACTGAATGCATCACCAGACACCAGAAGTGAACAAAGACTGCGGTAACGAGTGGGTTTAATCTGGTTCTGGGCTTGTCTTGTGCTTCGTAGCTTAAGGCCATGCTCATTGAGGATTTGGACAGCCATCGATTTGATTCTGAGGGACATTAACGTCACAGCCTCATGCATCTCTCTCTCTCTCCCTCTTTCTCTCTCTGAATCTCTAAGACTCGTTCCCTGCTGGCAGGATGCGACCATCCCCAGCTCTCCCTGCTCTTCCTCACCCACCCAGTCACCCTTAGGGGATGATATATTAGATATAACCAATTCAATTTTATGCAGCCAGGACAGACGCCCCGGGGACATAAACACACACATTTTTAATACACTCCTCACCAGGAAGCCCAATGCGCCAGAGCCTGCGGCTGCCCTGGGTCTCCTCTCACACTCAATTATTAATGTAATGGCCGTAGTGGCTTAATTAAATAATAAAGACAAGCTCGCTGCAAAGGAATGGGCCAAGGACGGCGGGAGAAGAGGCAGATTCTGTAAATGTGTGTTATTGACATGTGTGAGATTGTGTTGCTTTGATGGCAGATGTGCTTTATTATCATCGAGTGCACATTTTTGGTTAAGACCCGTTGTCTCGTCGACGGGCCGCGTGCCATCCGAAATGACTTGTGACGGTGGTTGGTTTTGTAATATTTTCTCCAGAAAGCCTTGTCTTCAAAATAAATCATTTGAGCGAGAGAGAGGGGGAGAGGTGTAGACTTTTGATTCAAGTATCCGATCCGCTCATAAATCAATTGTCGCGAGAGTCAGGTCAAATAGGGGCTCGTGATACCTCAACTACATAAAAAGACTGATTTCCTCAGATTATGGATTCCTGCCACCTCAAGGGCAAGCCAGAGGAAGCTCTCTGTCTCCAATGTGATGAAATGTGGCGTTATCTTTTACTTTGTTTCATTAGATTCACTGGAGATTACACACTCTATCCTCAAACACGCGATTTTCCAGCTTTCTAAGATGAGACATCTCCTGGCCTCGGGGCAAGAAATATATTTCCGAGCTGCCGTCCCCCCAGCCCGTTTCTTGGGGTTCGTGGGCTGTTTTAACTTGCAATTAATTATTCAAATTCATTTTGAAATGCAGGGTTACATTTTGAGTGGCTTGTTCAAAAGGCAAAAGCAGTTTTTTTTTCCTCTCCCCCCCAACTAATGGCAAGTAAGCCCCCGCCATTAGATTGAAAAATAGGCCCATTGTGTGTGTTGACTTGGTGGCGTACTGCGATGAAGGATTGCGACAAACTGGAGTGTTTAAATCGGCGAATTGAAATTAATGCCCTCTCAAAGCCAGGCTTGCTGACGATACATTAAAGCTAATACTCTAGTGAGGTCGAGCAAATGTTTGTTTATATACATGAAATACGCTCGGAGAGAATGAAATCATTGGATTTTGCCCAAGTAAACACTTATATTAAAGAGAGAGACAAAAGAAACAAATTGTAATGCAATGAGGTGTGGGTGCCTCCTATGTTTATTGTTTCTCCTCTGTTTTTGAGTAGACTAATCTCTTCTGACGTCTTTCATTTATGGCTGGTGTTTCCCCCCCCCCCCCCAGTTGTTCCCTTTCCTTCTTCCCTTCCTTGCTTCCTTCTTTTTTTTTCTTTAAACCTCCTCCTTAAAGCACCTCCCTCTATTTTGGTCTGCTGACACATTGAGACACTTTCAAAGGTCATGCCTGGAGTTTTGTCTTGTCGCATCACTTATTCAGGCTGCTTTTTATTTATTCATGCCACTTTTTGATTTTAATAATTAAAGCAGCGAGATGTTTATTTCATACGCCGATAAAGTGCTCGCGAAGAACGTCCACGTTTTATGTGGCTTCTTTGTGTGACGCCGACGATCTTCCATGCAAAAAAGCGCGAGCTGTTGCTGTCAGTGGGAGCTGTAATGTGTATCGACTGAAATTACCCCCTCGCTTCCACTGCGGCCAGAAGACCTCTTAGATGGCGAGTGAAGAGGCCGAGTGTATAAGAGCCTCTTTTTTTGTACTTTTCCTTTTCCTTTAGAATTTACTGCCAGCGGCTGAGAGTGGTATTTATTTTCCTCAGACTCTGCTCTGCTATCCTGGAGTTGGCAGAGTGATTTTGTAGAATAGAAACATTATAGACTGTTAGTGTCAAAGTGTTAAATGTGATGTATAGAGCTGGGGGTTTCAGTGGGAGGAGGAGGGGGGCGACGGGGTTGAGGAGGAGGCGGTAAGGAGGTGAGCACTGCCAGCCATGACTGGAGCAAGGTGCTCATGGGAGAGAGGAGCCATCCACCATGTGAGGGATGGCAGGGTAATGTGGCGGGAGGTAATGGCTTTTCTCAGTCCGCTGAAACAGAGGGGAGATCATTAGGGGTTGCTGTGCCGCACAGCGCAGTCCGTTTACCCCGACTCTGCCAGCGCCTCCTGTCAGAGCAGGGGTGTGGAGATACTCATTGTATTTGTCTGTCTGCTTTTGTGTGGCACTGGCAGCGTTGCTCCGAAGAGGCTCGAGTGTTTGATTATTATTTTGGGCCTTTTCTACCAGGATGGATAGACGCTGACACTTTGGCTTACAGCTGCACTCAGATATTTTCTTACCAAATGCTTCTGCAGCTGTGAAATCGAATCGGCGAGCTAGCCCAGACCTGATGACAAAAACAAAACTCTTTTTCTCCTTCGCTTAAATGAGTATTACTTTACCGAATGTCATTCAGTTATTAGGAGAAAGCAGGATTGAAAAAACCTTTGGGTTCATAAGAGTTATTTGTTCAAGGAGCCGCTTGAAAATATCAAAAGAGGAAGCCGCTGATTTTATTTGTTACGAGCCGCAACACATGTTTTTGTTGTTAAAAAGCTAAAGTCACAGTCAAAAGAGAAAGAGAAAAGACTTCAGACAGAGATGGTCTGAAAGGCTCATAGACAAAAAAAGGCCTTCAGATCTCAGAATGATTGTCTGTGGCAAATGAAGGTAACCCCTTCTGTTTTCTTTGAGCGAATCATCCTCTTTGGACTGTGTTTGTTTACAGTGGTTGACATTTATGTCTCACCAGGTATGTTGAAACAAGCGAAACTGCCTCCAGACTGAGCATCTTATTTTATAAGAGCCAGCATTTCAAGCTGTGCCGCTGAATATTTGTGAATGTGTCTGCATATGTAGTGTGACTGTGATCGCCCGACTTTAATTGTGGGAAAAGAAAGCGATGACATACAGCCGCGTTTGAAATAAAGGTGTGCTTTGTGAATCAGCGAGAAGTTCTCAAAACCGGTTAACAGCACTTGGAACTGTCGGTCGATTTTTGCCCCGGTGAGCCTCCAGCCCGGCGTGACAGAGAAGATTGGACGTCATTAAGGTCTACACTCTTCCCTCTGTCTGGGGGTGTGTGAAATGGGCTCTGCTGCTGCCAAAAGCGTGCACTGTTATTGTGTATCTCCATCATTCATGGTGAAATCTCACAAAAGAGGAGGGCTTGCAGCGCAGGCGACCAGAGCTGCAGATGGTGTCATTTACCTGCCCTGCATCGGTTTTCCAGATGTTTTTTTTTTTTGTGTCGCTGTTTATATGCCCTTCTGTGCTGGCTGAAGGTTGGTGGATAAGTCACATTCCAAACGAGAAGATTCTCCTCGTGTCGAGACTCATTCGCACATTATGAGGAAAAAAAAGAAGCCTCAAAGAAATATGATCGCTCCTGTAAAATGGACCAATTATTCCCCATTGACAACCTTCAAAGCTCACTTTTATTGGCCGATTCAGCCAAATAAAAGTTTATTGCACGAGCTGAACGGGACGCCATCATTTTTGCATAGCTTTTCCAAGCCCAGCTTTTATATGATCCCCATTATTACACCTCTGTGACATTTAAACTTTATTGAACAAGACTTTAAAATCTGTAGGCAGTATATAAAAGAATGAGGAATTTATCTCTTTCAGATGGGAGGAACCCCCCCCCCCTTCCAAACTGCTAAGCGCTGACTGAAACAGAAACGCAATTTTTTTTGCATGTTTTTGAATTGATAGCTTTATTTTTATTCTAATATCTAAACTACTGCAACAAGCTGTTATTTTACCTTCAAAATATTTTCTCGATTTTAAGAATAAAATTTTACACAGTAGTTAAAAGTCTCCATCATAGCTGCTTTGATCAATCACCCAAGGTGCAATCATCACATTACTAATGTCTGCTAGTCATTTTAATCTTTTCAGCTATACAATATGGACAAAGGATGAAAAGTGAAAAAAGCATAAAATGACATGTTTAAATACATTTCTAAGATCACTTCATTGTTGATGAGCATTTGGTTGATTGATACTTTGCAGAGAGACAAGACATATGCAGCAAATGGCCCAGACAGACAGGAACTGAACCAGGAACTCACTGTTGAGGTGTGTTTGCATATGTTCTTATGTTTTGTTTGGTTTTTTTGCCCAAAAAACAGCTGAAATCCCAAAGATAGTATACAATTACAAAAAAAATGAATTATCACTGTTTGTTACAGTCATCTAATAGATTAATCTACCAGCTGTCTGATCTAAAATACCTAAAACGTTGAGGCAATTTAAACTCTCTAATGTTCATTTGTAGGCTCTTTTTTTTATGACAAATGCAATCTTACATCTGAGAATAAATATATTTCCAAGACAGCCAGACGGAGAGAAAGTAAAGCGGAGAAGGGAAAGGCACTGGAAGAAAGGTCCTGCCCCCCTCCTCTATGTAATTAAAAGGGGGTGTCTGTCAGGGGCTGCTGCTGCTTTGTGTGGCCCCATATGTTTGGGCGCTGATACAGGGAGGATTATTCTGTTTGGAAGCCTGATAACAGCCTGTTTATAACCTTGGCACAGGCTGTAGCCTAATCTGGCAGCACCCCCTCCCCTCTCCGCTCCTCTCCTCCCCACCTCCACCTCCCTCCCACCCCCAAATATTCACAGAAAAACCATACTGGCTGTTTTTTCTTTCTTTTTTTTCTTCTTCCACCTGGGGGAAACAGTCATGACCCAAAAATCTTTCATATGCACGTTCGGCTCTCCTCAGCCTGAATATTATGTGAGATGTTGATATTTAACAATTTCAGAATGGCTCCATTAATCCAGCCTGTTTTGATATTTCGACTGATCATCTATCACCGCACGCTCAACGTGGAGGATAAATAATATTTCCTCTCCTGAATTTTTACTTCCCTTCTTCTTTCAAGGTTTTATTTAATTGAGCCGTACCGATTTTTTCGGTTCGTCTTTCCTTTTCCAGACGTCAGAGCTGCTATTGTTGGAAACTTTCTTTCTTTCTTTTTTTAAATCTGCAGGCTGATTAGTCCAGTCTTTTGTTCTCAGACTATATTGTCATCGCGCTGCCTTTCACATGTCTGAGTTTGTCATGATTTCAGTTCTGCTTCTGAAAACTGCTTTGTGATTTTTTTAAAGTCCTTTGTGCTTTCAGAATAACAGCCCCAAATTGTTTCTTTTGCGCGCCTATTATGCCTTTCCTTGACTAATTGCTACATGATTGACTTTATGAAATTAAATGAAAGCTCCTGTAGTCGCCCAGTATGGAGGCCATATTCTTACAGTAAGAAATAATTTCTGCTAGTGTGCGCTTTAATATGATTTTATTAATATGACTTTAGGCAGTGGCTTTTTCTTAACGTGAGATGACACTGGTGGAAGGAAACCAAAGTACTCCACTAATGTTCTTACATTTCACACCTAAAATACGACAAGTAGGGTTGTCAAGTTAACTGCAACGACATTAATAGTGATATTCAAAAACTAAATGTCAATCCCATTTCAATCATGAGGATTAGAGCGCATGAAACAAACAAAAATAGGTCATGACTTTTTTTAAAATGCTGAGACAAAGAATCAGAATTCTGATTTTAATGTCAGCAGTCTGAGATTTTTAATACTAATGGAAAAAGTTAGAAATGTAACTTCAGTTTTGGAATTTTGATGACAAAACAGAGTAAGTTAGAATAAATTCTGATTTATTAAAAATCGGAACTCTGAGGAAAAAGTCTGAATTCTGACTTCAGCTTTAGAACGCTGAGAAAAGAAGTTGTTCTGAAACAAATCGTAGGATTCTGAGAAAAAGTAAGTCAGAATGTCCAAATCCCGACACCAGCCGTACAATTTCAAAGTTACTCTGACACAAATGTCAGAAAATCTGAGATTCTGACTGTAACCTTGAAATTAACATTAAATTTAATTGAATTCTGACATTAAATGATAACAATAAAATTGGAATTTAGAGGAATTTGAGTCGTTCTGAAACAAATGTTGGAATTCTGAGGTTAAGGTCAGAATTATTTCTGTAATATTGCACACCAGATTAGTCTGAGCACCTCCTTGCATTTGTTAAATTAATTTGCCACAACAACACACAGGAAAAACATTTGGTTTGGTTAGTTTTATTATTGCAATTTTTTATAATGATAATCATAAAGTGACAGCCTGGGTGATATGTATTAACATGTGACCCAGATCAAGTATTTTCAGGGCTATAGCCAGTATTTGTTATACTTTAAATAGTACCACCTATATTTCTTCGTTGTTTTATTTGTAACGGACTGCTTTTTAGACTTTTGCTTAGGTGCATAAGCGAATGACGTGACTACTTCCCGTGTATTACATCGTGTATCGACTTCTTTGCTCTTTTTAGACAAAATAGAAAAAAATAGCTCCCCGCCTCACCTCCTGAATCGCATATTTCCGTGCAAATCTCACTTTAAGTGTTCGCGTTAATAAGAGGGTTCCAACCTAGCTGATGAGTTTCCAGGGCGCTGAATAATAGTCGCTCCTGTAATGCACTGTTCTATAGCGAGGACACTTAACCAGCACACTGCGGGGAGAGGGGAGTGCTCGGAGTGGCAGGCAAAGAGAACTGTCAACCTGTCACATTTCTCCCTCCTCTTCCCCCTGATAAATTAAAGTTACACAGTGTGCGTGTTGTAGCAGCGGAAGGCTGTGCAGAAAGCCTGGCTCCTCAGGTCTCAGGAGATAGCTGGCAAGTAGGTCAGACTGATAATGTAATCCGCTGACTGGATCCTCAGCCCACTACATCCAGAGTAGAAAAGCATGACAGGAAAAAAACAGAAATGTAGGAGGAAAAATAGCAACTTTAAGGTGTTTTAAAAAAGAGTAGTGTCCATGCAGGATGTTGTGAGGGAATGTGCCGATATAATATCAAGCTGCTCTGTGTGTGTGTGTGTGTGTGTGTGTGTGTGTGTGTGTGTGTGTGTGTGTGTGTGTGTGTGTGTGTGTGTGCGTGTTACTGCAAACACCTGATTATTCAAAGTGTAATCCATGTCAATACACCTCACGCTACTTACGGGGGAATCTTATTTACACGCATTGCTTTTTTCGCGTTATCTTTGCACCACATACTGCACCGCATATGCACAACAAAATAGTGCCGTGCGAGTCTGCAGGGAGAGAGTGACAAGAATAAGTTCCTGCATCAGCAAGGTGCATTTTCATTCCCGTGCAGTACTCCAGAGAGCCTCTGTGGGCCCACTGTGACAACTCTGCCCCCCTGCAGGTGTGGAAATGAAACAAGGCCTATAAATAGCCCAGGCAGCTGGGAGTAGAGCGCTGTGGAGCTTGGGCGGAGGGGGAGGGAGTTTGAGGTCCAGCTGGGGATGCAGGTGTGTAGAAGCTGACCGACAGTATATGACTGTTGTCTCACCCAGGGGGCCGGGGAGGGCGGGTGAAGCTGCAGCATGATCCAGTTTAAGAAGTGGAACTTCAGCATAATATTAATTTTTTAATTCTGAATGAATGAAAAGATGGAAAACTAGAAAAAATAAACGGATCCAAATCAATTTGCTGTTTTTTTCAGGAAAACTGTCAGTGCACTTCCACGTAACAAAGACTGAGAAACAAGCAGAGCAGACCTTTGACCTCCATCCAGGATCCATGAACTCTGTTATGCTGTTACAGCATTTTTGCTGGCATGCTTTGAGTCTGCTTGTCCGCACTTAGAGGGAATGGTTACTACACATCAGGACACTTTGATCTTGATCCTACGATGAAGCATTTCTATTCTCTTGGGAATGGTCTCTTGGGCTCACTTGGCCACGCTGAATGTTTTAAATATGAAAATGATGTGAGTCACATGCTGGCCTTCGCAGTCACAAGATTTCAACCTATTTGAATACATAAGGGAGATTTTGAGCCCACATGTTTGCGCTCCACACCACCACCGTCACCATCTAACACTTAATCTTTTGGAGAATGGTGTTTCATTGCTCCTTTTTCCCATTTCATGAAGGGGTGTCAGCTAACGGTGTGCCTCTGAAAAACCCGTTTCTACCCTCCTTTTTGTCCTTTTTTGCCGTTCTGCTGTTTTAATGATCTTAGCGTTGTCGTCATGTGCTGAAGTAAATCACAAAACCACAATAAGGACAGAAACTCGGACATCAGCAGTAGTAACAAGAGGATAACATTTTATCACTTAAAAAACAAAAAAACGTGAATTGAGTGTGAGAAGAAATCAGACGCCTTAAATTTAGTCAAATGATGGTGGTGTTTGGTGGATTATTCATTTTCGTTAGTGATTTCGCTTTCAGCTGGGCATCTGTAAGCTTGATAAAATGTTTGACATTGTTTCCATGGTTACAGCGATCTGAGCGAGTTTCTGCGGAGGGCTCTTAGCAGTGCTTCTTCGTGCCATCTGCACAGGTTCAACCCCTGAAGGAAGCATGTGGAATTTCAGCTTGCAGAACAAATTGAGTGAAAATATTCAGAGTGTCTATTTAAATCTGTGAGCAGTAACACAGGATATGTGGGTCAATGGAGAGAGAAAAAACAAGTAGAACTGCAGTAATTGTGACAGATATGGACTCAGTTTCATTTTAGTAATAATGATCTTATTAGAGGCTGTCATTAATTTTAAGAATGCACGGTATATTTTATTAATCCCTCAGTTTACTAGGAAAGATACGACCTCACGTTTACATTTTGTGACCCCTGCGAAACAGACACAGCTGAACACAGCGTGAGCAGAGGGTCTGCATGACGTAAGAGTAAACTGAGTACAGCGTGTCAGAGTAGATAACCAAACAAGCTGCATAGAGCGGAGACTATAAAAGTATGCTGCCTATCTGCACTTCTCATCTACAGTGAGCCGGTCGGAGGAGCTCAGTGCGTTTCACCGGCTTTAGATTTTTGCGTTTTCCTCACTTCTCTTATCACCTCATCAGCCCAGCATCATGACCCATGTTAAAGCCACGCTGGTTTTCTGCCAATGCAAGTGTTTTCATGCCGTGATGACTCTGAATTAGCCTATGAAAGCACCGTAAAAAAAAAAAAGGGCTAAACACTGGTTGAACCTGCATTCGGCAGTCCCTCAATGCACAGGTTTCTCATACCTGAGCGGGATATCAGTGTTTCCGGCGTGCAGTCTTAGTGCCACAGGACGGTCTGCACCATATATCAGTTTGCTCCTTGTTCTTCTTCTTCTTCTTTAAAAAAACATAAAAATAGAGCAGTGTTGTCTCTATTTTTTAAAATCAAGTTTCAGCTTTTAGGGCAGAAAATGCTGCTTTCACTCCCAACAGATGACTTGATGTGCTTTTCATGTAAATGGCGTCTAGCACTTGCACGCCGGTGTTTGCATTAATGCATTAATTTCTCAGTACTGTATGCTTTTTGTAGCTGCAGGCTGAAAATGACACGTTCCTATCTAAAGCACATTTCTCCGCTTACAGTCCCACTCCACTTAGACTCTCACGCACATTTTTTAGTGCTGATTGACAGCAGGAGCTCCCCCTGACCTAGTATTCTGCTACAGTGGGACGATCCCACAGGCCAGTGATTAATGACTAGGCTTTATCCGCTAGTGGTGTGGTAGGCCTGCCAGCCGGGCCACTTAGACTGCTTGGACCGCTACCTCTGCTGTAAACACACTCGTGTCTCACTCTCTCTGCCTACAGCCATTGTACTATCATATTCACTATTACAGCTCTAAACTGGTGTCCCAAGTTGACCTCGCTCTAACCCTTACTCAGTGAGAATGCTTCCCTTAGCAGTCATTAGCCAAATCTATTTGCATTATTTTGAAATTAAGGCAGCTCTAGTAGTGTCTAGTGAGGTTCCCCATGTAAAAAAAAGTGCATGCATTTTCCTTCTAAGTATTCTGTTTTGTTTATGCAAAGTGTCTGGTGCTATTTTTTTTTTAAGTCAAAGGCAAACAGTCGCACATATGGCATGCTATAAGCAGATCTTAACAAACATTTTAAGCCAAGAAAAATGAGTGAATGCAGCGGAGGTGGTCTCACTCGTGGACAGTGATTGCTTACATTGTTTTTCTTTCCTTACAGCTCAGGGCACACTGAGCATTACTAGTCTGCGTTTGAACATCAGGCCTGGCAAAACAGCAAACCTCAGAGGGATTTCTGTAGTTGTGACAGCACCCTAACAAACTGCACACGCAGCAGGAACAAAGCCACTATGACTTATTTTCTCTTGGTGTGAAGCTTGCCTGATAAATGCGGGGAAAGATGATATTTCCTGCTCGGGCATATCTCCCAAGTGTTGCAGCATTATTGGCAACTTGTAACCCATCAAGCATTCGGGCATGAATGTGAGCCTTGGTGCAGTCTTTACTTTTGTTTTGATGACGAGCATGAGATAAGCGAATCCGTTCTGCTTTCAAAGGATCTATTAGTGTGCAAATATTGAGTGCATAATGTGTTTCAATCAAGTATTATACTTCATGGTGATTAATTGCTTGATTAAATTAGTTGATCGCACATATTGTATTACAAAAACAATGATCAAACATTTACTCCAGTTTTTCAAATGTGAGTGTTTTTGTTTTTCGGCTTTGCATCACAAACAGAATGGCTTCATGCGACAAAATGCTCAGTTGCAGATTTCTGACATTTACAAACAAATTATTTTATTCGGCGATAAGATCGTAAGATCCTTGCCAGTGATTTGGTCGATTCACCAGTCACCCTGCATTCCTACCCTCACCTATGGCCACGAGCTGGGGGTAGTGACCAGAAAACCAGAAGTTAGCTTCCTCCAGAGCGTGTCGGGCCTTAGAGATTGGACAAGGAGTTCATTCATCCAGGAGGAGCTCGGAGTAGAGTTGAAACTTGATACTACTCCAATACTACATTGAAAGCAGCTAGTTGAGGTGTTCTGGGCATGTCCTACTGGGAGGAGACCCCTGGGCAGATCCCAGATTTGCTGGAGGAATTACATCTCTCAGCTGGTTTGGGAGCACCTCGTTGGCCTACAGGAGAGCTGGAGGAGGTGGCTGGATACACGGTGGTGTGGGTATCTGTGATTAGACTGCCCCTTATAAGCTTTTTGATGCGGCCCTCCACAACAGTCCCAGTTTCTCATAAGATCCCTTGGGAAAACGAATGGCCCACCTCAGGATTTTATAAAGAAGAGTCATTTTTATCTTTTAGATAAACATTTGTCCTCGCTTTTTATTAAAGAACAGACAGACTGTTACTTGTTTCACCTTTTCATGTTTATGTGCAAAACCTGAATAGATCAGATAAAACAAATTCAAATACAGTTAATTGTTAAAGTTGTTCATTTTTTGTTTTGCTAATTACAGTTTTTCCTCAATTGCTTTGGTGCAATTCTCACATCAGAAAAATCATTGTCAGCACTCTTAATGCAGTTCTCTTTTTCACACATATCAAAACATGAGAAATCAGTCAAGCACTTCAACTCTGATGAATGAAAAAAACAAACATTTCACCACTGTATTGAAACTTAGACATCAAATTCTTTTAAAAACATTTTTATTAAAAATCTTACTGACAGAGAGTAGAGCAAAGATGAAGGCCTAATGTACATTAAAAAGTGTCCAGAAACAAAAATAAAATGTGAAGGATTTATTTAAAACTTTGCAAAATTGCTGAAATCTCCAAAAGCTAAATACTTGTGAAACTGTATGCATCAGAAAACAGGCAAAGAAAATAAATACAATCTGGTCACAGCACCATCTGTTGTGTAATCCAGTAAATTCATCTACATACATTAAGAAACCACTTTATTAGGTACACCTGTTCAGCTGCTCCTTGATGCAAATAAGTAATCAGCCAATCACAGGTCAACAACTCAAAGCATTTAGGCATGCAGACATGGTCAAGACAGCCTGCTAAAGTGACTGAACGTTGCATTATTGTTAGTGTCGGACAGATTGGTCTGAGTATCTCAGACACTGTTGATCGATCGGGATTTTCCCCACACAACTTGGGTTTACAGAGAACGGTCTAAAAATATCTGTGAGCGGCAGTTCTCTGGATGAAAATACCTTATATTTCGTAATCATAGGTCAGAGGAGAATGGCCTGACTACTTCAAGCAGATACAAAGGCAAGAAAAAAACTCACTCAACCACTCGTTACCAACAAGGTGTGCAGAAGAGCATCCGTGAACACGCAGCACATCGAACGTGGCACAGATGGGCTGCACTTGGACCACACTTGGACGAGCAGCTGACAAATCTGAAGCAACTGTGTGATGCTATGATGTAAGCATGGAGCAAATTCTCTGTTTCCAGCACCTTGTTGTGCTGAGCAGCACAGCAACAAAGCAAAAGGGAGTCCGACCGCATACTAGCAAGGTGTACCTAATAAAGTGACCAATGAGTGCATACGTATAGTACAAGCCCGTGTGTCATTGCCATGTCACAGGTGCCATGACACAAGGCTAAGAGTATGCTCTGTGTTTATGTTTGCTTCTAACTGAAGGGCAGTTTTAGTGCTGTTACTGGCCCTGTGTTCCTGGCCTTGTTCTTTATTAGTTTATACAAGTTTGAAGTAATTTGGCTGAAAACACCAGTGCAGTCCAACACAGCATGTCCCTTGGAAAATTAATGGCCCACTTCGGGACTACATCATATAAATTAGAGTTGCGAGATTCAAGTGAGAAGTGTATCACGTCTAATGTGGCTGCGTTACTGATTTGAGAACTGCAAGAGTAGTGAGAATGTCTTTTCTGATGTGAGAATTGCACCAAAGCGATCGAGAAAAGCTGTAAAGTTAAACTCTGTTGTTATTAGCAGAGATACGTTGAGGCCCACACACTAACTAATAAAGCTTCTGTGATAGTTATTTGAATTCAATCAAATACTTTAAGTAACAAAAGTAATAAAAATGTGCTGATTAAACAGATGTTCACATTATTAATATGAACATAATTTTCGTTGCAGTCATTTAAACTAATTACTCTTTAACTGATATTCATTTAAGATATGCTTTCTTTGTAAATCTGCCATTTGCAAAATAATGACTGTCATGAAAATGTTGTGGAGTAAAAAGTAAATTTGCCTCTGAAATGTAGTTCAGAAGCATAAAACAGCATTGCAGGTCCAAAATTCCTCCACGTTGTGCTTAATTGCAGCAGCTCGAGTGAAGAAGAGTAGTTGTTCTTGCGGCTATAGCTTAAATCCCGGAAATTCATCCTCCAGGAAAGTGTGCTGATATTTTTAGCTTTGCTGTGACTTATCATGTGGCAACAAAAGTGTCTTTTATGGATTTGCTGGAGTGTGATCTAAACTTGTGGAAAGCTTCAGGGATTTTGCTGTATGGTACAAATGAGGGAAGCTGAACAGCTACCAGTGATTTAATCCATGAAATATACAAATGTTGTCTCTAAAACAGAACAAATTAACTACTGACCAGTCAAGAAGCACACAACACTAGCACTTATCTCATTTGGATCTGGCTCTGATGTCACTTTTCCTTGATGCACAGATAATGTATACGCTGTAGGTTATCTATATATAGAAAAGACAAAAGGATCTATTTGCAGAAGGCATATGGCTAACATCATTATCATGCCATTCAAAGCACTCAGTGACCACTTGTGCTTTATGGAGGGACGCATTGTCATCATTGGAGATATTGCTCCCAGTGGGCATGAAATGTATCATGGGATAATCTAAGTAACCACTCAGAATCTTTTTTAATAGTATAGGATAGCGCAGACTGAGCCATGTGACTGTGAATAGGCTCTGTGCATCATGTTAGTAATAAAATGTCCCGGCGGCATCTCTGTGTTTCTGTTCTCTCTATATTTTCCCCTGTAAAAAAAGAAAGTGGGTGTAGTTTTTTTCCTTCTCCTTCTTCCACAGACTGTGAGCCAGGTTTGCTTTGCGGTGACGGTTGTGTAAAAATTCATGTTCACATGTTGTCGAGTGAAGCCGAGCACAGCGAAGCAGAACCACAAGCACTACTGTCTATGAGCGGCCATATGGTGGGTGTCCTTGCATGGTAGCTTAAGGGAGCCTTTCTCCCTGAGATGAAACAATTTTGTTCAGCAATGAACCTCGTCTCTCAGCCTTTCGTGTTCATCAGACCCTGCCCCATCATCCACCTCTGAGATCTCACAGTGTATCACAGCTCCCGTCAAACTGCCTTGAGCAGGGATGGCAACCCTGGGCATCCCAGGTAGACCTAAACAATCTCGGTCACGTGGGTTCTGCCTCCCCCCGCTAGTCAAAACCCACCCCTACTCGTCTCGCCCTGCTCCGTGCCTCCAGATGTGGCTTAATTTACTGCGACTCTGCTAATTGCTGTAATTAAGGATTAATTACTGTTAATTACCGTCGCATAAACTCATCACCAGTCAAAGAGCGAGGCCTTATGAAATGTGCCATGCACAGGAACACACACCGCGGGGACTCGAGGAGGATTGTTTTAGTGGACCTCTTGTTTTGTGTCTCGTCCTGGTGCGTTGGGAGGGCTTGTAGGGCAGCAGTTAGGGCAGGACGCTAACTATCACGGACAACCTCCTCCTGGCTCCGAACACTTCACACATCACCTCCTCACCAACTGTTGCCCAGAACAGCGTCAGTGCGCTGGCATTTGATTAGAGGCTGAAAAAAAGGGGTTTGTTTAGCTACTTAAACAGCAGGGGGAAAAAAATATTGACAGCTCGCCTAAAAAATGGGGCTTCATGGATCAAATATCTCATCAGTGCTGAAACTCATTTTACTTTGCCAGTAGTTTTGAGACATTGTTTGATGCGTTGGCCCACCCTTTTATGAGGCTAGAATTTTTCTGCCAGTACTGAAGCCCATGAAGGATTGACGCCAATGTTTCATACGCCCGGCCACTCTCTTTAAAGTCCATGAATATCAGATTCAAAAAATGGGCAGACGATAAATTCAGCATGTATGGTTAAAATTCTGGCACCTGTATATTCGTCCCTCTTTTTCTCTTCTTCTTGTCACCTGTCTTATTGTGAAAAAAATCTTATAAAACATCTAAAAATAAATAGATTTTTTAAAAAAAGCCAAACCCTGCCTGACGTTTATCCAAAAATGAATACGACCAGTCTTTGTGTACTTTGTGGTATCCTGTGGACTGTCCTCTCTCCACAGAGACATCTTTGTCTCTCTGCTTGCAGGCCGCCTGTGCAGCTCGCTGGTCCACAAGCTTGTGACTTCTCAGCTATTCAGTTGCTGTGGTTTCCTACGCAGCCTCGAGCAGTTGGAACTGCATGGGCTGAGCATGAGTTTGATTCAATCAAGGAGATATATATTTTTTAAGACACCTTAAGAGAGACAGACACCCAGGGGCTAATGTATTGCCTATTTTGAATAATGAATTATTTTAATGAAGGCTTTTAAATGGGAGTGCTCTGCATTGGTGGCAGGGCGGTGCACTGAATGGTCTTCTCCTCTGGCGCTGGCTGCCTCATTATCAGGCCAGCCCCTCAGGCCTCAAACTGGCCTGCTTAAGCCTCAGATGATGACGATAATTACCGTTATTAGGAGTAGCTGCAGGGGGAACTTGTTCTGAAAAACACCAAGCTGAGTTCTTGCCACCACCGCCGCTGCTGCCGCCGAATGAGAAACTGCCGGTCGCTAGTGGAGAAAGCCGGAGAAGGGGAGAGACAGAGGGGAAGAAAAAAAAAAGCAAGGGATGAGGGGAGCGGCCACCAAATCCGCCTAATGTGACGCCTGTCAGCTCGTCTCCCACCAGCTGTCACCTCCCAAATGCACTGGGGTTCATTTTTTTAATTGACACCTCGCTTTCCTATTCCATTTCTATTTTTCGCCTCTCATTCTCTCTCCATCACTCCTTGCCAGCACCATCCACATCTCCTCATCTCTGTCTGTCTCTCCAGTATTTCTCTGGTGTTTTTCCTTGTCCTTTTGTGTCCCCATCCCCCCACCCAGTGACAGATACAACACTTCAGCTCTGCCCCTTTTCTGCACATGATACTCGAGATGGCTGATAAAACATAAAGCTGTTTTTAGCGGTACTTTATGACTATGCCCTTGTGTACTGAGGCTGTACAGCTTCCCATTATCTGGTGATGGAGAGAACATTTTGGGCCTGAGAAAGTTTCCCATGAGTTCATGGATAGCCACAAATCTCGCTTTGAGCTTGAAGTGGAAAACATTTTAGGACTCCTTAAAGCGGCACCGGACAAGCACGCCCCTACTCACTGATAATAATAAATACGTACAATAATTAGCTTTATAACAAAAAAAAAGGATAATTAATTTTCCCATGGGCCAACAGTAAGTAACTGGGACCAGTAAGCTGAACTCATTTCTGCTCAGTATTAATTTTTATCTCTTTATAAGCTCACTGGTGTCCCAGTTACTCTATATGGCCCCTTGGGAAATTTAATGGCCCACCCCTGCCTCACTTAATAAAGAAAAAAAACACGAATACGGATAAAAATTCAACTAAAAAGGAATTTAAAAGCTAAAATGAAATGAGCTGGAAACTAATTGGCAGTAAATGGAAAAATTTAAAGCGAATAAAAAAAAACAAATACACTGAAAAAATGCTAAACTTTCAGTTTCTTTCACTCTCCTTTTATTTTTTTGCTTTCCTCCAACAAACATGGGTGTTTTTCACTTGTCAGCCAGTTTCCATATTTGCTTCCATATTGGTTTCCATACTTGTTCCATGTCCATCATTATATCCTCTTCCTGCTTTGGTTACGCAATCGAGCCTTAATTACTTCATGACAATAAGTCAGAAAAAAAGAACCCCAACTCGTCTCTTGCCCCTGTAAACAGCTCAGTGTTAAAGAGTTTTCATGCGCAGGCTGTGAGCTATGATTAGTAATTTCATAATGATTGTCCTTTCTTTATTAAAGCCCAGATTCAATTCAATAGAAATGACCACATATACAGTAAATTGGATTTAATGTAACATAATATTCATTCAGTGTTCTCGGTAATGATAATTGCATTGCTCAGTAGTTTACCTCAACTCTGTGGGGTCAGTTTGAAAAATGTCACAATACCGCGTTTTATGATGATTGCTTTCCCGCTACCAAGTGAAATGTGTTTGTAACTGTGAGCATTGAAAAGTGTCGAGCTTGAAAGCCGAGATCAGTGCCGTCGGACTCGTCTGTACAGATGAAACAGTGATTACCTGTTGACAGAAAATTCAATCACAGAGTATTGTGACGAATGCAGGGGTCAAAAACTGACCGGCATCGCCTGCTGCAGCTCCCTGTCGTGAGGATTCCAGTTTTTGCAGTCGATTTAGTAACCTAATATCTTTGAGCTTGGTGCTGTAATTCGCACAAAACGACAGGGCTTTGGAAATTACAGATCGATGCTGAAATACGTACTCTTTCGCGGCTAAAATTGTGAGCTCCTCACCTCGCTTTGAGAGGAATTACCCTTTGAACTGCCGCGATATTAATCAAATTTAAAATAGTTTCAGTGCATCAGAAATAAACCAAAAGCAAGCAGTTCAATGAAACAATGCACGCTGGAGAGGAGAATTATCTCTGGGCCACGTTTAAAGAGAGCTCCACATCACAGTGTGATTGCAGGTCTTAAGGAGCACTAGAAAGAGGCTGACACATGTCGCCGTCTCTGCTATTATGCAGTATTATTTTGAGCCGTTGAATTGTGGGTAATGTAGGTGCCATATTTTGACACTAAGGAAGAATGAATGGAATTTAAAATGTGTCCATTTAACTGTCCATTGTGAGTCAGACAGTGTTATAGGTGCGCGACGCTAAATCGGCGCAGTAATCTTTAAACAGCTTTCCATTATCTCATTGACAGAACGTACGGAGCCGGAGAAAGTTCGCGCATAAATCACACATCCTGCAGAAACATGGCAAAAAAGGACTTTAAGGATGAAGAATCTAAATGTTTTCACGGCTGATATTTTGTCGAGATGTCTGATTGGCGAATTCGTAACGATTGTCCTTTTCTTTATTAAAGCCCAAATCGAATTCGGGAGGAATGATCACACAGCGCATACCGTAAATTGGACGTAATGTAACGCAATATTCATTTAGTGCTCTCGCTGATGATAATAGCATTGTGTAGAAATGTAGTTCACCTCTACGTCGTGTCTGCATGAGATATGGCTCAGTGCTGCCTCTTATGAAGACTGCGTTATTGGGCTTGTATCAGATGCAGATGAGGGCAGGATGGTGAACTCCTTGAAGGCGCGGGGGGGGGAGGATTTGTATTAGTGATACTTGTCATGTCTGCTGTAAATCACGCTGCTTTTTTCAGGTTCCTAGGTTGTTGTTGTTTTGTCTCAGAATGCTGTGTGGCAGGGATGAATGGTGGTGATGTTACATTATCATGTGGCTGTCGCTTTCACTCCTGCTGACTGGTCTGTGACAGGCCCACACACACACACACACGCACACACACACACACACACACACACACACACGCGTTTGTGTCAGGAGCAGGCCTGATTTATTAACTGCTGAAACCCAAGATGACGTTTGCCCACACAATCAATACAGAGCACAGCCACTGCCTGGTCCTCTCTGGGGTCATGTGATGTGGACAAGAGCTAGGCAAGAGAGAGGACGCACACATACATACACACTACGGGGCTGTGGAGTGTATTGCATTACTGTATTGATGGGAAATGGATCCAGTCCAGTGTTGGCTGCTAGCTGCCAGTCAGAGGCAAGAAGGCTAAACTTTCATCGTGGCTGTCAGGGACATCACTGCTGCCTTGTTTGATTGTAAATCTTCCTAATTGTGACAGAATACTTTGACGTCATTAATTAAACATGTTTTCATTTAAAAAAGCTTGCAGGGCGCCAGGCTGGGTGCTCAGGGTAGTCCGGCAATGTGCGTAGCTGTGTATTTTTTTTTACTGTGTGCTTCCTCATTATTAAGAGTGCTTACATTTGTTCATCCAGTGTGTTTGCATGTGTGTTTGTGTGTGTGTACCTTGAGTCTCCCTGTATGAGTGGGTGGCTTAATCGTCATGTTTATTTACACTCCTGTTGTCTGCAAACAGCAGGCAGTGCGGCGATGGGCATGAGCCAGCTCTTAAGGAAGTAAAACGGCATAAATTAATCCTGTCAATAAGCAAAACAAAGGCTTATTCTTAGAAGTCCATTCATCATATAGGAAGTGGCTCGAGAATAGTTTGCGATGCACATTTATTTTTGCCCTTTTTTTTGGTGGTTGTGGGGTTGGTGGCCCAAATCTCGGGAAAGAATTGACACAAGAACGTGCAAACAAAGGGAAGGAGAGACGACAGGAGGAAGGATGGAGGGAGGGAGGGAAGGAGGAAGCGACAGAGAGGGGAATTGCGTCCTCTCATTGTTCAATTAAGTCTGTCGGTAATGATCAAGATGAGATGATGGCCATCTTCCTTTTATAGATACTAATCTGTGACTGTCCGTGGAATAAGAGAATCGCAGAGTGGGGCGGTCTCCGCTCCTTTGTCGCCACCAGAGAAAGTCAAAAGTGTGTGTTAAAGAGTTTTTCTTCTCTTTTTTGCTGCCATTGTTGTTGTTGTTGTGCAACTGTTGGGAGCGGGTGACTTATTTTAATAGAGGGCACTCGCCTTTGTCAGGTGATTACGTTAATGTATAGTCCGTGGTCGCAGAGTTCACGACGAGCGCTTTGACTGGCATTGAGGTCTAATCGATTTCATTGCTATTACTGAACAGAAATAAATAAAGCTGATGGCTGTGGTTGGGGTAATTATGCCACAGCACAGTGAATTGTTTGATTTTCCTTATTAATTGTATTTATTTAATCCATTTCATGCTTTTAGTTGTGCACTCGGGGACTTGGAGGGAATGAATAAATCACTCTTAGGCTCATTAGATTCCCCCTCTGGTAGGGATGTGCCACTATTTTGTCAGAATCAAATTGGCGAGTGTTATAATTTCCCGCTGGTGTGATTCACATGAAAAATATCCACATATTCATCTACCAGCACATGTGCACATGCGCCCACACACACACACTCGCGCACATGCGCCCACTCCCCCCCATCTGAACTCCTGACCTTTTCCAGCCGTCTGATAGCCATTGACATTTGCCTCCTGAGCTGCGCTTGCTCACGTGTTGGAGCTGATGGGAATGGATGATGTTATTGCTGGAGGAGAAAAAGGGAGGGAAGGGGAAAAAAAGGTGGAGGGGGTGGATGTGGTGGTCGGGGTGGTGACGGGGGGGCAGTTGAAAAGAGGTGGACTGTGGTAGACAAGCTCCCCACGCGGCTCCTGGAATCCATCTGGACCCCCTGCTCCCCGGAAAGGTCACAGGGCGTCTCAGCCTTACATCCTCATTACAAAGGAGCCGTCGCTGTGACCTGAGACTGTTTAGCTACAATATGGCTTTCTCTGTCACACAGCCTGTCACATCCCCTCACTGCCTACAGCCATCACGGAAGGGACGTACAGTATGTAATGTAAGACCGTCCTCTTTAAGCATTTTGATTGATGTGTGGATTAAAGTGTGCATGACAAATGTCGTGGCAGCTTTGTCTTTGTCCTTGAAGACAGGGGATGGAACGGAGGGGCTGCACCTGGTCGGCTGTTTTCAGCTGCTCGCTGAAAAGCAGGACGCTCTGCTTCTTTACCGAGGGAGCCTTCTGGTGGCAGAAAGAGGCAGGGCAGTAAAAAAAAACCTCGTTCTCTGTTTGAAAGTGAGGGTGAACCACTTGTGCACAGTTAAAATAGTGTTAGAAGAGCCACCGGCGGAGAGTTTTCGTGCGAGCTGAGCCTGCACTTGTGCGTGTTGTGGTGTGGTATGTCATTTGTGCTTGTCCACCTCAGCAGGCCTGTCTTTGCTGTGTTTACACTTCACTCTCCACACCATGGGAGATGAGTGTCAGCCGAGAGCTGAGCGCCTGTAGGTATGAGAAGCTTCAGTTTAGCTTCAGACGCTGTCCTATCTAAACAGTGGCTGTGGCACCAGCGTCCGAGGCGTGCTGTTATTAGGCCGTGTACAGAAGGGAGAGATATGGATACAGCTTGAAACAAATGTTAGATTTATTCCTACTGAAAGAATATTTTCTTTGTTAAGTGATGCATTTTGAACTCTTAATTATGATTAATGTTACTATATTTCTTTAATGTACTCATCATTTTTCATTTCTGTGTGTAAATATGGCACTGGGACTATTTTATTTAACTCAAACTCTGGCAGGACTCATAATTGTTTTGTTTTTCTGTTTAGACATTAACAGGATAATAAAGCCCTCAGCTAGAAACTGAACCTCAGCTAGAGACATGAAACATGAACTCTGGTAGGAGTCTGTGTCGTTTTTCTTTTTTTCTTTTTTTGCATGAAATGATAGTCAAAAATAATGAAATGATAGTTTTATGCTCTCGCTCAGCTGCCAGCCTGTGTAAGGCTGCAGGTTTTTATGGCGTGGACTTGAACTCTTTTAATGACGCCTGTATTTCAGGGTGTCTACTCAGTAAAATGGAAGAATACTTAAGACTCCTTTCTCAGGCGCTGTAAAATTTTTATACCCACAGTCATTTTGAACACCCATGCAGATCGGCCCGTATTACATCATTGCTCTCGTGACCTCTTCTTCTGTCCTCCACAGTGCTCAGTATTCGAGGTGCCCAGGAGGAGGAGCCTCCAGACCCCCAGCTGATGAGACTGGACAACATGCTGCTGGCGGAGGGCGTGGCCGGACCGGAGAAAGGCGGCGGGTCGGCAGCTGCGGCCGCCGCAGCGGCAGCCACCGGCGGCATTGGCGCCGACAACTCAGCAGAGCACTCTGACTATCGGGCCAAGCTGTCTCAGATCCGGCAAATTTACCACACGGAGCTGGAGAAGTACGAGCAGGTGGGGGAAAAGCAAGCTCATTCTTTATTACACGTTGCTTCAAAACACATTCAACACTTCCTCAGCTATCATGGATCACGGATTTAGCTCAGGTCCTCTGTGTGCACAAGTTATTTATGTTGCTGTTTTAGTATAATGCGAGTGCATACATAAGCTGTATGTAAGTGAGGCTTTTTTCCTGAAAACTGAGCCCTTTGCTCAACGAAAGACACATAAATTTAACCCCCCTTTAAAAGGATGATCTCCCGTATTGATGTGCCCATGAGCCAGTCAATGGTACGAAACTCCCTTTTTTCTTGGATTGTGTATATGGATATATGTAACAAGGAATCCTGTGTGTAAATTCATTATTTTATTAGAGAAAACCTTTTGTCAGCAAAAATGTGATTTTTCTATTCTTTGGTGTTAAGTGTTTGAAAAAAGGCAAAACGTTGCACTTTCATGTTGATGGATACAGAATCTGTATTTTGTGAGAATTGTTGGCATAAATTTCAGCAGTTCCAAAAATCAATGTGGATGGAAGATCTTGCCGTTCTGTCAGTATGACCTCACTGTTTTTGTAATGTTGAGGATCTGGCTTTTCATTTTAGCTTTCTAACGTCCCGTCCAGACCAGATCTTCTTGCCCTTTGCATGCTGGGAGAGGCTCCACGCTGCCAGCCTAAATAGGAATAAGTTGGTAAAGGACAGACGAGATATTTTCCTGAGGATGTTTAAGTAATTTTGTCAGTCTAAGAGTATAATGTTCTTGAAATCAGCACTCGTGGGACAGGCAAGCCGAGCCTTTCGGAGATGCTATCTTCAGCAGGCAAACAGCCATTATATCAGTCACACACCAGCTCTTTTCCAAAGACTGTAACATCTTGTCATTCCCGTGGAAGTCAAAGCGTTCTGGGTTTGTCATCTTCTCCGAGGAAGGCTAGTCATCGCTAACTGTCAAAGCCAATATACACCTGAGCATTTTTGTGTCACCACGCTATGTACACCTCACGTGGTATGAGTGAGTAGTGTCTAGCGTGTGTGTGTGCAAGCAGAACGGCTGCTCAGTGCATCACTTTGACTGACGTAACCCTGGTGTTGACAAGCAACAGACACCTTGACTCTGAATGCAGTCATATCCAGTGACTGATTCAGACAGAGAGAGAACGAGGTAGACGGAAAGATGGAGTGAAAAGAGAGGGAGACAGTTTAAACCTCTTGAACATGAACGGGACTGAAAGCCTGCTGTCATTTTAGATTTCTCTTCACTTGTCACATTCTCTCTGCTATTGAAGAGAAGTCTTTTTAATATTCAGAGCACTGCAAGTGCTCGCTGCCTCCGCTGTATGACTCCGCTGCCACATTTGTTTGGCTTGAAACATCGCTGCGTGTCTGCCGCTTTAATTCAGACTATTCTTATTACCTCTAACACTACTGCTGTTACACTGTCAGCACTGCTCGTGCCAAGGCTTACCAGTGAAGGTGCAGGCTCACCAGAATCCAATTTCATCCTTTTGTTCTGTCTGAAGCTGTCGAGCCTCTGCGATAGTTATTCTTTTTATGAATCCTGCCTGTCTGTGCATCCAGGCGTGCAATGAGTTCACCACCCATGTGATGAACCTGCTGAGGGAGCAGTCTCGAACACGACCCATCTCGCCCAAAGAGATCGAGCGCATGGTCGGCATCATCCACCGCAAGTTCAGCTCCATTCAGATGCAGCTGAAGCAGAGCACCTGTGAAGCTGTTATGATCCTGCGCTCACGCTTTCTTGATGCCAGGTGTGTGTCTGTGCGCCCCCAACTAAATCTTATTCATATGTACTTATATTTCTATTTGACTCTAAGCTGCTTTTTTGTTATCACTCCATTTGATTTTGTTATTACAGTTATAGATTATTGATGGTGCAAGGGAGGAGTCATTTTTCTCTTCTGTGTTTTTTCTGATCAGGCGAAAAAGGAGGAACTTCAACAAACAGGCGACAGAGATCCTAAACGAGTATTTTTACTCCCATCTCAGTAACCCCTATCCCAGCGAGGAGGCCAAAGAAGAACTGGCCAAAAAATGTGGCATCACAGTGTCACAGGTAAGATCCTAGGCAAATTGAGAAAATTAGGCTCTGTGGTAAGTGTGTTGCTCAAAAACAATTCAATTATTCTAAATCAGCAGGGCTCTGTGCTTCAGCGGTCGGGAGCCCTGTCAGCCTGGGGTTACCATTAGAAACACTCACATTAAAAACAGTTGGTTTTCTTACCAAGTTGTCAGTAGTTTCCAAAGCTACCAATACCTTTCCAGGAGCATTTGACAGTCAGTTGATGAAAAAATGATTCACAGTTTTTTCATGGAAAGACTGGATAGTTACAAAGACTTTAACTATAAAAGCTTCTTTTTTGCATGCATTTTCTTTTTGTACTGTAACATTTTTGCTTTATCATGGATCCTCGTTTTTCTTTTTGGGTTGTTTCATTGTTTTTTGTTTTGTTTTTTTACTCAGTTGGTACGCTGGCTATAATTTTCCATCACTTCTTAAATAAATACTAGTAATAAAGACGACCACCCAAAAATCTAATTTGAATAGGGCTAAAAAACTCACAGGGAATAGCAACCAAATTCAAACATGTAGAGCGTGGCAAAAGCTGAATATGGAAAGTTGATCATTTACCTGCTTGAAGTGCAGAGCCACTTCTGCCTTGGGCTGTTTTATTGGAGAGCCAGTCAGCCAGCCAGTGTAACTATGCAGCATGAATTGGTATCATTTCTATGACAGTAAATGTCAGAGAATCTGCATATAAGAGTCGTTAGTGAATTTCTTGTGATTGCTTCAACTTTGGACTCAGCAGCTTTGCAGTGTCATGCATCTGCCAATTTTTTTGTTTTGTTTTGGGGTTTTTTGCACCAATACAAGATTATTTTTCTGACTTATCTTCAATAGCAGATTATTTTTCTGTAGAAATACATGAAATGGGTTCTAGGTTAGGTGGTAACAGTCATTTGCAGTTCAACTGCAGGAAAAAGTTAAATCTGGTCCATGAAGTCCTCATCAAAACAAGAAGAGTGCTACTGGAATACTGCTGTTATATTTCTGTAGTGCTGAGAAGGCCTCAGTTTTCCCCCAGATAAGGTGGAGGAGGTGGCTGGAGAGAGGGAGGTCTGGGTGTCTGTATAAGCAGAAGAAAGTGGATGGAGGGCTTTCCATATTGCTCTGTTCCATGAGAATTAATTCGCAAGCAACATGAAATACCGTGCAAAGAAGAGAGGAGGTTATTGTGCTAACTGGTGTACATGGCATGACTCAGACTTTTTAGGTGTGCAGAGTATCATCTTATATTTGCTTTTATTTATCTTGCTACCGTCTTGACAGGTATCAAACTGGTTCGGGAACAAGAGGATCCGATACAAGAAAAACATCAGCAAGTTCCAAGAAGAGGCCAACATGTATGCAGCGAGGACTGCAGTCAATGCAACCAGCGTGTCCGCTCACGGCAGCCAGGCCAACTCCCCATCTACTCCCAATTCAGCAGGTGAGCTTCGGGCTCTGATTAAAGGCCGCTGGGCTATAGTGAAACAAGTTCCATCAATAGAGGCGTTATCAATATTTGTTGTTCACCAGAGCAGATAGAAGCGTAAGATGGAGCGTATTGACGTTCTCATACCAAAGCCACAACTCAAGAATTCAGTCTCTGGTGATGTTTCTTATAGACTAACAGAACGCTCTCCTTAATTAACCCAGTAATACACTTTGGCTTTCTTGCCGTTCTTCTTCCATTTTTCTTCCTTTCTTCTCTGCCGTCGTTATCTTCCTCCCTCACTCATTCGCTCTCTCTTTCTCTCTCACTCTCTCTCTCTGTTATTGACCTCTTGGTCTTGTGGACGTTAATTTTTCCTGCCTCTTGTCCGGTTGACCTCATGTATGCCATTAAGCTACTCAGAGGGCAAGCAGAGTCTTTTGTCATATAGAGACTTTGCGACTGTATTGGATTAGGACCGGGTGTTGAAATCAAGTTACGCGATGGTCTCTTTACATCTGGGGAGCTGGGGTCCATTAAAGGACGAATACGATTCTTTGGGTCTTCCTGCAGATCAATTATTACTTCCTTAATGAAACACTAGCAGCACGGACATGTAACAGTAATATGATCCATGAGGCTCGTTTTAATTGGATCTTAAACAGTTTTACGACGAGAACCTGTCGGATTGTTCTTGCTGGTTGATTCAGTGCGTCTATTGTGTGCAACTTTGTAGAAAAAGTCTTTTTCATAATGCCTGCCACGCTCTCAAACTAACCCATTCAATGCCTTTGTGCTTATGCATGATTTCATTTTAACTCCTTTTTCTGTCCCCCTCTTCTTCTCTGTTACTATCCCCTTTCTTCTGATCCTTCTCCTCCTGTCTGCGCGTCTTTCTTTTTCTTCTGCCTCTGTGTATTCTCAGGTTCTGCTGGCTCTTTTAACATGTCAAACTCCGGAGACTTGTTCATGAGTGTGCAGTCCCTCAATGGGGACTCGTACCAAGGGGGGCAGGTTGGGGCCAACATACAATCCCAGGTAGGCGCCTCTCCAAGTTTAGCATCCCATGTGGCCGTAAACTGGCACATTCCTGAGCTCGTTTGTGATGTGGTTTAACCGCTGACCAGTCTGGGAGTTTAGATGCCCACAATAACTTGACCTACATTGTGAAACGGAGGTTATACTTAGCCTGAAGCACTACATTAATGTAGAAACCATTGTCAAGCCACAGTTGAGTAGACGACTGCGGACAGTTTTGGAAACGGTGCAACACTCATCAGCACCTCTGACAAGAGTTCACATAGCCACTGGTGCACTTTGTAGCTCCCTGACCTTGCCCCAGTGGACAGTCATGACCAACGCAGTGTTACAACTCTCACCACGGATTATGGAATCACCACCCGTAGTGAAGGCCTCATTTGGTTTCAGTGCTTTCGGCATCACTTCCTTCTCCCTCCATTCCTCCTCTTCTGTTCTGATCAGCACGCCAATCGCTTTAGGTCGTTCATGAATATGCAGAAGGGACGGCCCTTATCGTAGATAAAAAGGTCTTCGGGGTTTGCCCTTAATTATTGAACCCGAAAGGGTTTATTTTTCTGATCACGAATGAATGACCTCAATCTCAAAGATTTGCAAGTATAAAAAAGGCACAAAGTACAAATTCATATATGTTTGTCTAGTTGGTAGAGCAGTCAGATTTGTTGTGAAATCCATATGGAAAGTGTGTTTCTGGGGAAAACAAATATAAAGAAATATGAATTGGACTGTGGAATCTGGAAAGAGCATGACAAAATGTTAACAGTAGAACAAATCCTGCATCACACCATGGTTTTATTGGCAGCAGGTGATACTGTGGCACTTCATCTGAGTGTTTGCTCGACTTTAAATAGTTTAAAGAAAAGACACAAGTCTGGACATAAGAATATACAACAAGAACAACAAATACATTGATAATTAGCTATCCTATATTTACTCCTGTGTTTTTGTCCTTTTGTGGCGTCTGTTATCGAGCTTGTAATAGAGGCCAAATCATTCTGATTCGCTGTTTGTAACCTTTTCCTGTTTATGATACCCTTTTACTATCAGACTGACCTTTCCTTGTGCATTACTGTCTTTGTTATCCAGAGCTTTTGTCTTACTGGTCCTTTTGTCTGTGTCCCCGCTGTTCCAGGTGGATACCCTTCGCCATGTTATCAGCCAGACCGGAGGATACAGTGACAGCCTCGCAGCCAGCCAGATGTACAGTCCACAGGGCATCAACGTAAGACCTGTAAACAATCTCATTCTGTCCTTCTCAGTGCTTCTTTGCTCTTTTACTTTGCAGTGATTCCCCAGCTGCACAATGTTGGTGATATCGCCTAAATCTGTATGCACACTAAAATGCCACTTAGCAGACTTTGCCGGGGTTGGGCTGTTGTCCAGCCATTTGCCCCCAACCCCCCTCTGTCTTCTGCCCCAGTCGTGCCCTATGGTGGCAGGCAACGAGGCAGCTACCAGGCTGAGTAGCTGGACATGCTCCTAGCCTGTCGGAGGATATTAGCGTTAGCGAGGCACCTGCAGTCGACAGAAACAAGGACACAGGTGTCATCGTCGCACCAGACGCTGCTCTGTCATTGCCACTGTAGGACGACTCATATTTATTTCCCCCTCCAAGACTGGCTTGGAAAAAAAAGAAGTTCAGAGTTGCTGCTAATCCTTAAAATAACTCGTTAAGCAGCCTGTCAAAGCCTCAGCCAGTTGTCTCGGTCTCCTTGCTGGGCCGGGCAGGGCGGGACAGGCAGCACTCGAGGCAGTGTGTTAGCATGTAGATCCACAGCGACAGGCCGAGCGGGGCTGAACAGAATCAATACGACAGTCACAGGGACAGAAAGAGCGAGGCTTTGGGCTAACAGTCCAAGCACATTGGCCAGATCATTCATCCACAGGAACAGCAGCACTGACAGCCAAGCCTGCAACACCCCTCGTGCTAAAATAAGAACGAGAACGCGTCCAGCGCGCTGCAGCATGCAACAGGCTCATTTTACATCTGTAATTTAGGCTAATAACAACACACCAAATTATGAATCTCTGACCTCAGTCGCGCAGCTAATTTGGCTTCTTTCTTTTTCTTATTAATTTTGCTTTTTGTTCATAAAAAAAACGCTTTTTATATGTGGAGGTAGTAGAGGATTATAAAAAACTTTGTTCTGCTCTAAATGCTTTTTTCTTTTATCTTCATTAGTCTTTGAGGATTTTTTAAACATCAAATATCAAATGAATTAGTAATTCAGAGAAACGTAGCGTATCATGACTGCAGTGTAATTGTCATACATAAATGAGTGGTTAAACTGCAGCTACCATAAATGGCTTCATTAATAAATTGGAACTGGATGCTCAACGACGCATTTGGTTTTTAAGTGCTTTTATTGTCAAGGCAAGCCCCACCCCACCAAAACTCAAATGAGCCACCCTGCAAAATTCAAATTGCAGTAATCGATATATTAAAAATAATTAAAACTAATTGTGCTGTTTGTTGTGAAATAGATCGCAGATCCAGCCTGAGTAGAAACACTTACTTTGAAAGCTTTAGAAAAGAATAGAAATAACTATTTCGGAAATTCTTAACAATATGAGGCTCTTTTACAGTTTTACTAACAAAAATTGCAGTGTTTTATTGACGCTTATGAATGAAGTCGTGCATCTATTTAGCCCAAATGATATTTTTTTTATATTCTTTCTAAGATTTACTGACTGAACTCTCGTGGTTCACCTCTCCTTCTTTATTCTTGAACAGCAATTACAGCCCCTCAAATTGCTAGTGGGTGTCGACTTTCTCTGAGACTGGAAATGCATTTTTTTCCCCTCCTCATTCTTTCTTTTTTCCCTCTTCTTGCTTCTGAATAAGATGACAGACGGTCTTTACACAAAATAACAGGGTTTGGAAATAAGAGGCTGCCAAAGCACATTCCCAGCACTCACTAATAGCGTTGAAATTGCAATTAATGGTCTTTAGCCAACCTTTTATGATGATTTGAGAAGGCTTCCATTTTAAAGAGCTTTTTGTTTATTGTGATAATTTATTCTTTTATCATCCATCTCAGGGGTATATTCTGAGATATATGAAAGGTCTGCGTATTCGCTGTTTTATCTTTGCTGTTTATCTCACATTATGTCGACCATGTGGAGGTCCAAGTGAAAGAAGTGGCATGATAATTTATTTCTTTTTCTGAAAGCATCGTTTGACAGTTTTTAGTGCTTTCATTTAGAGGTTTTAGGAGCAACATCACTGCTTTTGAGGAAGTCTTTTATATTTGTTTTTACATTTAGGGTTTACCTGGTATTCTTCATATATATTTAACAACAAAACCTGCTAAGCAAAACCTTCTGCTGTGAATATTTTTCGAAGGCGTTACCTATAGCGTACTCCTTTTTATTGGCAGGTGTAGTTCCACATTTATTATCTTCAATCAATACACTAAAGATGTAAATATTAAGTAGTGTGGTTTATATTACATAGATGTCATATAGAAGGCAAAGAGTGCTTTTGTTGGGCTCAATATTTGGCTCTATTTGAACATATCTGGGGGGACGGGTGAGTCTGTACAGCACACTGTAAAAAGGTTTGTGTATATTTTAAAGTAAAACTGTAATTTTCAAAGAAATCTTCACTATTCATTAGTTTTTCCAAGCAACCTTACCTCAGTGAATTACAGTAGTGACCCAGCATACTAACACATATGCACACACCTATTATAGTATCTTCCTGTAGATATTAGAGTATAATCAGTTACAGTGTAGCTGTATGGCGTATGGGTACTTTATAAAACTAGGGTGTAGTGCACCGGTAGTCCCTTGTAATGAAAGCATATGATGAAGTTTCATTTTTACAGCAAAAAGCTCTATAAATCGTCTTATTGTCTCCCTGTTTAAGAGTCCAATGGGCAGATTAATACCACTGTCCTGTGTGGTCATTTGGCTCAACATAAAGAAAATATTCCAGCCTCGCTCTGACAGGAGTCTGCAGATTAATTAACGCATTATAACGTATTAATTTACTCTGCACAAAACCGAAGTGTAGAAGTTGTGACCAGCGTCATCCCTGGCATATTTTGATTTTAAAGAAAACAGGACATAATGTGTTAGTGAGTAGCAATATGCCAACGTGCAGATTGTTTTTATTATATCTGATCAGAACCAGCCGAGTTAAACACCTCCAGGCTCCAGCCTCATGGTTTGCATGAACCTGTGAGGTAAACTCCTCACCTAACTCTTGTTCACAACACAAACAGGAGGAGGAGAGTTTTTACTAAGAATATTTTATTTTGGGGTAAAAAACATGTTTTTTTTCCTTCTATTTACTCTTTTCTTATAAATCTAGAACCACTCTTTTTATTTTATTTCATATTAACTGTAGTTTGTGTTTATTTGTTTTAATTTTAGTGATTTGGTTTGGAGAAAACTAAAGAAGAAAAGAGCTCTGTAAATGCATGATGACTCCAAAGTCAGTTAAATAACAACCCTGAACAATAACCAAGCTAATCGTGTTTGAGATTTTTGACACAATTTAGCAGCCCATCCTTAATATAAAGAATGATGATATTTCATATCACATTCATATTCACGCTAACTTTGTCTTCTTGTGTCTTTACAGACAAACGGTGGCTGGCAAGATGCTCCGACTCCTTCGTCAGTGACATCGCCCACAGAAGGACCCGGAAGCGTTCATTCAGATACTTCCAACTGAATATATCCATCTCTACACTCCATCCACGAAAAACAAACAAAAAATGTAAAAAACATGAACTGACGTTGCTATTCGCAGTATTAAAAAAAAGAAGAAGAAAAAACGGAATTCACTGCCCCACCGTACGGCGAGGTACCACGAAATCCTAACCAGAAAAATTCAATAATATTTCCTCTGCTTATAACGATGGACTTTTGGGATACAAACAAAAAGTTTCACAATAAAAAATATTTCAAAAAATTAAACGATATTGCAATCAATGGAGATGTTTGTACAGATTTCACATTATAATCAGAGGGCTGGGGTTCCTTATTCACTCGTAATGTTTTCGCTCATTATGACGATAAGATAAAGCAAAGAAATAAAATCATTGGTTTTAACTGAAAATACTTCATTCTACCTCTCAGCCACTTAAAAAAAAAAAAAAGTAGAAAAATGTCAGTGACCATTATTTGTTTTGTAAAAATGAAACTTTTGTCTTTGCGAGCAAGAGGCACATCTTCTTACTTACATTTTGTTGTCTCTCACCTATTCTATGGTACGCCATTTAGACTTAAATATTGCTCAGTTGTTTACAATGTGTGCTTGACAAAAAGTATGTTCATCTTCCCCTCGCTGTCTCCGACGAGTCAAAACCAAGTTCTGTCAGGAGATTTTTACCTCTAAGGTAACCCTGTGAAGTATGTTATCTGTAAAACAATAAATAAATACCTGTCATCAAATCAGACAAGCTTGACATTATTCATTAAGAATCATTAACCTAGACGATTTTACACAATGTTGGTTTTGGTTCTGCAGATACACGAATGACAGATTTAATAGGAAAAGTAAGAATTGTGTTTTTCTGAGTTCTTCTTTATCGCAGCAGATTCTGATCATGCCAAAACAAAACTGCTCAGTTTACTCACCGTGTTTGGTTACTTTGTTACTAATCCCGATCCTTTCCGAGAGAAAGATGAAAAGAAATATTGCTTTCATCGCAGACAAAAGTTTGTCAAAGACGCATGTAACTCAGTTTGTTGCAATCCACTTAAACGGGGAAGTCATTATGCTAATAGAGTTTTACATGCTCGCACAGTGGATCTTTGCTCCTGAAGCTGCGGCGCAGGCCCACAGATGCTCGTAGCATGAAGCCAATGATCACCGTCACGACGGAAGGAGCAGGTGGATGAACTGCGGCTCAGCTGAGGACAGTTTTTGACGTGTTACGCATTTTTTGTTGAATTGTGTCCTTGTTAGGATGTTCATTTGCATATAAATCAGTGCATTATTCTGCTGGAAGTGCTTTAGTAACTCTAGAACTGACACCAAAACAAATATAGATGTTTAAAGTCATGCTTGCCTCCATACCTATCAGGCTGATTCTTCTCAGTATCAAAGTTTTACAAGGAAGCGTTAACGATGAAGTACTTAAAGAAGGGACGAGTCATTCTGTCAAATAATGTGTTTTCTGAGCAGTCTAACCTTGTTTATAGACACTTTTTATGTTGTGTGGCCTATTTGTTTGTATTTGTATTTTTTTTATGGTGTGCTTAATGTAGGCTCCTATTTTTTTTGTTTGTTTGTTTGTTTGTTTGTTTTCCTATTCTTGTGAATTAGCTCATGGGTTTTCAACATGTGTTAATGTGCACCACTGTGCTTGACTTGCTTTGTTGGAAAAGGGTTTTCAACACATTAAAATGATATGTAATGCAGAGCGATCATACATCCAGCATTTTTTATTATTGTGGCTTTACGAGACAGCAACGACTCTACGTTTTTGCTCACACGGAGGCGTCAATGGCGCGATGGTAATCACTGCTGTGATAACTGAAAGTCAGCCAAGGTTAGTGAGCCCCCACTCCCTTAATGGCTCCACATCTTCCTACCATTCATGATGGCTCTTGTCCAAACATATTCAACATATTTGGACACATGCACTCAGATAAAAGCACACTGAACCAAATCCAAGCATTTACAGTGAACAGAGGGTTTTGTGTGTACTGAGGATGTAACACACATGTGTTTATGTAGCATTTTTAACTTCAGGTTGTACCTTAGCCATACACTCATAGAGCAATTTATTCTGTACACTTAAAGCACTTTATCTACCTCACAAGCAAGTCCAATTTAGAATCACCAGTTAACCTGACAGGTATGTGTTTGGACTGAGGGAGGAAGCTGGAGCACCTCCAAACAGAGAGGTCCCAGTTGTGGATCTTCTTGTTGTGACTAGTGGTGCTACACCACTGTGCCATCCAGAAACTTAGAGTGTATTGACTGTGAGCCACAAAAGCTTCTGTATATACTCATCAGCACCTCTCACTGGCTGACACTGACAGGCTCTTTCTTAATTGGTAGTATTTTTCAGCAGTTGTTACAGACTGAAGTAGATTTGGTCTTGTTAATATAATTTTTTGTCATGTTTGTTGATATCGTGGGAGCCCGGTCAACACCTTGAGCTCCTTGTCATGTTGCTCGAGCAGTTTTTCATGATGACAAATTGTCGTGCTGGGGGAGGCTGCTGCTGATGGCGGTTGTTGCTGCTGTGTGGGTTGTGCTTAGTATGTCTGCATAGTATTCACATGAATGTCAGGACCCAGGGGTTTAGATTGTTGCACAATAGGTTATTGCATTAATCAATGTGATTCACGTCATGTCATGACAAATCCAAAGACCAAGACAAAAAAAAAAAATCTCTTACTCTGTCATACTCACCAAGCTCCAAGCTCTTTGTGTCCTGCTGAGGAAGGAGGCCTTTAAAGGAGACCTATTTTGGTTTCTTCCAGCTCGATATATTTATTCTTGGACCAAAGTAGCTTTGTATGATTCACAGCTTGGTGCGACTCCTCTGTTCATCTACACTTGCCAGTTACCTTCCTCCTCCTTAAAACCCAATTTTTTTCTGATTGGATTCCCCTCATCAACCCAAAATTCAAACAAAGAAGTCTCACCTTACACCTTACATAAATTTTTATGGTCTATTGAGTTTTTCTGTAAGCTTAAAATTCAGTTCTTAGTGTGGCTCATGATGTGTCTTAGTAGGATAACAATGCAGGACATTGCTCAAGCAAAATCACTTGAAGTCCGTGATTTGGCTCAAAATCTGATAGAAAATGAGAAAATGATCAGATTCTTCAAATACAAACAACACCGCTGACAATATCTGAATGGACAGTTGCATGTCTGACAGAATTACATTCATAGCAAGTGAATATTCATAATTGGCCAAACAACAGGGCCGAGGGTATGTGGGAGCAGTTGGTGGTATAGTCTGCGGACGGTCAGAGGCCTTGACTGCTGAGCGAGTGTGAAGTGCCAAAGCCAAACTGCTCCCCTGCACCCCGAGGGCAGCGAAGGAGCCGGGTTGTGCTCACCAGCAGAGAGGGCCTCAAAAACAATCTGACAAGACTTCTCATCTCCTGGCCTCTGCAGTGCTGCAGTAGATGCTCATGAGCGAGATTATTCCAGTGTCAAGCCTGCAGCTTTGTCATCTGAAACAATAACATCAAGTGAGATAACTCACGCAGACTGAGTTTTACTTAATTTTTGAGGGATTTTTTTTGTCATGCAGCGTAATTCTCACACCGCCGAGGTGGTGACACTGCACAGGCCGACTGAAATATAATGCTGCTGTTGACATCTGTTTCCCAGCTGTCAGTGAAGCACTGTTTAAATTGCAGCTGCTGTGGAAGGGGCATGGATGAGTGGCTCAGACACCTTGTGTCTCCCTCTTCTCAGCAGAGCCCATACTGCTTGAATATGCAGTGAAACTACCACTCACACATTGCCTGGATGCTTCATCTTAAATTCACTTATTCACACACTGTAACCCACAGATTATATCATGCACAGGAGACAGGGTGTGGCCCCTGAATTTTTCTGTATTACAGTCTGTTACTCATCTCTTATTTTTATAATGGCACAAGGCAACGTTTTAATGAATGTTTAAGAGGGGTCATGTATCCAGGCTGTTTAAAGATTCAGTTACATGAAGACAAAATGACTGATCAGAAGAAAAGCTGTGTACAGAAGAGCCAGAAGTGTTTGTCTTCTTCCACTAGATGGCGACTTTAACACATTTTGTCAAAACTTTCACATCCTCCACACTGTGATATGGAACAGGAAAGATTGCTTTCAGTATTTCCCAGTGGGAATGTTTTGACTGAAGTAAAACCCTACCCTATCAGTAATCAGCATTTCAGTTTTGGGTTTTTCCCCCAGTTACTCTTGCACAACACTAAAAACTTTCGTTATATCCCCAGAGTGATGACGCCTCTTCTGTTTTCTTTGCAGCTGATCCATCTCTTTCACTCTTTTCTCTCAGAAAACCACTCAGATTCAGTCTCTGTGTATTTTCCTGTCATGGAAAAACAGTGACAGCAGAATGATATGCATATGTGAAAAACATGGCAATTCAAAATCAACAAATATCAAGCCTTCCGGTGAATACTGATGATTGCATTTCAGAGCTGCTCTCCTTTTTACAGAAGAAGTTTTCAGCTGAAAGACTTGTAACTTTGTAAAAATGATGCATGGTTAGAAAAAGGCAGATTTCATGAAACGATCTCCACGGCACTGCCCGTTCTGAATAATAAAAACATTTAATAAATATATATATTTTTTGTTGCATGATTTTCCTCATGATTGTATGCTGTAGTATACTGTTAGTTTTGGGTATTCTCTCCAACACTGCCCGGTTTTGTGCCAAAAAGTGATCACTTCATTACTAGCCCTTGAACAGGTACACACAGAAAGGTGGGGCCCCATGAAAAGCAGCACTACATGTAAATGTAATGTTAGAGCGCCCCTGCTGGATGGTTGCTGTTTGACAGCGAGAAATGCAAAGTGTTCGGTTTCCTAACATTCCTTCACCCCGATGCTCCTCCTCTCTCCTGTTGGTGCCAACTCCCTCTATCAACTTTCCTGAGACAAAAGCTCCTTTTGTGGCGGTGGAAAAACAACATGGCAGAATTTGCCGTCCAGTCCGAAGGAAGAAGCGAGGGGATTGTGGTAATTAAATTAGGGGGCTGACGGGGAAGGGACAAGTGTCGAAGAAAAGCGTCGCTCGTGTATGGATGCACAATTTGCGCAGGCAGACAACTTTGCGCGCCTTGCAGATTGCTTAAAGTCACATGCGCTTCTGGTGCAAACAAGATAAAACTCGTACCCGCTGTTTTTCTCCTTGTAGTACAGCAGAAACATGATGTTTGCGTTTATCTCCCCCCCTGCAGATTAAAGATGACTGGCCAGGCTACAGTTTAGATCTCTTCAGCTATCCAGCACACTACTCCGGAGATTTAGACTGTGTCATCATCCCGCATGGCGTGATTATGGACAGGTACATGGCTACAACTGGGAAGTCGCTTTCTTTGTTCTTTGATAAAATCGTGCATCAAGGAAGTAATGTTCCCATATGCTTTTGCACGGGGGCTGCATAAAAGCCTTTGTACAGTTTCTGGGGAAATCCAGGGGATATCATGCACAGATTATGCGATATGAACTTGACGGAGGTTTTGGCATGCTTTTATTGAAATGAATCCTGGTAAAGCTTAGAAATTCCCCAAAGAAACAAACAAAACAAATAAAAAACCACAGCTCCCCAATGAAAGCTCAAATCCCACAGTAACTCCCCGCGTGTATTCATACTTTTTTGGTAAAAAGAGAAAAGCCAGCAGGAGTTCAATCATACTTTGTTTTAAATAGTACTTATTAACTTCTGTATGTCTATAAAAGAAATCAGAAAATGAATTTTTAATTAAATAATTAGTGTTTTTGTCACGTGACACAAAGCTTTTTATCTTACTGTAAAACACAAAAGCTCTGTATGTGGGTTTGTTTATGTTTCTGCTACCTGCCGTTACACGATCAGGAGCCGAATAACCAAACTTGGCACACGGGTACATTTTATGCACCTGAAGTTTTTAATCTATTACCGATATCATGACATCATGATGTTTCCCAGCAATCGTCTAACAAAGGTCTAAAATGATCTGTTCTTAATACCCGTGCACTAACAGAACTATGTCAGTTTTATGTAATAACAGTAGTTGTAATTTATATCTACAAAAGAGGTTCTCTGGCAACCAGCTAGCAATGGGCTCAAATCAACCATTTTTAGAATTTACGCACGTAGAACACCTTATGATTATCATTTCATGTCAAACAGCATGAGCGGGCGGAACAGTACTGAAGCATGGGCATGTACTACTATGTATAGTTGTGGTCAGATGTTTAAACAAGTTGCTTAGGCATAGAATAAAAAGTGCAGTAGGAATGTGCGTGCGACTGGCTGAATAAGCGTTTTAGGTGCTCAATTAGTGTCAAAAAGTGCTTTGCCAGTAGTCAGTTTAAATCACATGTGAGCCATCTGTTTTTCTTTCTTATAAAATATTTAAAACATTTATTTAAATGTAGTAAACGGTTAATCAATCAGTTTACCTGTCTTTGCATATTTAACCAGAATTATTCAATATGGTGAAATAATAACACAAAGCTAAACAAATTTAAACATCACATATGGTTGTGGACCGACAGGGATTTCAAAACTGTCTTAACTGACGAGAAAAGAGGTCTTTTAGAGGTAATTCACCTTTTCTTCATTGTACACAGAACAGAACGTCTCGCTAGAAACATCATGGATGACCTGGGGAACCACGCCATTGTGGTCCTGTGCGTGCTGAAAGGAGGTTACCAGTTTTGTGCCGACCTGGTGGACAGGATCAAGGACCTTAGCCACAACTCCAACCGCACAATCCCCATGACGGTACACTTCATTCGTCTCAAGAGTTACTTGGTGAGCTGTTGCCCACTCCAGCAAAGAAAGCTGACAGTTTATCTTGAGTGGCATTTGTGTGAGAAGTGGAAAGCATTTTCACGCTCAAAAGTATCACCTGTGAGTTTAGAGTTAGTCACAAGATGTGTATTATTTTTCATGCATTAGAACATTGGTGTCTTCCTCTAACTTTGCCTTGAAAGTGCTGTTATGATTTGATGTGATTGCTGACAATTTTTTTTAGCTGTGAAGTACTGCTGGTGAGATACCCTCACTGGCCACTTTATTGGGTACACCTTCAAGCTACACAGGGTTAAACTTCTCTGTGGAGAATTATTCCCTGTTCTTAGATGACGAAGGTGGCACCCGGTGTGGTCTTCTGCTGTGACAGCCAATCTGCTCCAGGGTTCAGTGTGATGTGCATACAGATATATCTGAGTTACTGTTGCCTTTCTATCAGATCAATGAAGTCTCTCCTCTGACCTCTGGCATCAACAATGCATCTTCACGCAGAGAACTGGCACTTACTGAATATTTTCTCTTTTTTGGACAATTCTCTATGAACCCTAGAGATGGTTCTGTGGGAAAATCCAAGTAGATCAGCAGTTTCTGAAATACTCAGACCGGTCTGGCACAGTCACAGCCAAGCTATGCTCAGAGTCACTTAATTCCTCTTTTATCCTTATTCTGAAACTCGATTTGAACTTCAGCTGGTCATTTTAACCATGTCTACATACATAAAAGCTTTGAGTTGCTGTCATGTGATTAGTTGATTATATCTGAGTTAATGAGGAATTGAACAGATATACCTCATTAAACAAGTTGAGCTGGTTCGGGCATTGGACTTGCATGCCTCCTAGAGGTGGGAATCACCATACATCCCACGATACAATATTATCACAATACTTAATGCACGATACGATATTATTGCGATTTTTTAAAATATCTGCGATATTCAGATTCTGTACATAAAGGTAAACTTTATCAATATTCATTTTATCTAATATCAAAGTCTCACACTCAGTCTTTCTCTCATTTCAGTCAGTTTTATTGTTGACAAACTGAACGGTTTGTATTACAGTCTAGTCCAACTTAACTGAATGCAACCATCTGGTACAATTATAGCTATTCTGAACTATGCAATTTATGAAAACTATGCAGCCCCTTCAGCAACTGAAGAATTTGAAAGTAAATTAAAACAAAATATAAATTTACATTAAATAAAAAAGTTTTGAACTTAATTAAAATAAAACATGTCTTAAATTAAAATAAGTAAACTGTCATGTTTATTGCTGCCAAAAAAAAGTTAAACACATTTGGACAGTGAAGGAATGTCAGGATTCTTGCTCAGAAAAAGGAGCTGATCAACATGCTCTGAAGTCAGAGCACAAAAACTTTTTTTGTAACAAAATATCGATTTCTGCTGTCCCTGTATCGATACATTATTAGCAAACAAAATATCACGATACTACACAGTATCGATTTTTCCCCCCACCCCTAATGCCTCCTGGGTGAGGTGTTTTTTCAGCCATGTCCAAATGAGATGAAGCTCCAGGATAGACTCAGTGCATTCTTGAGAGATCATATCTCTTATAGATAGATGAATGGATAATTGAAAATATTTCTCCTGTATTTTATGTCCACAGAATGACGAGTCAACAGAGGATCTTCACATCCTCGGAGGAGAGGACTTGTCTTTATTAGCTGGAAAGGTAAGATTTTCATTATCATTGAGACGTCTGAGCCTTATGATGGGCCCTGCTTTTGTAAAAATAGGTAGCATGGAGATGGTGATTGTTGATAGACAGCAGCCTCAAGAGGGCACCCTTCCCTCTAATGTGCTGTTTGCCTCACTTCAGTGAATGAGATCAAAGATGGCAGTTTCTGACACACCTAGCGCTGATCACATGCCAGCTATGACAAAAGGTTTATTCCATTTTATCTCAAGTGAAGCAAAATGTATGGTGTAAATTGGAGGCCATACTGAGTGCGTACCTCGGTAGATCAAGGGGATGACAGATTTACTTAACACAGTCCCTCTTCTACGGCTCGTCGTGTTATCCTGTAATTAGAGATGGTAGCTCACAGAACTCGAGTGTGTGTGCAGGCTGTTGCCAGCCTTTGATAGTGCATGCCACCTAACAAAGGGTCTCAGTGAAACGGTGCAGACTTGTGGTGATGACAGTCACCTTATTATAAAGAGTTGTAAAATCATTTCCAGGATTGGAAATAAGAAAAGCAAAACTTTTAGATGCTTTCATCCTGTTTTCTTGTAAAATACATATATACATAATTGTATTTTTTGTGTCTCGGAAAAAAATGACAAAGAAAACATTTTATTTGTTTGTTTACAGCAGGTTAGGAAGGACTCAATCTAACATTAAAGGCCCTGATTACATGACATGTAACTAGTTTGATTTAGAAAGAATAATCAGCACTGATTACAGCATGATGGGGTTCTGTGACGGCAGCAGATCATTCATAGTGCTGAGTGACCACTAGAGGTATTATTAAAGTGAAATTAAACCAAACTAAAACATTTTAGTCAACTAAAACAAAAATAAAAGCAACAAATTAAAAAATATTAAAACTATCTGAAACAATATTGTGAACTTTGAAAACTAACTGAAATAAAATTAAAAGTATAGAGGAAATACCCTTAGTTTTAGGTTGGTAAAAATGTAGTTACAACATGCCTGATGAGGCGTTGATGGATGTCTTTAGATGTCCATGAGACAGTGAGTCAACTGCTTTCAAATGGTTTTGTGTTTTTATTGTAATACCTCTGCTGATTTGCCCAAATCTTGCCTTGGACATGTGCCCACCATACAATGGTGAATACAAAGATGGAAACTAACACTGAAACTAATTCAGACTAAAGTAAAAGTAAACATTTTATACAATAAAAACTAAACTGAAACAAGAAACTAACTGAAAATAAGCAGAATTCAAAACAAAAAATTGAAATAAAAACTAATGAGAAAATATTTGTGTGCTTATATTCAATCTGGAAAGTCCTAAAAGGTTCAAAGACTATTCAGCAGGGAAAGTGGCCTAAATTACACAATTAAAGAAAGAAAGAAAGAAAAGAAAAAGACAGACAAGATGAGCCTATAGAGAGCACACAGCACTCCTCTTAGCATTAAGTAAATGTGTTTGGCATAACAGAGCATTCAAACCACATTTCTGTTTACTAAATCTGGTTTATTAGAAAAAAATTAATAAATAAAACCGGCCTAAATTCCAATTTTCACCAGAGATTTGAACCATCTCACAATTATGTGAGCTCTGCTGTTCATACCCATATATTTCTTATAAAAGAATCTGTGTACAACCTTTTTGCCAAGTAAGCAGCTTTAACTCCCACTCACACACACACACACGTGCACATATCTATGTAAGCATACAGAGGGATGAATCATTAACCGTTACTATGGGAGTTACAAGTCAGCAGTGATATTTTTAGATAATTAAAGTCAGCTGATATGAACATTCACAGTCATACGCATACCTCAGCAGTACATGCACACAGTAGCCAGGTGCCTAAAACTTGAATAGGATATGAGGTAGTAGGCTTGACTCACTGCTTTCCTCACAGAATCTTTAGTGTGCTTGTGAAATCCCTGAGCTCACTGTGACGTGCTGCTAATTTTTGTCCCAGGTCCTAACAGAATGAGGTGATGCTTTCCAGGAAGAGGTTACCTAATTGTTTAACAGTGTACACATTACTGTTCATTTGCTTTTTGACCTCCCTGAAATGTAGTTTTCAGACAGTGAGCTTTACATATCTTGTATAGCTCATTGCTTTTGCATTTCTCCAGGGTTTAGTGCGCTCTAAATAAATCTGGATGAATAATGATTCCTAAACAAAGCACGACTGCACCCTCGGATGAACCCTTTGTTTAAAAAAGTGGAGTAAACTCCGGCAGTTAGAGAGTTTCACTTTTCATCGTGTCCTAGCTAAGTTGAAGCGAAGCCCAGATAGCGGCTCTTAATAAAGACACTGCCCAGTCGTCTTCAGTTTATTAGACAGACATTCGCAGAATTTCAGCTATTTCTGTGCGACATTCAGGGCAGCGCTGCAGGAACATAGCTTTCCAATCTGGATTAGGATCATTCGTTTAGCTGAATCACTGATATCATAAATGCAAAGAGTCTCGCGGATGTAGTGTATGAAAAAATGTGGTTGGTTTAGCTGATATTGGCCATATTTCAGTACTTCTGCTTTTATTTCAGCTGCAGCCTGATCATTTCCTGAAACATTATTTGTCAGTTGGTTTTGTTTTGCACTTTAGAACACAACAAAGTGTATTTCTCTGTTTATAATTAATTGCTTCTTAAATCACCTCTAAATGGCTTTTGTCTTTTTTTTAAACGTGTGAGTTTTAGTCTTGGAGTAAGTGTGGAGCAGATTATCAGTTTTCAATCAAGAGTAATTGTTTGTTCCTGCCCTCTCTTTTCTCCTCGACATGCTCGCTCCATAAGAATGTTCTGGTTGTGGAGGTGAGTCAGCCATGTTTTTGCTACTCTGCTTTTCCCCGTGTTCACCAAATGGACCTTATTGTGTTCCTTGTTGTTGTTGTTGTTGTTGATGATGATGTTTTCCAGGTCAGGAAAACTCATTTAAAATTTTTATCTTCTTCTTGAAGGTCCTGAATTCAACATGAGGACACTTTTTAATTGCCTGACCCATATTTGAGAAACCAAATAGATTTATTGCTTTGTGTGTGTGTGTGTGTGTGTGTGTGTGTGTGTGTGTGTGTGTGTGTGTGTGTGTGTGTGTGTGTGTGTGTGTGTGTGTGTGTGTTTTAACTAACATCATTGAAAATCTTGCCTTGCCCTACATACTGGAATAGGTGCACTGCAAAAAAATAAAAAGGAAATGTAGGCCTGCAGTCATCATCGTGGGCATTCATGATACTTACTGTAAAAAGATTGTAGGAGTAAACATTTTGAAACAGCTCCCTTTAGTCAGTGCACAACTGTGTGTGACAGGGAACTCGCAATCTGTGGCCGCTTCAGCTTTAAGTAATATTAAAATCTTTATTGTGTGTCAACGTCATCGGGATAAAGCAAGATGGAAAGACTTAGCGTCTCATAAAAACCAATACATTACATCAGGTGCGTCACATTGTACAGGAAGTAACAGAGTTAAAAGGAAATAAAAAGTCAAAATCAGGAAAGGCTCTAAGGAGGTCGATGACTCAGCCGACAGGATTTCCACAGGCAGAATTTTCCATATTTATAAGACATAGATACTGCTGTGTACTTGTTATGCAATTGCATTTTTAAAAAGACAACCTTGTCTTAGTTTTGACTTGTGCAGTGGGTTGGTCAGTAAAAAACCCTTTTTGCTATCAGTATTGTAAAATGGCAGTCATCACTCCATGGTATTTACAAGGGGTAAAATACAAGCACTGATAGATAGTAATGACTTTAATACTAACGCACTGAAACACACAAGGTTACAAAATGTTTCACTAGATACGAGAGAGATAGGAGAATACTTTAAAGAAGTGTACATATCCCAACAAACAGTACCTACAAATACACACAGGTACCGATTTTCAGTGATATCAACTTTAATATCAGGAAATTAACTAAGCGTATATATATTTTCTTCCTCTCTTTTTTGCCATATTTTTCAAGTAACCTGTGTTTGACAACAGCATAATAAAACTGGAAGTTCTGTTTTTTGTGCCCCCCCCACCTCCCATATGGCCACCCCTATGAAAAAATTCTGGAGACGCCCCTGCGTGGAGCAGTTAAAAGACCCGGATCAGGTGATCAGAGATCAGGTGATATAACACCTCAGCAGGCCATGCAGGGCTTTGTGATTGATAAAAATCTGCAGTGTGGTCTGAATTTCACTGGGAGCCAGTGAAGGGAAGCAAGTGTGTAGTTCGGGGCTCACAGCAAAGGATTTTAGCGATATTTCTTAGATGACTGGATGAGCTTAGAGACATGAGATTCAAAACTCAAACACCTGTCAAAAGTAATACCAACGTTTTGAGCACAGGATTTGGCATTATTGGCAAGTGCAGCCAATGTAGTGACTGACCTCTGTATAGAAACCCCACTTTTACCAGGACTGTGATAATAAAGTATTTATAAAGCATTCACTGTGGTAGTGAGAGGCTCTTGAGCTGACTTGACAGAAAACAGATCATACTACATCATAATAGTTATTTTGTGTAAGGAATTTAAATATGGGTCATTTAATTTAAATGAAATGAGAGAAGGAAACAAGCAAAGTGCATTTAAAAATAAGTAAAATAGGTTTTAAAATCTTAAATTCCTGCAGTATTATAATTAGGCTAAGGCTGTTAGTCTGTTCTGGCTCATATTCAGTGACAGATGAAAAATGTGTGAGGACAGTCACACATTTCACATATTTGTAGTGCGTACTGACCAGCGGCACACTGACATGATCGAGCGTACTGTTGTGGCTTTGGTTCGCCTCAGCGTTTGCCTACATCGTAGAGCAAGAGGTCAGATGACGTTTTTTTTTTTTTTTGATTGAATATCACATGTTTGTGTTTAAATTCCTCTTTTCAGTGAATTCAAGTAATTCCTAGTGAATGCTTGTAAACAGTTGCGTAATTTGAGTACAGTGTGACACTGACTGCACTTAGTTTCTGTATCACTTCTAGTCCAGAGAAAGAAGAATTGAGTTTTTGTTCTTTTTTTTTCCTCACTGCCATGTTATTACTTTCTCAGTCCAGTTTCTACATCTTCCACCCCCACCCTCACAGGGCATTGTAGGCACCGGAAAGACGATGAAGACTCTCCTGAAGCACGTCGAAGCCTTCGGGCCCAAAATGATCAAAGTAGCAGGGTAAAGCCGCCAAACAAAACCAGCTCAATTTCCTGCTTTGCGAATCACTGTTTTCCCCTTTCAGTTGAGACACACACACAGACACACAGAGAGGCAAAGACTAACATTGTGATGCAGATCTCAGGTACCGCAGGTTTTTTTGAAGTGACGCTGTCTCCTGAGACGGTTTGAGTCGGCTGTTGTAAATAATGTCTGCTTTTGTTTCCCTCAGATTGCTGGTGAAGAGAGTGCCGCATAGCTCAGCATGTGTTCCTGACTGTACGTACCTGACCAACCCTTTTATGGCTCAGTGAGTCATTCACAGTTAAAAAAATTGTTGCATTTGCCGAGTCCCAAACTATTGGAAATATTTGCCTTTGTCGTTTTGTGCTTTCAGATGTCGGCTTTGAGATACCCAATCGTTTTGTGGTTGGATATGCTTTAGACTACAATGAGTATTTTAGAGATCTCAGTGTAAGTCAGTGTCTGGCTTCTTTCTTTCTTTCTTTTTTTTTTGACGACTGTATTGGGAATCCAGTAACACAATAAAGACCTGTGCTTTGGTGCTTCTTTTAGCACATTTGCGTGATCAGCGACACCGGGAAGATGAAATATAAGATTTAAAGAGAGGGCCGGCGATAGAGGCGACTGTCGAGCAGATGTCATCGGACAGCAAGCCCAGACACTTCCTGTGAGATGCCATTGACTTACAGCTGCTATGGTGACATCTGATCCCAATCATGCCTGCGTTGTTATAACATTCCTGGTTCCGAACATGTTAACATTTTTAACAACACACACTGCAACATTTAACTGGAGATTTGAACACAAAAAGCGCATGCTTGAGGATAAGTCGGAGCTTTGTTGCTTTGACACAGGTGATTCAGGTTTAAAACGTGTAGTGTTAAGTGGGGGGAATGCTGTTCTAACTCTATATCTAAAGCATCCAATCATCCCAGGTGTACTGCTTCTTTTATGAAATGTAAAGCATTCAATAACCACTGCATGTGAGGAATACCAACAAAACCTAAAATGAAAGGAAGTTGGGTTTTTTTTTATTTGTTCTCCACCTGTGCGATGCCTTTTTAAAGTTTCATCTGATTTTCCATCACTTTTAACACACAGGGGAGAAACAGTTCAAGTCTTGTCAACACTAAGTGCCATTACTACCTCCTTTGTGTGTGTGTTTGCTTGTTTTTTCACTTGCTGTAGAGTACTTTTGTCATTTCTCTGTATCAGTTTATGTTCTAACATACAATAAAATGTTTTTTTAAGATTTCTGCATTCTACTATTAATGTTCCCACATGATTTTATGAATGAATGTTTTTAGTACTAATTGATTTACAATGGTTCCTTGGCTGAGCTATGAATATAAAGAAGACCTTGTGTAATATGTTTCTTAGGCTGATGATATACAAAAGGGGCTTGGAGTCTTTTTCTTTTTTTCATATGTCTTTTTAATGGTGTTGAGCTTCTCTTAATTTTATGGAAAACTGGCACCTATATAGGCCCTGAAGTAGCAAAGCTTTAAACCAAAAGCATCCTGAAACATCAGGTTGCCATTGTTTTGTTTTAAAAAGGGGGTTTTAACTGTAAGTGAACTTACAAAATGAACAAAAGAGAGCTCGTTGTGCTGAGCTGCTGTGCTCTTTGCACTGAGCACAACGTGCCATAAAGAAAACCATCTCTTGGGACAGTGAATAGACTTTGCCTTTTTGACTCACCAGACCTCCAACAGTGATAAAGTAAGAGCTACAACTGAATTACATTATTGCAACCCCTAAATTTGTAGTCAGTACTTTTTACAGTAGTGGAAGAAGTAGTCTGATCTTTTTCAGAAGCAAAAGCAGCAATGCACCACTGTAAATATTCACAATTACAGAAAAAGTTCATGTATAATATCTTACAATTGGATGTCAATAGCATTTCTCAGTTTACTATGGACCAAACTTCAATATAGTTGTAATATTTTAAAGCGGGGGTGTCAAACTACCTTTAATTAACAGGCCACATTCAGCCCAATATAATCTCAAGTGAGCTGTGTAGTCCAGCTAAACAAATGCACAAAAACCTTTTAATATAAATGTGTGTGACATAAATATGTGTTTATATCAGCATTACATGTCTGAAAGAATTAGTGCAATTTCAGCACTATGGGTGCATGGGTGCTACATGTGCATTACACATCACATTGTAATAAAAAAAATGTTTTTGGATCTAAATAACTACAGGCTTTAGTGCAGCTGACTTTAATGGAGGCTGAAATGAGTGATTTCTCCAGAATTACAAAGTCATACAAACGGAAACTAAAAATAATTGAAAAAAAAACCCCCAACATTTACAATACACAATAATAAACAATATAGTTATTTAAAAAAAAAAATTAAAATGAAGTTAATAACAGTACAATACTGGTACTGTGTAAGAGAAAAGCTCAAATTGCATTAATAAATAAAATGTACACCATAAATCTAAGAAAAACAGCTGCTTGAAGATATAATGCTAAGTATTTAGGTTTTATATCAATTTTCAGAGCTGATATATCCCACTTGGACCCACTGAAAGTAGAACCGGCTGGACAGGACAGCTTTGTGAAATTCTCCTCCCTAACTGACCTCTGTAACAAAAGCTGCCAGTCCCAGGAACAGGTGGCTCCTTATGTTGGAGAGGCATAAAAGGGGCATTTGTCAGGGGCCCGAGAATCCGAGCACTTATTTCAGTCTGCAGCTAAAGTGCAGCGAAGGCGTGTCCATTTATTGTTAACTATCTGCTTCGTGGATAAGATGAAAGAAAAGATTTTATGCTGTGTGGTATGTGTGAAATCACCACTGCCCTCCACATTACTAGCTCAGCTCGACCTCACTTTGAACCGGGGCATGTGACTCCTCGTTCACCCTTGCTGTGCGTATTAAACCAAAACCACGACGAGTTTTTGAACGGCTTGAATTGCGGATTTGTTACACGATGCATCTTTTCATCTTCTCCCCTGTTCTCCCGGGAATACTGCTCTAATAGTTCACGGGAACGGTTAAAAAAAACGCCACCGTTTACAAGCGCAGATACAAGCTTATTGTAAACTCGCGCCTCATTGGCCCGGTCAAATACAACCCCGCTCCTGATTGGCTGATAGTGTCCTGTTGACCGAAGGTGGACTCCCAGAGAGTCGGGAACAGTGGAGGCACAAAAAAAAAAAAAAAGAATTCCGAACTGCACCATGCGCCTCCACTGAGTAGGTTTGGATTAATCACCGGAAAGTCGTTTGTACTCAGACTCTATTAAATTATGACAACGCCCTCCACACTGGACCATACACGATATGTTTGTACTTTTTCTGTGGATTTTTATGGATAAGCATCGCCGTCGTTGACAGCCTGTAATGACGCTTCTCAACTACACAGGTAACTTTGTTTTAACTCCAACCGTTAGCATGGAGGCTAACTGTTAGCAGCCTGTTGCCGCAGTTTGCTTGGTTGTCGCTTTTGCCCACTTTGCTAGTTTTACAGGGAGCTTCCATAAACACGCAAAAGGGGCAGCAGTGCCTCGTGTGGACGTTTGGACCGCTTTTATTGTGGTATTTTATGTAAAGTAACAAAGGGAAAAGCTTCTTTTGTTGAGCGCTCGGGAACAACAGCTCGGCATGCTCCCTTCGTGTCTCATTTAAACATCGATTTCAATCAAGTGATTGAAATCCATCCTCTAAAAAGCACAAACGTCGGCTTTGTCGTGAAACACAAACGGCAAATAAAGCTCGTGTGTTTTTATTTTGTAAGAAATAGTTTCTGTGGGGTTTCGTGTCTCAATTTTGAATGCGACGGACATATTTCGCCCAGCCTCCCGACAGTCCCCAGTCCACTTGTTGCTGGCTATTCAGTTAATGCACCGCTGGCTCTCCACGTTGTTGTGCTTTACGCTGGTTATAGTCCTGGTGTTGGCTACTACAACATTGTTAGACTTCATTAAGTTAGTTAAAATGAATTATTATTACAGTTGACTGTCAAATTAAGTTTGTTCTACCTTTTTATTATGTGCCGTCACATAGTATTACCCTGAATCAGCCTGTTTTCAAGCACCTGAGTGTGAAGCTCTCCAAGGATGAGACACAAAAACAGCATTTAGAAGTAGCGTTTGGTTAGGACCCTGTTGCATAATGCTGATTGTCTAGAATTAATCACGAGTGGTCTGCTATTATAAACAACCAAGGTATTCATTCATGTTGTTTGTACAGACTCTTGGAGTAGTGTGAGATGTAATTGCTGTGCAGCTGATTCCTAAATCTGCCTTTGAATTCATTTTTTTAAATGCACTAAACACATATGTCATCTCATATCTCTCAAACAGATGGATTAAGAAATCCAGCAAGTATGGAGGTGTGAATCGGATTGGAGCATTTTTTTTAACATCCTGGTGGAGCTACATTTTTCATGTGGTGCTTTACAGACATCAGCATTTTAACTGAAGCTAAATGATGGCATCACGGTGGGTTCCTTCTTGTGAAGACGATGAGAGGCAACGAGCAAGATCTTCTTTCTGTGAGGTGAGTATGAGTCAGACTTCTTTAAAGTCCTGAAATGTGTTAAATGCTGATGACAAAAGGGATTTCTGTGGCCAACTGATTGCAGTTTCAGTGTTATCCCACCTCCTTCAGTTTGGTTTTGGGTGGGGGTGGGATTTGTTTGACACCAAGTACCAGCTGTTTGTGTTTGTAGCAACCCCTGCTGAATTCTTTTGCTCTTTATGTCAACAACGTGCCTCTTATCTATTCTTGTCATAAATATGCCCATCAGATTTTTGTTTCTTTTGAGTGCTTCAGATTTTTCTCAACTAAGATTGGCTGTGGTAGATGAACAGATCAAAAGAACAGGTTTTGGTTACAACATTTAATCAGATTTGAAATTATAATCAAACTCAAACGATGGTGTTTATTCAAGACCCGTCTTTCAGATTTTTAAGCTGTGACCCCTGTACCAGACAGGACACCATCTGCTCCTCTGAAAGCTTGCAGTCTGAATGAAGACCTTTATACTGTAATAAAGTAGGTAGCAACTGGGACTCTTTGAAATGAAAGGGCACCTATTTATAGTCTGTAGTTTTCTTTGATTTCCTCCATTGCCTTTAATCTAATATTCAGCTTGTCATTTAAGCCTCCCAAGTTTGCATGATCACCATCCCTAAATGAGGGACATACAGGTGATTATGTTGTTACTTTAAACTAGGTAGATGTGCTGAATTTGATTTTTGTATCTCAGACTCAGGGCAGCAGATAATGCCTAAAAATTTATAATGAATCAATTACAGAGTAATAGAGTTGGTTTTCCGGGGTTTCTTTTTCTAATTTATTCACAGGGATGAGGTTTTTTGGTTTGTTTTTTCCTAAGAGGCCTGAAATTAAAATTTCTGGATCAACCAGCACACCACATACTAGCGCATTCACTGTTGAAGCTCATTCAACAGACACAGCCTTAGCTGCATCTCACTGTCACAGCTAAGAAAACAAACTTAGATGATGTGCTTACCTTTTGTTATTTCAGCCATCTGGATACATGCTTGCCACTACTACACTCATTTAATGAATGAATAATACAGCATGAGAGAAAATAGACAGTTCTTTTGCATAGGATCCCAGAAACCTGTTTGTGAATACTTTAGTAAGTGTTGATGTGCCATGAGGGAAAGCCACAGCATAGTGCCGTGAGAGGAAATCCTCCTTTTTAGCACTCCCTCTAATAAGACTACCACACAAACCAATTCATGTGCTAATTTTGAGCCGGAAACCCCCTGGAGTCTCTGGTTCAGGGATTTTCTGGAAATGATGACACTGGATTTAATTAATGACCTAAGAATTTTCCTAGGCGGATTTTCACTTTCTCTTAGTATCTTAAAAGAGCGTGCAATGGCTGCAGTCGTTGGGAATCAAGAAAATCATTTGGATACAAGACTTGTATATTAATTTAGAGAAAGCATGTCACTGTTGGTGTTCTTGGAATTACATCAGGGGGACGGGAGCTGGATCTGGGGGTGGGGGAAAAGTCTTTCTCACCCACCCTTGCTTAATTCTTTACTAGTCTGTCCTGTTCTTTTAAAGTTTTCTCATCCGTTATAACTATTAGACATGTGGAAAGTGTTTATAGTGAATACTGTGAAGCAGACGCTTAAAAATGGAGGAAAAATATCTGTTATTTGAATCAAGAGTTTGATTGGTGGCATTATCCTCCTCCACACTGGAGTGTCTGTCTGCTTTATCAGCTGAATAGTGCGTGGTATTCAGACATTGCAGCTGAATCCAAATAGCAGACAGCCCTTCCTCTGCTTGGATTTCAGACATTCATTTAGCGGCACAGTGCTGCTTAGTGCTGATGAGTGTGCTGTTGTGTGATTATGTGTGTTTTAGGAATTTCTATATTGGCCTATGGTGTTTACTAAATCAAACTCTATTGTATGGGTTTTCCCCCCTATAGCTTCTGTATGATGAATGCCTTTTTCACGATGGATAATTCCAGCTTTTCATTCTCTAGTAGAACAACAGAAATGAGAGTGGTTGGAACTGGATTATTGTTTTGGATGATGAAGCATGATCCATATTTAGCACCGTAGGAGACCATTGACAAACAGACTTCCCCTGTCACCACAACCCTGGCTTCATTAAAGCTCAGTGTTTATCTGATTTAGGCTTGCTGCCTTTTTACAGAACCCTCTGCGCAGGCATCGTATGGTTAACTGATGGCAATCGGAAGGGAAAATTGACCTTCAGTTGGATAGAAGTCGTCTGTTACTTCCTGTTGCGTTATGATTGTGTCTGCAGCGTCTCACGAGAGAACATACGAGATGGGCTGTGTGATTCAGTTTTTCCTCACTGTGTTGTAAAACATCTATGTCTACACATGGAAAACTGTGTGACATGCTCTGTGTCTTGTTCAAACAACTAAGAAAGATTACAGATGGTTACAGACAAATCCAATAAGAGGGGATATTTTCCTTTTTAACAACTGCTCACTAAATCATTTTGAAAGCAAAAATATAGGCAGTTCTATCAAATATGTTAACATGTTATTCGTTTTCAGTAGCTTGTATTTTTAGTAAAATTTGTGAGATAATGCCAGTGTTTTTGACATGTCTGCTCAGAAAACAAGTGGCATCAGTAATTTCACCCATTGAGGAGAATGAAAAATTAAAGCAAATGATCCTGCAGAGAACTGAAGTATCACTACAACTCCTTGGTGCTGAGCTTTTTTGAAATTGTCTTTTTTTTTTTTTAAATAATTCACTGCTAGTCTTTCGCGTATGCAAAGAGGCTTCTCCGTGCCCTCTGGGGTTTCAGTAACGATCAACAGAAAGTATGTTCAAAATTACAACCAAGGGGTGGGCTTACAGCTGCTGAGCAAGACTGTTTATTTACCAGCTTTAATGTTTATAGCAGCAGCATTGTATGACAAACTCATACGGGATGTAACAGGATTTCTTTCAGAAAAGTTGTTAATGCTGGCACGTTCGACCAGCACAGTGTGGACTAATGAGGATATTAAGCTTTATAAGACAACGAGATAAGACAATGGTTGTGCCGTGATTTTTTTTTTTTTTCCCTTTTTTTTGAGTGTGGGGTATATTTTTTAAAATTTTTAATTATCACTCAAAGAGAAACCAACAGTATGTCTTGTCTTGGTTTTTTTTTTTGTGTGGTTTTTTTTGGGTGGGGGGGGGGGGGGGGTTCTCTCTCTCTCTCTCTCTCTCTCTCTCTCTCCCCCCCCCCCCCCTTTTCACATTGTGCAAAACTTCTATGTGCCCTCTTTCACAGGTGGTGCTCTCTGCTGCTGACAGAGCAGAGTAGATTCAGATAGACGTGTTCTTGCAACAGGCGAGTAGGATCTCTGACAGCGGTACAGGAGATGGCTTGTCCCAAAAGTTGCTCGTTTGGTTTCTAGTTGTTTTTGTTTATAAAAGATTTCTAGAGAGATTTCTATGAGAGGTGACTAATTATACTGATAAAGTAGCTAAGCTGACAACAGTGAGAGGTGAAGGAAAGAGGATCACTGCTGTGAGTGAGGGGGTATCAGGTGCCAAGGTGAGATGGCATTTCCACATTTTAAAACAACAGAGATCAAATTACTGCTCAACAAACCAGAAGTCAAATGTGTGCTAGTAATGGAGTACACCTCGGCCTGAAGGAATGCCATTTGGGTTTTATGTGACACTAAGACTACGTCCACACTAGCCCGGATAGATGTGAAAACGGCATTTTCGTCTGAAAACGCTCTGTGTCCACACTAGCGTTTTCAGTCGTTTTCACAGAGTTGTGCGTCCACATTGAAACGGCCAAAAACGCTTACATTCCAGTCCTGCGCTTTCACAAAAGCGAGTGAGAATTAAAGAATTTGAAGAAAAGCTATCTGTACAAACTGATATTAATCATTTTTAGGGCTGTCAAAATTGAGAGCAGCAACTGCTGTATAATGCACTCTGCTATCTTTGTTTAATTGGTCACATGACTGCATCACATGACTGAAATGCGTCATCGTCTTAGAAAGCCTGCGTTTTCGAGTGTCCGCAACGGGACAGCTCCGTTTTGAAATGTATGCGTTTTCAAGAGCGTTTTCAAAACGCTGTGTTTTTCCTTGGGGAAAGCGCCGTCTCAGTGTGGACGGGAGGCCAAAACGGAGAGAAAACGATGCGCTTTCAAACAAAAATGCATTAGTGTGGACTAGGGCTGGGCGATATATCGAGTTTTTTAAAAATATCGATATATTTTCATACGAGATATAAGATGTGACAATATCGTTTATATCGATATAGTCTATGTTACGTTATAATTATACTTGTGGAGCCGCAGGTTTGCCTCTCTTTCGTCCACTTTTGTCTCTACGCAACGTTACTCGGCCTGGCCTCTCCTTCACTGAACACAACTCCGCCTCCCCCATAGCTTCACCTGCAGGCAATGACAAGATGAAAGCGGAAAATCTCCGTTAGCGAGTTACCGTGTGTGGGGCTGGATGGCGTCAACGTGTTAGCGAGCTAACCGCGCTAACGAGCTAACCGCGCTAACGACATGCAGCCAGGAGGGGCTGCACGGCCTAAAATCCTTTCATTTTCTCAAAAATCGACAGTGCGCCTTATGTATGAATTCTGGTTGTGCTTACTGACCGCGAACCGATTTTATGTGGTACACAGCGCTCAGCAATCTGTCAAAAAATGTTTTAATATGACTTTGCTAAGCTACGGAGCTGCACCACTTGATGGATTGTCGGAGGATTACGGCTACCGAGGAGGAGCCTCGCGGAGTGATACGTACTGTGTGTATAAGGACCACAAATGGCACCTGTTCAGAGACGTGGTGCAGCTGTGAAATCTGTCTCTTTGTTATTATGCTCAGCGTCTATTAGTTTACATTTTGACTGCACAATTGTGAGCTTTTTGTTATGCACAAAAACAACATTGTTTTCTTTTATTTATGGACCATGATTATTTAATAAATGCTGATAATTTATTTTTGAGTAATTTCTTCGTGTACATCTACGCTGTATGTAAATAAAAGTGCCCGTGTGACATCTGGGACACAGTGTGACTAAGAACTCTCTTTTTGTTCTTAACTTATGGCTTTAAAAAAAAATCGAGATATATATCTTATATCGCCATCCAGCTAAAAAAATATCGAGATATGAATTTTGGGTCATATCGCCCAGCCCTAGTGTGGACGTAGCCTAAGGCAGTACAGAGAACGGTTTCACTGATGATTTGCACCTCTGTTTAAGTAAAATTCAGTGTAAATCTTTTCTTTTATTGTCAGTAATTGATTTAAAACTGTGAGATGTGGGCTGCAAACTTGTTTTTTGTTTGTTTTTTTTACTTTAAAATTTTTGGGGAACTACTGTACTGAACGAAGCTTCAAAAAGGTAATTTTTTTTCCAAACCACACAGATCTGTGTCAGCATACGGGAAAAAAAATCCCACATAAATGGCATTCAGTCATTTCCTTCTCATCCATATGTTACAAGTAGAAGTGTGGCGTGCAGAAAATGCACCACGTGTCTGTGTAGACTGTAGACTGAGTAATGATACTTCTCCTAACCTTGTCCTGCAGTACAAGGCTGGAACGCCCAGTGCTCACCAGTGGCTCTCTGTATCATTATCTTAGGCTTTTCACAGCTAAGTGCTTGGTTTGGATGGGATGTGGTGTAGAATTTAGCAGCCCACAGAGAACTATGTTTCCTCACATTTGAAGGTTATGTGAAAGCTGATGTCATGTGGTGCATGTAATGTCTGATTTGGTGATGTCAGCAGAGGCTTTCAGACATACAGGCCTCGCAGTGTGGTTTCATAAGATTTGTTAACAAACACTTGTCATGTTGTTGTATATCAGTTTTTTATGTGAAAACTGCTCTCTAATCTCTGTGGTAGGGGCACCAATGGTGTAGTCAGCATAAAAACTCCTGGGGGATAACCACCTGTTCTTTGGATTCAGCATACTTGAAACAGTGTATGTACTCCTGTGTCATTTGTCAAAGAACATTTACTTCTGAAGACACTTATTTTGTCTGTGCATTAAGACAAGGTATGGTCTTTGATATGTTAAGGCATCTCAGTGCTCTTGTATGGTGCGATCCGTACTTAATATTAAGACTGCAACTAAAGATTCTCAATGTAGTCGACTAATCTGCCAGTTTGTCTTTGATCATTTGATTAGTCAACAATTTTTTTCAAAAACTCTGATCTTCGCTTCCTCGGGGCAAACCTCCTGTTTTAGGCTCCAGTACCTCACCTGCTAAATTCTGCCCACTTGTGAATATCACCCTGTTGACCCAGGAAACAAATGAATTTGAAAATAATCACATGTGTATTTTTATCAATATTCAATAGGGCCGTCAGAATAAAAATGAAGTAAATAAAAAATTACGTAATAAAAATTAAAGTGGTAGTAGTATTTTTTTATTTTAAAGTGTGTAATTAGGAAACTAAAAATAGCTTCTGTCAATAAGTTAAAATAAAGCTTCAAATCCAAAAAAAAACACTTTTTTTCCCAGTCCAAAATAACAAGTTTGCAAAGTTTACAGATGATTCAGTTCAGTTCATGAATTCACAATTGCAGTGTGCATGCTGTGGAGTGAGAGGATGTTCCCAGCTGGTAATAACCATGCTAAAGATGCGCTCTGTTATGACTTCAGCCATTTGACAGAGTGGCTGAAGTCATTTGGCTGAGTTTGTCTTTACAGGACAAAATCAGCTACACGCCTTTGATTAATACAAGTAAAACAGGACAAAATAGAATTAAAAAACAAACAAAAAAACTTTACTAATCACAAATTTGGTTGCATGTCATAGTTTTCCTATATGGTTTAGTGTTCAATGCCAATTATGCTGTTTAACTGACAGTGTATTGGTTTACTATCGCATTTCACTCATTAGCTAGCAGAACTAAAAAGGTGTTCCTTTTTGCAAGCGTGATCCTGAGAAATTTCCGACAGGTAAGCTAACACAAACGTTACAGTACAAACGTTAACATAAACAAGGTATCAATGTGATGCACTAACTGAACTCCCTACAACCGACCCATTCAGAGTCAACGTCACAGGGTGCTGGTGTTTTAAATGCTCGTGCACTGCAGTAGTGTTACTGTTTCCACTGTCACATTATTTAATTATGTGGCCATTCTTTACCCAGGGAAGCATTTAAATGGTAGGACTCAACAGTGTACAGATGCAAGGAACATGGAGAAAGCAGAAGAGTGATGGTGGGTCTGTCTTCTTGTAGATGCATTGTATCTACTGTAATCTTATCTGTCAGTCTTTCTTACCCCTCTTTTTTTAATTGATAATTTTAGTGGTTCTTACTAGAGATTTAGTCAACATTTGGGATCAATATATGGAACTGGGTTAGGTTTTACTTTATAGAGCAGTAATGGTAATATTTCCCTTAGTAGAAAAACAAAAGCATCTGAGGAAACTGAGGAAAGAAATGAGTTTTTACAAAGGAGCAACAAGTCTTCACATTTAGCTTGGTCTGAGTGTGCAGACGGTGTTGCTGGATCAAGCAGTTATTAGCTCAAACATATTGAAACACTACTATTAAAAACTCAAATACTGCATTTGTCTTTGTCTTTCCAGCTTCTCAGGCTGTCTTTGACTTTTAGACCCTTCATTCAGAATAAAAAGAACTCTTTAAAATTACTTGGTAATTTTCTAAAACCTCTAAATATTTGATATTTGCTGCTCTGGTGATTATTTACAGCACCAAAATTTGAGATGCGGGTCTGGTCACTTTTAATTTCCAACAGACGTCCACCAGATTAGCAAATGCCTTCTCAAACCTTCTCCAAACTGCCTCACCCAGTGCAAACAGTCTGGCATTCTAGTGATTCATAAATAGGTGAGAGGCATTCATTTGTGGGCAGGAAAGAGAGGTGTGTCATATTTTGATGTGGACGTTCCTTTCATGTGCTTTTCTTTGTAGCCCCTTTTTCACAAGTCATGATTTTCTTTTATGTTGCTTCCCCTTTGACCTCTTCTCACAGTTGTTTAAAAGTGGTATCAACTGTGAGGTTGATACAACTCCTCCACAACAATACCCATTTTTGTTGTTTGTTGTTTTGGTTTTTTAAATTAAGTGAGGGAAATGCCCATCTAGAATTTACTGGAATGTCACATCATTAATAACTATGCGAGTGGCAATGATAACACTGCATGGCCAGACCATGTCTAAAGATTAAAGGTTGGGAAATTATTCTCTGGACAAGTTGCTAAATCGGATCCAGTAAACTGAGGCTGACTTGCCCTGGAGACACAAGGGCAGCAGTGCAGGCATTTCAAACATCCAGTCCTATCACCAGAAACAGTCGTCTGGGCACACATTTAATAACCAGAGCTCATACAGACATAGACTTTAATGTGGAAGTGCTGGTATCACAGTACAGCCAAAGCTCATTCAAAGGAAAACCTGTTCTGCTGGTTTAATCAAAACACATGGGTGTCAGCTGCACCTGTAGCTCTGTTTCCCAGCCAGCTATTAGTGCTCTGGTTTCTTATCCTGTGTACATTTGAAACCTTTATGTGCCCTGCTTGTGATGTTGCTTGAAGTAAAATGTATTTCAAATAGTTTGTCCCTTTCAGCAATATATTGGTCAAAGTGGCCAAATAAGACTGTTAAGAAGGCTGTAGAGAACACAGTGTAACATGCCTTAACTTGGTATACACCTTCAGGCATGCATAACATTTGAGAAGAGTCAATGAGTGTGAGACAGTCTGATCAGTCTGCGAAGTACTCAAGAGTAGTTGGGTGGAAAGTTGGAAAGTTTTAGGTCTGTGCTGACAAACTGTTTTTTGAAATGTTTGTTTTGTCCGTTCATCACTGTGTGCAACAGCTGTTTGGTTTTGCTTAAAACAAACAAAAACAAGTTTTGTTTGTTTGTTTTAATGTGTACAAACAAATTCTTTCAAATTCTTTTCATAGGTTGTTTGAAAATGGATGTAATTCCTCCCAGTTTTCTGACATTTTGTTTAACATTTCTGCCCAAGCAGAGATGGCCTGAATGCAAGCTCATCAAATTCTTCACATTGTTGGGGAAAGTCTGTGCTTCAGTGGGGAGGGGGAGGGTTTGTTTGAGACAGGATGAGGAAATTAGATTTATTTATTTATGTTTATTGAGACTTTTCAAGGCTGATTGGATAGAGGTGTTCTGAAAGTTATAGTGGAGAATGACAGGATTGGTATAAACACTGGCTTGAGGTCAGTTTAAAAAAAAAAAAAAAAAGAGGTTATGTAGGACAGATTTATAAGCTGTTATGTTAAGTGACAGAAACCAGCTGTTAATTATATGACGAAGTTGTTATTTTCACTTGGAAATTTTCAAAAAGTGTGAGCCTATGGATTTTAATCAAAGCGTTAAGCTCTTTTTGTGTTTTTTAAAATCATTATTGTCGAAGTGTTTTATTTATATTTGCTATATATTTGCTATGCTATATTTATATCTGATGTACTTTTTAATGTTTGTATTTATTCTTTAAGACAATTTCAATGAAAAAGTCGAATGTATTTTGCATATACATTCTGAAAACGGTGAGAATAAAAGGACATGCTTCTTGTGTTTGTGCATCCTGTCCTCACAGTTTGACAAATATGAGGAAAATAAGTGATTACAAAACCATTTAAGGCTTGCATTCACTGGGGGATGACTTATTAGGCAAGATACTTGATAATATACCATTGAAAGTGAAAGCCACAAAGACATTTGTGGACTTGCTGAACAAACTAATAAATAATTTATCCGTATTTACATTGTGTTTTACGCAGCAGATGCTGCCTTTATTGCCAACACAAACAGTAAAACGTGCAGTGATGTGAAAGTAGTCATTTAACGACGCTGTAGATTTTAATTGTATTTATTTTTTGGGCCATCCTTCAAAAGCTAATGAGAGATGGCCCAAAAAGTGTTTGCGAACTGAAATAGTAGTGCATATTTGAAAGGAGGAGTTCTGTGTAAAGGAGGCGTTGCTACAAACACGATACCACAAAGGTGTGAAGCTATAAATAGTCAGTAAACACAGGAGTGATGTCTAAAGCCTGACATGCTCTACTCCAGCTGTGTAAATGGGATACTCTGAAATGACTTGATGGTAAACACTGGGCAACCACTAATGTTTTTCATAAGCCCATTCTCCTCTTCACTATGTTAAGCTGAAATGAATGACCCTATGCTAATGCACAGTAATTCCTCTGAAAAGGATGTTTGTTGATGTGGGAATTTGTGGTGGCTTTAACATATGATGTAGTTCTGTTTTTGTTTTTTTTTTGTTTTTAACTTTATCTTTTTATTTGTGCCCATTCCTAGATTATGTAGCTAAAAAATTCTTTTATCAGAACTATTTTAAATCTTCTTTAGAAAAAGATGCTTCTTTCTTTTTTTTTTTTTTTTTTTTTTTTTTTAAATTGCTTCTTAAAACTTTCTTTGTTCAGAGTGACACTCCAGAGTGGAGGAGCTTGGCTGATTCGGCCGCAGCGCCGTACCCAACAGATGACGAGCCATTCTCATGGCCGAGGCCGAAAACTGTGCGTTTGCATCGCACATCCCAAGGCTTCGGCTTCACCCTTCGACACTTCATTGTGTACCCGCCGGAGTCAACGCTGCACTACTTTCCGGTAGATTTCACATCTCAGAAACTTTCATGAGTTTTATTGACCTGAGTATTGTTTGCCTCTTATCACATAAGATAGCATTAAGTCAGCAAAAAGCCTAGTACTGAAAAGACTCTGACCATGAGCAGCAAAGTCACTTGAGGATTTCTGTGCTTTTACAGGAGGAAGATCATGGCCGCAGAGGTAAGCAGAAAAATTCAGCTGTTTCTTCTTATTCCTACCTTTCAGTACTGCTGAATCAGAGCAGTTCATCTGAATTGCATCCACCCTTCAGCTCTTTTTATTTTTTTATTTTTTTTCTTCTAACGTAGTGAGTAGACATAGACTTTATTTAATCCCACACTGTGGAAATTAGCTTGTTACTGCAGCACAAGGGCCAAAAGGAAGAGGTGAATTAGAGATGTATTAGAAAACAATACAAAAGTAGAAAAAAATAAATAAGAAGAACAGACTGGTAATTAAAAAAACAACAACCCCAAAATACTATATTATGTAAAGATAGTTACTATATGCAGTAAAATACACCAAGATTTTCCTTTTTTATGTGTACATAAAGTGCATTGGGTACAATGTAGTTTCTGTGAAAGGTTTGTTTAGCACCACCTCTTTCTGTCCTGCTCTGACTCTCCTCACTACACATTTTGTTCTGGCTGCTTTTCAGCCTTTTTCATGCCCTTAGAAAGAGATGGTCTCAGTTTTCAACAAGCTGTGTTTGACAGTGAGTGTTATGGTTTGGTTTCTTCGTTATAAATATTCACACCCTGTCTATGGCAGACGTATGTCAATCCATTACTGTTTTTTACCTTTTCGGTATGTGACCAGAATAACCGGAGTAGCCTGAAGTTACCAATACGTCACATGCTTTGTTTAAAGTGTGATATAGTGAAACAGAAAGTAGAGAAGAAGAGAAATTAGAAAAGTGCCTGTAATGTTTATTTGTTTGTAAGTATTTTTTTGGATTTAGGCCAGTTTTGAGGAAATGCACTGTCCTTGAGTTTTTGCCAAGTGAGACTGAAAATGTCTAGATTCAATTACTGAAACTGCAAGGAAGTATTTTCAGATCTTTCAAACAATGTTGTGTTGTCATTCTTCAATGGACACCGAGCATGTACTTGTACCTGTTGGGCTAGAATGGATTTCATTTAAATTTTGCTCCAATTATTTTGAATAAGAACGTTGGTCCATCTGCTCAACTTATTTTTGTGGGTGTCAGTAAATCTATGAGACATTTATAATCACGGCAGAGCAAAACATGTGCTGGAAAGTAGCCATGTAAATTTGCTCGCACATGTTGAAGTTATTTATTAAATGTACAAGTAATCGTTTTGTTTTCTTACAAAATGGAAAGCCCCATAAAGTCCTCGGAAGATCACGATCTAAAGTTGTTAAGTGTTAGTGTCTAGTGGCTAATATGAACAAAATCTAATATTTCTGAAGAATGTCTTTAGTGGCCATCTTTAAGAGTGTTGGTCTTTTTAAAAAGGAAATTCACCTCTGGGTATTTTTTTTCCCTTCACAGTTCAACAAGTTAGGCCAAATAGAAATTTCAAGTTGTAACACTTTACTGTTTAAATCAGAGATGTCTTTCCAAGATAATTTCTTAGGTGTTTATTCTAATAAAACTATTATGAACACTTTCTGATACTTTATACAGCAGATATTGAGCTTGCTTATTGTTCAGATATAAAACCTCAAGTAACATTACAGGAAAGCAAGGTGCCATTAAAGTATATTATTTCTGTTTCACCCCCCAAAATTGAAACACTTTAGAAGCCCAGCACTCTGCCCAGCGCTTTGCTGCTTTGGATCAGGTAAGCCGGAGAATATTAAAGAATCCCGGTAGTTTTATAATGCTCCTCACAGGGGCTCACAGGCAGCAAGAAAAAAGCCAACCTGAGGGCTTTTCAGTCCAGTCTGAGTCAGCAAGCAAACAAACATGCTGCCTCCCCAAAACGTGGAGGATAAAGCTGCACTGTCGTACCTCTGATGTTTTTTTGTTGTTGTTATGAATCAGTTTTTGACGTGTATTTCTTTATTCAGAATAAAAATACACCAAAGCAGTATTCTATAGGTTTATTTACAGTGCAACTCAGTTTTATTATTGTGCAAATGGTCCCATCAGTTTTGTGTATTTTTGCAAAAAAATCTGTCGGGACAACAGTAGGAGGCAAATTAATGTGGGAAGAATTGGATGAAGTAGAATTACTTACAGAAAGAGCTTCATTGCATAGATGACCTTCACATGAAAAGGTGATGGAAACACTAATAATATAAAACGAATCATAAAGAGTTTTCTCAAAAGTTTTTAAGTCATTTAAGGAACTTGACCTTAATGGATATGGATGAAAACAGCAAATTACAGCAACAGACTTATGTTTAAGGGTGGCTGTCTTATTGCTGCTAGCCTTTACCACATCCAGGTTAAATGTTAAAGTTAATAGAAACTCATACAAGGATGTTAAAAAACAAACAAGAGAATTGGTATATGTGAACTATCCGAAAAAGAAAATGACCTTTAGGACGATCCCCAACGTCTCTAAACAGTTTAATAAACATAGTTTTGTGCCTCAAAATCGGGTTTCGGGTTATTTGGTAATTAGACCTCAGTGAGTCTTAAAAACACTGCATCCACCCTAATTTGCTGTTGACATAACTGATCATTCAGATGAAGGCTGGTTGTTATTCTGAAGACGGAAATGTGAATTTACTTAAAACCAACAAGCCCCCCCCCCCCCCCCCCAAAAAAAAAGAATCCGAGTTATGGATGTGCTGTGGTTATGGTGTGCCACATCACCATCCATTCACAAATTGTACAAGAGTCCGCTTCTTCCCAAGACAAAGATGCTCTGTCATGGCTCGGGTCACGTTTGGGTTCACCAGTGATCTGATAATTGCTGCCTTTTACCTCATTCACAGCTCTGTCTTTTTTAAAACTGCTTATGGGGGACAGGCATTAATATTTTTGTTTTTAACCATGAAGCTAATTTATGGTGGGTTATTCAGTTTTTGCCTAGAAATTATTTTGCACTATATTTTAATAGTCTTCATTAACATAACGGTGAAACCTGCATAGATAAATATGAGTCAGCTGTGGGCACAAACTTCTCTTGAGTTTTCCTGGAGCAATCCAAACCTGTTCCTTTTTTTTCCATTTTCTTGGAAAGGTTTTTAAAGGAACACTCAAACTTTTGTGGCATGTGCATTTGTTTTTGTGTATCTGTGCCGAACATTGAGAAATGAATTTAATCTTTATCTGCACATCCACGTTTGGATAAAGCAAACAAACACGTATTTCTCAAAATACTGGTTATGCACAGGAAATGGTTTGGCGCCAACGGGATTAGTGAGGTGCTAAGCTTATGTGTGAGCTATTATACCTTGGTGACATTAATACTGCCATTTGTTTTAGTCTGTCTCTTATTCAGTGCAACTCCCAACATGCATCTAGATGTTCTTAGTGGCATTTTTAGATGGCTTCATTGAAGAAATTAGGACTTGCAACTTCTCAGAATACCACCAGATGGAGCATCTCTTTTTGGTGTAGCAGTATGGGAGTCTTGTACTATATTACATAATGTCCCCAGGATGTGATTCTGCATGAGTAATTACGGGTGTGTGGAAAGGAGGGGGAGAAAAAAAATAAATAAATTTTGAGTTTGGTCTGGTGTAAAAATAATTAGCTTTATCGGCCTGTCAGTGGCATGATCATTAGGTGTCTTACAAGATCATGTCTGAATTTCTAAACAACAACAAATGTGGAGTATTTTAATACTATCACGCCCGCTCTCATGCTGGCTTTTCTGTCTGCTCTAGTTTGGGATGACTCACTAGCAGAATGTTAACGATTGGGCCACTCTTTGGCTGTGCCCAGAGCTTTTGCTCAGTTTATAAGGAAAGAGTGGGAGTTGAGGCAGCTGAACACACTGTCACTCTACCTCGTCTTAGTTTTAGTATCCCCCCCCCCCCCCCCCCCCTTTTTTTTTTCCCCTCTTTTCTATGGCTCTGCAGCTGCTAGGAGACAGGAGCTGCATGACCAAACGGGTTTCTTTCTCTTTTATCACTGTCCCTAAAATCACAAAGCTCCACTTCCCTGTTTAATTTTTTTTCTCCCTCTCTCAATCAGTTAATGACCATGTCTATTGAAAACTGAGAAAGAATTGGACAGACCACAGCTTACGATCCAGGCATAATGTTGGTTTGCATCCTTCCAAAGCTTGTGACAAACCTCTCTGTTCTCATATGTGACAATTTATAAAGCAATTTTACGTCTTGGGGTCAGCTTGGGTTTTTTTTGTTTTTGTTTTTTTGTTTTTCCAAATTTTTAGATTTAGTTGTGAAAAAAGGGCAAAGGTTAAAAAATGAATCTACATCATAGGTCTGCTTGTACTTCGGTAAGAAATTGTTGTCATTTGTACTAAACATTTAGGATTTTCTTCTCTGAAGGTTTTATAAATCTTTTCTTTGTCAGGATTTTCTCTGTTATGAAGTTGGAAACCTCATTAAGAGTAAATTTTCAGAACTACCCTGTAATACATTTGATATGTTTTCATGTGTTTGTATTGCATATGGTTTATAAATAAGTGTACTCTGTTCTCTACTATCAGCAGGAAGGCAGCGAAATAGACTGGAACCAATGGACACTATTTTTGTGAAGCAGGTCAAGGAAGGTGGCCCTGCTCATGGCGCTGGACTTTGCACAGGTCTGTCAAATGTCAGCCAGTCATCATTATTTACCAAAAACTACCAAAAAGAGGTTGTTCATGGGGGTGTAATTTCTTGGAAGTCACAGCATTACAACAGAAGAGGCATATTACAGTAACACAGTCTGCAACTTCCTCTATGATATTGTCCTACTGAAAGCATAGGGGCAAAAATGCAAGGAGTGCAGTTTTAAGTTGTCTTGACATTCCTTTCACTGTTATGCACAACATAAGCCAGGCCTGCTGCTTTCTGCCGGGTACCCTAATGATTTTAAGGATTTTAGTCAATACGGAACCCTTCAACCACACTTATTGAAAACTTTCATTATGTTACTATGTTACTTTTTTCCTTACTAAGAAGTCATAGTCATGTGCTCAAGTCTTTACTTTCTGTCATGAGCACATGTTTCCCTCACACAAAGAGCTTGAAGTTTTCCTAGGATTCTGTCACTGATGTCACTCAAGCCTTTTCTTTTTGATTTTGTTTTCTATCAGGTGATCGAATAGTGAAGGTGAATGGAGCAAGCATCATTGGGAAAGCTTATTGCGAGGTTATATCTTTGATCCAAGACAGGTAAGACTGAGTATGAATTTGTGTGCTTCATGCTTGTTGATTTACTTGCCTTGTTTAAAACTTCTTTTGCTCCCCTGCAGTGGTGACTTCCTTGAACTTTGTGTAATGCCAAAAGATGAGGATGTACTGCAACTGGTAAGTTTTCCTTTGCAATCCTGTTTTGAAAATTAGCTTTAAAAAGTTGTTGTTGTTTTTTTTTTTTGAAAGAGTGCTCTCTTTTCTCTAGCCTTGTAATAACTTCTGTTCTGTGACAGAGCTGCTCTAGTTTAAGGTGTTCATGTCGGGACAGCAGTTATGAGATGTAGGCAAGCTAGCTTATCCCATCAGAGTTTTCTATCTAGGCCTCCTAATCAGGCCAGTGCACCCTTTCTGTCCTCCAGAAGTGCTGCTTACAGAACCGCTGAAATGGCCCAAAAGGAGCGGTAAAGGAAGCTTTATTAAAAAATACATTTAACTTGTTGACACACAGGCCAATCTAAATAGCGCATATATTTTGAGTTTATTTCATCTATACATCTGGGTTTATACAAAGTACCATGCACATTAAAAATAAACCAAGGAATGAAAGACATCAACTGTTTTTTAAAAGAAGTTTTATTCTCACCATTTGTGGATAAATGTTCTCTGCAGCTCAGCTGTTTACTTCTAGGTAGAAGTTAGATAATGAATTTATTGTTTGTAATACAACTAAAAGTTGAGTAAGTGGTTTACAAGAAGTGGCAGTGATGCTTCAAATCCACGACAGTAACCTGTGCATGTTGTTACTGTTACTTCTCAGAAAATGCAATGTTAAAAAGGACTGATTTTAGCTGAAAGCTAAATGGGAACGGAGTTCAAATATTATGGAAAGAAATATGAAACCATTAAAATTAGGTTGCTGATAGTTTGGTTCAATTTTGGATCCAGTTCCTAAAATAATAGTAGTAGTAATAATAACTTTAAAAAAATAAATAAAAAAAAATGCATGCATCAGGTGTAGATTTATTTATTTATTTATTTTAAAAGATCTCTATAGAAAGTATTCTGGCGGTGTTAGAATAGTTTGCATTTATAGGTAGCACATGCAATGCATTTTTGCTGGTTAAAAGGGCCGACATCACATTTGAATTATATCAGCTGTAGTTAATCAGTGCTTATCCTGTTACCAGTGTCAATGAAGCGGCACTGGTAACAGGAAGCTAATGCCCTCCCTCCAAGCTGCATGTGAGCTAAAAACCAGCTTTAGTTGTGGCAGCACTTTGTGATTAAGAGTCAGGAAAATGAGAAGGTTTAAACACAAGAGAGTCCCAGTTAAAATGTAAACAAATACAGTATTTTGAAGTTTATATTTTGGAATCAGTTGCTGTATGATTTGGTAATGTTATTGCTGTTATTTTAGTTTGTGAGACTGATTAACATTAATTAGCAATCAATCCAGCTTTTTCTTTTTTTTGTTTTTGTTTTTTTTGGTTGTCTCTTTTTACGGTTTTTGATTGGAGGAAAAATTGATTAGTAATGATCTAGGTATTACAAAAATGGTGGTAGTTCCAGCTTTTCACCCAAAAACGGGTGAACCCTGTGTGCTAATCGCACAGCTCAATATTTAGGGTTCATATATTGCCTTTGTCTTTGTTCTTTGTGAGTATTGCATGTCCCCAAAACAATTTAACGTGCAGAGATAAGTCCTCATACCTATGAACACTTGAGATCTCATCATTAATCTTTCATGCATGCTGCAGGCAGCTCTTTGAAGCTACTGTGCATTTTACACAGTCAGACAAAAGTGAAAGTGTACTCATCTGTTTCATATCTATAGCAAATTACTGTAAGTGCTTTGTCAAATAGCTAAAGAATACTCTCCCTAGGGGTTGTTGTTATCTGACATCCTGTTCATTAGTTAGATAATAAACGAGCTGGGCTCTCTGTGTTACCTAGAAAAACTCCTTAGGGGTCATTTATGGCTAGATTAAATTCTCATAATAAACTTGATGGTTAATTCAATGAATCATTTATTTTGGCATCCACCTTTGCAATATCAAAATCCTGTTTAGCAAATGGTCATCTCTCTGCAAGCTTCACATTTCTCCCACAACAGGCAAGTTATGTAAAACGTTACACTGTATGTATAGCATTTTAATGAGTCGACTAGAATTAACATTGTAAATATCAGAGAGAAATAAATTATTGGTCACATTCCCTTGACTACTCCCACAGTTCTTTTCTAGTAACCAATTGACTGTCACTCCACCCCTTCTCCCTGATAGGTTCTCTTTCCCTCCTGCCTCCATTTTTCCCATCTGTAATCATTCACACAGTTCAGCCTCAAACACGTGTGTTGTTAAATCCATGGTTGCAGTGTTGCAAATGGCAAACATGCGCACACGCACGCGCGCGCAAAAATATGTTGATGTAGGCACGAATAGGAACTGTCCATAAGAACAAGAGGATTATTGGAGGTGCTGGCAGCAAGACGTTACACTTTAGGAGGCAGCACACTCAGTGCTTGGAGACAGGCAGCAGTTGCTTAGCAAAGAGATGGATTGAACATTGTAGGAGCAGAAAAGGGAAGAGGACGGCACACCGTGAGAGCGGAGAAAATACAGCAGAGTGGGAAATAAAAGGAACAGGATGAATGATGAGCTGAAACCAGAAGATAAAATCAGCTGACTTCCCTGTGTTTTGAACAGGTTGATGCTAAGGGAGAGGGAGAGAGGAGGATGGAGTGGGAGGGGAGCTGTACCATCACAGCTGAATGTATAATCAGCAGCTGCTGCTTCTGTCATGTGAGCAGTACCAAAGGGAAGGAGAGGGAGACATAGACTGGAGGCACCTTGTTCAGTTAGCGTAATATTCTGGCTGAATATGGATAAAACCGTGAAGACATGAGAGCAGCATGAGAGGCAAGCTTCTGCTCTTGTCACCTCACCCAGGACAGACTGGCATAGGCAGGTCGTAACGTGGCAACCCCCTGCTTCATCTTTCCTTCTTCATCCCTCTCTACTGCCACTGCAGCTCTAGTATATTTTTAGCATGTCAAGCCCAGCTATGGCTGATTCATGTTTTCTCCCCGATGAATCTGTTTTGTTTCTCCCAACATGTGCATTTTCTTCTGCTGGCATCTTTTTCTCTTCCACCCTCTCTCCCATGATTTCTTAACGCTCTCGTTTTCTCACGCTGTGATGGCAGCCTATTTCTCTGGAGACTACTAATCTGGTAAGGAAACAGAACACTGGGTAGCCTCTTGATGTTGACGTGTTGTGCTTGCTGTATCATTTTGCATATGTCATGCGTGTGTGTCATTGTTACTGCTGGATGTTGACTTCAGGTTTTACATGATTGCTTTTCAGTTGGCTCGCATGAGTGTTTAATACTCAGCTCCATGCTCATGATTGAAATGTGTAGACTGTAGAAATGGGCGATGCACTGTGCCTGCAGTACCTGTTAGATTGAACACTTCAGTAGGCATCCAGCTGGCATCTCAGCAAGGCCTCGCCCCTTCTTCATTCTCCATGTCAGATGTCATTAGTTTGATAAAGGCCATTGACCTCTGAACTGTAAAGGGAAGAACTGAGTCAGTCAGTGATTTCTGTGAAACACACAGCTTTATGAAAGGTTGTAAGGCTGTTGGGATCAAAGTCCTCATACCTTTACAGGTCTCATGCTTTGCTGTATGTACAGTATGCTGAGTATACCAGATAAACAGCACATAGTTTAATGTGCTAGAAGAAGTTTTATGTTTAGGTTTGTATTTATTAGAAATGACTTTATTAGCATGTGTATGGAGCATGGTTTTCCGAACGTTGGATAATAACCAGGGGGATAAATATAGCAGTTTCTCTGTGAGCGATAGGAACCGGTTGTCAGTCTGAGGCTGTAATCTGTCAGTCTGAGGTGGGTAAATGGAAACATTGGTTATCTTTCCACATTTATGTCCATTTATGACAGTTTTTATGTTATCGATTTTGTTCCCATAAACCAGTCGGTTAGCTTATTAATATACTGGTGTTACAGAAAGTGTCACTGTTGGGGCTAAATAAGTTCAGTAGGCTTGTGCACCATTTGCCAATTATCTTTTGGTGTTAGCGTTTGTGGTAAATGTTTGTTTCTTGGATGGGCGAGACATTTTTCCTTATACTAAAAAGGACAGCTGTTGTGTAACCACAAGCTTGGAGAACACAGGCTGTAATGTTGTAGAAGCACCAGTACACCACACTGTACCATTTAAAAAAATAAAATAAAATAATGTGTTGGAAACATTGTTTCTTTTAGTTAAAAATTTTCTTCTTTGGTTTATATACTGTACTAGCCTCCGTTATTACCATGAGAATTCTAAATAAGGAGCAGATGAAGAGCATTGACACAGCTGAACTGCCTGAAACGCCTCCGCGTTCACTCACACTGCAACATGCACTGCCCACACACATACATGCAGTAACATTTGTAATATCACGCTTGACTTCTCTGTAAGTAGCTAGTATCGAACTGACGTGTGTTATGCACACTTTGCAATTGCTATTTGTTCTCATCTGTTATAAACATTTCTCTGTTGCTGTGTTTCTAGGCCTACTCCCAGGATGCCTACCTCCGTGGCCACAGTAGCTACAGCGGAAATGCCTGTCACATTCCTGATCCACCTTCATTATGCTACCCCAGAGTAGACTGTAAGCCTACGGGCATGGCCCAGCCGACAGACTCGGTGGGGCAGGTCTGCCGAGCGCCAACAGCACCTCCAGACCATGGGTACCGTAAGGAGATTACTGTGCCCCCAACACCACCTCTGGCATCGTATCCTAAGAGCCAAACAGCAGTGTGCATGCGCAATGACAGTGTGAGGACAGTGGTAGTTCCTCATAATACAGCCCATATGGGGCGCATGGTTCCAGCACACAGGATGGAATTTATGGAACCTGCCTTTGTTAGGGGGAGGCCTGGGTCACTGGCCCAGTATCCTCAACCTCGAAAGGCAGATGTCTATCCCGGTGGTCCTGGAATGGTTCCATATGGAGCTCAGGTGTCAAACTACCCAGGAAACCACCAGAGCATTGATTGGCGCACTTACCAGACATACAGGGAGTACATTGACAACAAAGGGATCCATTCTCATGGTAGTCGGACTATCCAGGAGAGGCTGGACAGTTTACGAGCTGCTGGTCAGGCCAGCTTTGGCCCTACTCATCACGTTATGCGGGGAGACTGGGGTCCTAAGGTGATACGGCGAAGGAGTACTTCCCATGACCGGTCATACCAAGGACCTCCACCCCACCTTCAAGTTGCCCCTCGCAGTGCCTCACAGGATCGCATGAGCAGTGCAGAGAGGATTAGTAATGCAAGGAACTGGCCCCCTCGAAGCGTGTCCCAAGATGGCCTAGTTCACAAATCCCGGGCCCGATCCACAGACTATGTGGACCCTGCAGAGCTGGCCCGGCCCAGTGACAGGAGAGGGGGATATGGAAGGGCAGACCAAGGTACGAGGCTCAGTAGGCAAGCCATTCCCAGGCAGGCCATGGTCTACAGGCCTTCTGTGGGATACAGTGGCGGTATGAGGGGGCCCCCAGTCCCTTCTCTGTATACTAAAGGACACGATTCTCTTCAAACTCGCTCTTCACCCATGCTCTCTGACAGACCCTTACATTTTGCAAAGAGTTCAAGTGTTGAATATTCTTTCGCTGACCAAAGCGTTTCAGGCAAAGTTAGCCCTGCAGGCCAAGCTCTCCAGCAACTTCAAAGCAGGGTGCAGGCTGAAACCATGCAACCTGTTGAGGTAGGCAGAGATGCAGCATTGGTAGGACTCAGATCTTCTTCATGCTCTGCTCCCAAAGAGATGCCCCAGAGGCCTAGCATCCTCAAGCCACCTCACTCAGATTCCCAGAGTCAAGTAAATGGGCAAAGCCCCTCTGAGAGTATCGTGGTTCTAAGGGAGAAGCCTCCATCTGGAAAGAACCCCAGCCCCCTCCGGCAACCCTCCTACATCCTGGCTGTCAATGACGATGGAGGTGACTCCACGGCCGATGTGGTGGCGTGTTGGCTTCCTAACGATGCACGTCGAGAGATCCAAATGCGCCGCCTTGGGGAACGGTGTAACACCTCCTGCTCCAGCAACCTGGACGAGTCTCTGGACTCCATTCCATTCATCGGTAAGAGAATCCGTAGTAAGCCTTGCTGCTGTGCTGCTGCTCGTTGTCATGGCAACAACCGCAGACCGTAGTAACATTGTTCGGACCAGTAGTACAAATACTGTAGATGGTTGAATAGCATTAGCACTATAGGCACTAATAAAAATCAGTTCACAAGTGGTGGATGGATGGAAAGCTGACTCCGATGCTTGCAGGTTAACTGACACCTATGGTTTCACTGTTAATCTGATTCAGTGTGTGTAAATATAGCGGTGGGGAGATGCAGT